>NW_027315945.1:37856077-38051077 GCF_026437365.1 Eucyclogobius newberryi | reverse complement strand
ATTCAGGCGACTTGAGTAAGTACTCGGTTACATTCAGGCGACTTGAGTAAGTACTCGGTTACATTCAGACGACTTGAGTAAGTACTCGGTTACATTCAGGCGACTTGAGTAAGTACTCGGTTACATTCAGGCGACTTGAGTAAGTACTCGGTTACATTCAGACGACTTGAGTAAGTACTCGGTTACATTCAGACGACTTGAGTAAGTACTCGGTTACATTCAGACGACTTGAGTAAGTACTCGGTTACATTCAGACGACTTGAGTAAGTACTCGGTTACATTCAGACGACTTGAGTAAGTACTCGGTTACATTCAGGCGACTTGAGTAAATGTTCAGATATTGTACATTTACATCATCTTTATTCATCATGTTTTGTATAAAAGTCAAAGTCACAGTTGTGGTTCCTCTTGAGTGAGGCTGGTTCACACTCACACCTTCAACAACTAAACCAGGACTAAACCAGGACTAAACCAGGACTAAACCAGGACTAAACCAGGACTAAACCAGGACTAAACCAGGTCTAAACCAGGACTAAACCAGGACTAAACCAGGACTAAACCAGGACTAAACCAGGACTAAACCAGGTCTAAACCAGGACTAAACCAGGACTAAACCAGGACTAAACCAGGTCTAAACCAGGTCTAAACCAGGACTAAACCAGGTCTAAACCAGGTCTAAACCAGGTCTAAACCAGGTCTAAACCAGGACTAAACCAGGTCTAAACCAGAACCAAACCAGGACTAAAGAAGGACTAAAGAAGGACTGGAACAGACCAAACCCAAAATATACACATTAAAAAACAATGGACAAAATGGGACAGTTACATTGGACTTAATATCTCCAACTCGTTTTATTTATTTATCTTGTGCCGCGGTCTTAGCATTAGCATTAGCATTATTATTCTTTAGACTTTATTCTTTAGGCTTTATTTTTTAATTATTTTGACTTTATTCTTTTGACTTCATTCTTTAGGCTTTATTTTTTAGACTTAATTCTTTAGACTTAATTATTTTGACTTTATTCTTTAGACTTCATTCTTTCTGCCACAACTCGGGTATTTTTAACCCCCTGAACATCAGTGAAAAGTCGCGGGTCACTGAGGCTCTCTCTCTCCCTGCTCAGGTCTGCGTTCAGCACGATCTTACAATTTGTCAAGACAAACTACGATTTGAATCCCAAACTACGCAATCATCAACGGTGAATAACTGAGCTTCGTCTGCAACGCCGCTAAACGCAGCAGAAAACATGGACGGGGGGCGGAGCCATCATCGCCGCTTCAATTATTATTAATGTTGATATTATTATTATATTTTTAATTATATATTCTTTTCTTCTCTCATTTTATTTTATTTACCTTGTGCTCCTTGGTTTTTATTTTTATGTTGTTGTTGTTGTGTTTTTTTTTTTTTTTTAAATAAATAAATAATAATAAAACAAAAGAACCAGACTAAACCACATCAGGACTAAAGCGTGAACACAGCCTAAATCCAGAGACTGAAACAACATCTTCTGTTTATTAAAGTTGTTTTTCCTGCGATGGCGAGTGTGATGAGGCTTCTCGGTCCGTATTTCATTATAATACTATAATTACCTTATATAATGTGGCTTCTCGGTCCATCTCTTTATAACAGGAGCAGGGGAAATATAATATTAGGCTTCATAAATATATTTGGGGCAAAGTATTTACTCTAAAACATAAACAGAAGCAATTATAACCGGGCTACACTCTTAAAACACAGTCATTTGAAGGTTTTAACTTATGTTTTACTGGAAAAATATGTTTCTTTTAGTATTTGACGCGTCCAAATATGTCACAATCCAGAGCAAAAACACCTGATACCGCGCCGTAACCATGGAGATTTGAATCATGTCGGTGAATCATGTGGTGTGTCACTCTGGTTTCATCATGGCGCCACCACATGGACGTGAGCTGTCACTGACCGATGGGATATTCCCCAATGACGTTACCACGGCGACGCCACGAGAACTCCAAGGTATTTAGTCAGTGAAAGTAGAAGGACCTGGTCATCTTACTGCACTTCCCACATGTGTGATTCACTCTGAGCCGTGGTGAGCTTCTGTCTGCACCTGCCCCGGGACAGACTGATCCAAGTGTGGCTCACAGTCTGTGCCATCGGCCTCTCCATCAGCACAAGTCACACAAACGTCAATCGAACGCCAGTCGAACCCTGGACCAGTGTGAGCAGTAAACCGCCTAAACCAGGACTAAACCAGGACTAAACCAGGACTAAACCAGGACTAAACCAGGACTAAACCAGGACTAAACCAGGACTAAACCAGGTCTAAATCATTACTAAACCAGGACTAAACCAAGTCTTCACCGGGACTAAACCAGGTCTAAACTTGGACCAATTTAAATGCAACTTCCTTCAGGTTTGGCAGCTCTGAGAGACGAGCAGTGGATTAACAACAACAACAACAACAACAACAACATTTATACATTTAAAATAGATCGTCGCAGAAACATTGACGTGTCGCGACTTGAACTTGGGTCATTATTAAAGGTTAATAAAGGTTTTATTATCTTAGTTTGACGACTTGAGACTCGAGACTTGACTTGGACTTCAAGGCCTGAGACTCAATGCTCCTTCTCTGTAAACGAGTGTTCCTGAAACATTAAATAATAATGAAATAAAATAAATAAAATAAATAAAATAAATAAAATAAATAAAATAAATAAAATAAATAAAATAAATAAAATACAATTTAATACAATTTAATAAATAAATTAAACAACTTTAAGATGTTGGCTCACTCCCGGACCAATGAGACCTGGGCCCTCTTGAATGGCAGTGAGTGTTTCCCTGTAAATCTAAGGAATGAACAGAAGAGACACTTCCTTATCTCCTCCTGGTTTCACGGAAATGTAGCCAGCCGTTACTGGTAGTTTCCAGTAACGGCTTCAACCCACAATGCAACTGGCTAAACTGGCACAGGGCATTGGACCTGTGCCAAGACAGTTCCAAAAAGTGGGGGGAAAAATCAATGGAAAGTTTGGTTCTGGCGAAAGGAAATAAAAAGATGGAATTGAATTGTCCCCTTTTTCTCTTCTTGTGTTGAGCAGTTGTAATTAAATACCTTTATTGTAATTGTGCAACTACAAAATCACCCGGGTAACCTTGAACAACCTTCATTCATCGATTCTGGTCTAACCTTTCGAGTGAAGATGTTTCAAAAAGCAAATGTTTTACTTCAGTTTGAATTAAAGGACAAACAGAACACGTTACATATGAAGGAGTGATATAAATATGGCGATGACACAATCAAGGACAACTGCAGCAGAACCTTCAGCCTCTCGAGCTCCTCTTCACCTCCACCAGAGTCTAGACCCCGGAGGAGACGTTTCAGCTCTTTCACCCAATTCAAAAGCATCATTCCGTTTCAAATTTCTCTCCAAACACTGACTTTATTCTTGTGATAAAGCGCTGTATTTCCACTGATGCTAATGTCAACGTTGAGCCCGCGTGGTTAGCAAGACAGAGCTAGCAAAGCACGTTAGCATCAGCCGTTTCCCGTTTATCGACGCACGACATTCGCTTTGTCAAGAGCCAGAATATGATATTTCCAGTTCATAATGCGTCAAACATCAGCCAAACCCAATGCATTAAAACAGGGCTATTCAACGTGAGGCCCGCGGGCAAAATCAGGCCCGCCAAGCCATTTAATCCGGCCCGCGACCCACATTCCAATACAAAATAAAAAAATATATATGTATATCTTGTTTACAGGTTCAATTCTGTATAAAAAACTAGTTTAGACTTAGTTTAGTCCATGTTTAATTCTTCTTTAGACACGTTTTGATTCTGGGTTAGGACAATTTCTCAAAGCAATGTTGGTAAAGTAAGTTATTTCTCACAAAAATCTGATCTTTCTGAAGTTATTTTATTATATTAACTAAAAGTTGGACTTCTGGCCCCTAAAAATCTGACCCTCGGAAATATTCAGTTGAATAGCCCCGCCTTAAAACACGGTGAAAAGAAGGGAAAGAAACGTAAAAGAAAATCTGACGATAAACCGCAAGTACTTTTGTGTTTATGCTAGCTTTAGCCACGCCCCCAGCAACGCAAACTTACAATTACCAGAACGTCTTTTGTGAATCGCTGAGATCGGCCTCATCGTTAAATAGTGTAATTCACATTTTATTTATTAAGAAAACGTTCTGTTTCGGGCGACGTCGGCTGAAGCTAAAGCGCTCGAAGCTAACGCGTCCAAACGTGGCTCAAGAGTTTTTTTCCATGACATTTACGGCGTGAACGAAACGTAAGCTAATGATCTACGTCTGTCGCATGTTATGACTAAAAACAGATTTGACTTCTGAAAACACGCAGCGCACACCGACCTCGGGGGACTCTTCGGGACATCTGCTTGCCGTGACGACAGATCTGCAAGATTTACGCGTCGGATTTATGCAATGTCGCGCTTGTGAGCTAAACTGCACACGCCGGTCTGCGCACGTGTACGTCACCGCGATGTCAGGGCCTCAGTTGGTTAAAGGTGAATTGTGTCACTTTTCCGGTAAAAGATGCGCCGCCTGCTGTTGTTTTGGCGTAACTGCTTTAGCCCGGAAGGTTCCGCAGTGTTACATCAGGCATTTGAGTCTTTACAGGCGTTTTTACTGCCAAACAAACAGTGGAAAAGCGTGCAATCTTACTGTACGCAGCATGGCACGACACCTGTAACTTTGCTTAGTGGAGACGGACAAGTCTAATGCCGCACTGCGGAACATTCCGGGCGACGCAATAACATCTGCGGCACGTCGTCCGCCAGAGAAACACCTTTAATGACCTGGGAAATAAACAATTTTGGAGTAAATCGGTTCTATAAAGTCGAACATTTCATACGTATCATGGTAATACGTTAATGCTGAGAACGTTTGCCTCACGACAAGGAGGTTTGGGGTTCGATTCCCAGACCGTTGTACGTTTGTCCGCGTCGATCTCATCCAATTCAACCATGGATGTCCTTGATGTAACTTGTTTCTAAAATAAAGGAATAAACTTGCTGTTGTACCTTTTGCTTTAGCATCTCGCGTCTACTGGCCATCTACTGGCAGCAAATGGAATTACAATGGCGAAACAAACCAACGCTAGCTAGCTTGACATGCTAATCTAAGCACGCAGTTGTTACGGTTGCAGTTTGAGGCAGGAAACGATGGTCTGAAGATGATTCAAAGACGGCGCAGGAGACCTCCGGATCTGGGAAACTTTCAGCCGGATGTTTTTGTGAGGCTCGCTGAACAGGATGAAACGCGCGATGAAGTGCGAACGACGCTAAACGCGACTCCAGGTGCGTTGTCGACGAACGAACGGCCCCGCGGCGACCTCCCCCGGTGCCGCCGTCGCTCTGTAACGTTTCGCCTTCCCCTCGTCTCGCCACATGGTTCCAATCAGTCGGTAATAGTCGTGCATAATTATTAAACCAGACTCGCCATGGAAACAGGAAGTGGAAAAGTACTTAAAGACTTGTGCACATGTCTGCGATGAGTAACAGCGCGTCGAATTCCCTCGAACCTGTCGAAAGGGTGTCTCACGCGTGGACGTTCCGGGATTATGACACCGGTTCATGACGACGGCGAAATACCTGAGCAAACTGTGAGTCCGACGGTGTTTTTGAAGAAGAACGAGAGGAAATGAGACGTTTGCGCTCCTGAAAAAATGGTTTTCCTGGATTTGGGAAGGTTTAAAGTTTGCCCTATGTAACTTTCCTCTGAGATGTACGGTATTGATCAGATCTGTGTGGCATTTATTTAATTACAGGTGTTTTAATCCGTTAATATGTTTGCTCAGATTCCCCGGCGATACATGTTCTGTATGAATGCTGCTCAGGAACTGTAAAAGTCCGTACCATTGTTTAGTTTACTGTGCCACGTTTTCATTTCAACTGTATTGCTTTAATATAGAAGCTGTTGTGATTGGCTTGAACGCTGAGAGCTCCTCCTCTTCCTGATGTCGAGCCAGGTCATTGTTTTGTCATTTAAATGTCCAATAATGTGCTGCGTTTTTGCTTCGGCACAAAAAGCTGCGCCTGGTCACGGACTCATTTTAGTATATTTAAAATGAAAAATCAAACCAAGCGATCAAAATGTTAAATACTGTGTTTTTAGTCATACTTTTAGTGTTTGTGCTGTTTTATCTTAACGACCGGTGTAAATATGTACGTTGTGAGTTGGGTCATCATCTTGTGTGTGTTCGAGTGTCTTAATCCTCCTGTTTGAGTACATTCTGTGTGAGTCTGAACGCTCATATTTCCATAACACACACGAGCGTTCGACCCACAACAGGGACGTGGCACCGCGGGCGTTTCAAGGCGTTTCAAAGTGTTTCACGCGGCGGGAAACAAACACATTCAAATCACAAAGACACGACAGAAATAACAGTTGAACACATAAAAGAGAAGCGTGCAAAGAGGATCCTGTCAGTCACATGTACGGATATATAAGGCTGGGCAAAAAAGTATGTCTGTTTGCCGTAACCCGACCGACCCGGTAAAAAAGTAGCCGACTGAAAAAAAAAATCAGCATTTTGTCAAAATTATGGGAAATATTTTTTTTGTCTTATATTTTGCCGACTCACTGACCATTTTTTCAAAAAGCGCCGTGTTGAATAATTTTGTATCACTGGAACTCGCTAGAAATATTTTAAAGCCGAAAATGTCTCGAAAATCGCCGAGAAATGAAACTTAACACGAACGGAGAACGTCTCATTGACTGTTGAAGCCCGATTCAAAAAATGGCAATTATTTGGATATATATAACCCTAACCCAATCCGGCCAAAAAGCCCAGCAGTTTCAGGAGCCGCGGCACGGCCATATAGCCTCATGGCTAACCCTAACCCTAACCCTAACCCTAACCCTAGCCTCATGGCTAACCCTAACCCTAACCCAACCTTAACCCTAACCCTAACCATAACCCCGGCGCGGTCAAATAGCCCAGCAGTTTCAGGAGCCGCGGCACAAAATAACATGGCAGTTCCCCGGCTCTGTAGACACTCCCATATTTTTTACTTTCCCACCGACACACTTGAAAAATGTTGGGTCGGGTTACAGCAAACATACATTTTATTTGCGGCAGCCTAAACGAAACTGTTTCATTTCAAGTAGAACCCGTCTCACGTCTCAAAGTGCGCCCCCAGAGGCCTGAAACGACACTGCATCATTTAGACAGACTTTATCTCAGCTCGTGTTTTACGATTAAATAATGTGATTTCTGAAAGCACACGTGACAGTCTCTAAATGAGGCGTTTCGCACGTCAGGATCAGTGTTAGCGCCCCGCCCTGGCAGCAGAGGGAACTGCAAAGGAGAGACAATCAAACCCAGATGTATTATGTGTGTGACGGACAAAAGACAGGCCTAAACCGCTGGCCTAAACGTTCTCATAAACATGTCACGTAAAAAGACGTTTTGGAGTTATTTTCCATGTCGGGTTGAGCAGATCCTTCAAAGTTTAGGACTCTTTTAGACCCGATTTACTCTTGTTTGACCCCGAGACGGAGCGTTATGCAACTGCGTATCGTCTCCCTGATTTACAAGCTCATAATTCTCTTCTAATATTTATGATTTAAGTAGTTTATGGCGTCTTTAATAAAGTCGAGTGTGTGTTCAGCAAAGACAAAACCCTCTTTCAAGTCCATTGCACCTGATTGAATTAAAAAGGAAGACATGTTTTTATTGAATTAAACGCGATCAAACACATGTGTTATGTCACATTTTCCACAAACATATTTTCATTCAAAGTACTTTTTTTTTTTTTGCACATTGCCTTTTAAAGTATTGTTGGATAAACGTAAGATTATATAATACAAGTCCATGTTTAATTTATTTTTCTACGGTTGCTTTTAATAGAACAGTAATGGAGAGACGCACGACTAATAATCATAATCATAATAAGGTTTTTACTTCTCAGAGCCCACACTTTTCCTCCATATTTGGCGTTATGTCGACATGATCAACTTTAACTTAATTGTCCACCATCACATGACAAAAAGAACCAGTTCGTCGAGCGTTACAGGCAAAAGTCTGCTGATAAAAGTCTGCGTTTAAAGGGCCCATTACAGGTTTTTATGATTGTCTAATTTTTACTTTATTTGGTGTATTTGTACTTGTTGTATGTATAAATTATAGTTTTACATCAAAGCAGGTATTTGTGGAGGAAACGCTGAAAGATCTATAAAAAATGACAGGAAGTGACGTCACACCAGGGACACTCGTTCCAGTCAAAGTTTATGCAGAATTTACACAAAAGAAACTACTTTTTTGACTCTAAACATTAATTCAACAAAATAAAGTCGTTCTCATATATTTTCATTTGTCAAATTAAAAAAAGTTGTGACATTTCATTTTCATTTTCATTTTCATTTTCATTTTCATTTTCATTTTCATTTTCATTTTCATTTTCATTTTCATTTTCATTTATTTTATTTTATTTTATTCATTTTATTCATTTTATTCATTTTATTCATTATAATTTTATTTATTATAATTTTATATAACACCAAATAAAAAATAGTCCAAATGAAAGTCAGTCTGAGATGATGCCCCAATCCTCCATCTCCTCGTTATTGCTGCATGTATCCATCCATCATTTCCATTGTTGGAGTTTTGCATCAGAGATACATTGTTTCAAGTCAAATGGAGCGTCGGAGTTGAAGACAACATAAAATAATTAAAATGAAACGAATACATTACTTTGAAGTCCTACATTTGTGTATTTGTCTTGACCTTAAATGGGACGTGTGATTCTGTGAATAAACTATAAACGGCGTCTTTGAGCAGCCGCTTTCTCCAAAAGTTAACAGACTCATGCTTTACTCACCTTTGTATAAAATGTAAAGAGTTAATGAACAATCGGCAGTGAAGTCATGTGAGCATCAGTCTGAAGATTTAAAGGAAAACAAACGGCAAGAAACAAGGTCCAAACAGGATCAACCCGAGTCCAGAATATAGTCCCAGAGTTAGTTTACGTGAGTGACTAGTGTCAGGCATGAAACTTATGAGCAAAATGTCATATTCATGTGTCAGCGTTGTCAGGGTTACGTCCAACACAAATGTCTTTCATAAAGGTTGAACGTCTTCTGTGCTGAAGATAAGGCCCCGTGTGTTTGGGTCCATCCCCTTTCAGAGTCGGGGCCTTGACTTGAGTGACTTTGTCTCCTCCAGTGAAGCGTGAAGGTCACGCGGCTAACGCTAACAGTCTGACGGGAATTTAAATATTATGTCTGGAGGCACGTGCAGAGGAGTGACCAAGATAACAGGAGCAAGGAGCCCAGCAGGAGCAGGAGCCCAGCAGGAGCCCAGCAGGAGCAGGAGCCCAGCAGGAGCCCAGCAGGAGCAGGAGCCCAGCAGGAGCAGGAGCCCAGCAGGAGCCCAACAGGAGCTTGAGCACAGCAGGAGCAGGAGCCCAGCAGGAGCAGGAGCCCAGCAGGAGCCCAGCAGGAGCCCAACAGGAGCTTGAGCACAGCAGGAGCAGGAGCCCAGCAGGAGCAGGAGCCCAGCAGGAGCCCAGCAGGAGCCCAGCAGGAGCAGGAGCCCAGCAGGAGCTCCGCAGGAGCCCAGCAGGAGCCCAGCAGGAGCCCAGCAGGAGCAGGAGCCCAGCAGGAGCCCAGCAGGAGCCCAGCAGGAGCACTGCAGGAGCCCAACAGGAGCTTGAGCACAGCAGGAGCAGGAGCCCAGCAGGAGCAGGAGCCCAGCAGGAGCCCAGCAGGAGCAGGAGCCCAGCAGGAGCAGGAGCCCAGCAGGAGCCCAACAGGAGCTTGAGCACAGCAGGAGCAGGAGCCCAGCAGGAGCAGGAGCCCAGCAGGAGCCCAGCAGGAGCCCAACAGGAGCTTGAGCACAGCAGGAGCAGGAGCCCAGTAGGAGCAGGAGCCCAGCAGGAGCCCAGCAGGAGCCCAGCAGGAGCAGGAGCCCAGCAGGAGCTCCGCAGGAGCCCAGCAGGAGCCCAGCAGGAGCCCAGCAGGAGCAGGAGCCCAGCAGGAGCCCAGCAGGAGCCCAGCAGGAGCACTGCAGGAGCCCAACAGGAGCTTGAGCACAGCAGGAGCAGGAGCCCAGCAGGAGCAGGAGCCCAGCAGGAGCACAGCAGGAGCCCCGCAGGAGCCCCGCAGGAGCTCCGCAGGAGCAGGAGCCCAGCAGGAGCCCCGCAGGAGCAGGAGCCCAGCAGGAGCCCCGTAGGAGCCCAGCAGGAGCCCCGCAGGAGCCCCGCAGGAGCTCCGCAGGAGCAGGAGCCCAGCAGGAGCCCCGCAGGAGCAGGAGCCCAGCAGGAGCCCCGCAGGAGCCCCGCAGGAGCCCCGCAGGAGCAGGAGCCCAGCAGGAGCCCAGCAGGAGCAGGAGCCCAGCAGGAGCCCCGCAGGAGCCCAGCAGGAGCCCCGCAGGAGCCCCGCAGGAGCTCCGCAGGAGCCCCGCAGGAGCTCCGCAGGAGCAGGAGCCCAGCAGGAGCCCCGCAGGAGCAGGAGCCCAGCAGGAGCCCCGCAGGAGCCCCGCAGGAGCCCCGCAGGAGCAGGAGCCCAGCAGGAGCCCAGCAGGAGCAGGAGCCCAGCAGGAGCCCCGCAGGAGCCCAGCAGGAGCCCCGCAGGAGCCCCGCAGGAGCTCAGTAGGAGCTCAGCAGGAGCAGGAGCCTGGCAGGAGTCCACACAGTCATGTTGTATTTTTCCTTCTGCACTTGGTGGTGATAAGTTACTGATGGAGTCACAGCTGCCCTGGGGCAGACTGACGGAAGTCTGACGGAATCTGACCACCACAAATCCCTGTGTTGCCCAAGGACACAACAACATGACTTTTGAGTTGAACGCTCTGTGTTTTATGAGTTTGAATTTTAATAATAATAATAAACTACTATTTCTCAACACCTCCTTCCACTTGAGTGACATCAGTGTTTAGAGTCTCTAGCGTTTGTCGGGAGGAGCAGTGACATGCTGAGGTCCAGTCCAGGTCCAGAGAGTGACCACAGAGATGCTGGACACGCCCACTGGCCCCGCGTTTGAACAGCTTTAGTTTTAATTGAAGACAAACATGAAGAACGTCCTCCTCCTCCAGGTTTCTGCTGATGGGTCAGTTCTACACGCTGAAGCGTCATGATCTCCACTGAGAAAACATGCCAGGCACACGGGATGAGCGCCTCCAACACGCCTCCAACACGGGATGAGCGCCTCCAACACGGGACGAGCGCCTCCAACACGCCTCCAACACGGGATGAGCGCCTCCAACACGGGACGAGCGCCTCCAACATGCCTCCAACATGGGATGAGCGCCTCCAACACGCCTCCAACACGGGATGAGCGCCTCCAACATGGGATGAGCGCCTCCAACACGGGATGAGCGCCTCCAACACGCCTCCAACACGGGATGAGCGCCTCCAACACGCCTCCAACACGGGATGAGCGCCTCCAACACGGGACGAGCACCTCCAACACGCCTCCAACACGGGATGAGCGCCTCCAACACGCCTCCAACACGCCTCCAACACGGGATGAGCGCCTCCAACACGGGACGAGCACCTCCAACACGCCTCAGACACGGGATGAGCGCCTCCAACACGGGATGAGCGCCTCCAACACGGGATGAGCGCCTCCAACACGGGATGAGCGCCTCCAACACGCCTCCAACACGGGATGAGCGCCTCCAACACGGGATGAGCGTCTCCAACACGGGATGAGCGCCTCCAACACGGGATGAGCGCCTCCAACACGCCTCCAACACGGGATGAGCGCCTCCAACACGGGATGAGCGCCTCCAACACGGGATGAGCGCCTCCAACACGCCTCCAACACGGGATGAGCGCTTCCAACACGCCTCCAACACGGGATGAGCGCCTCCAACACGGGTCGAGCGCCTCCAACACGGGATGAGCGCCTCCAACACGCCTCCAACATGGGATGAGCACCTCCAACACGGGATGAGCCCCTCTAACACGGGATGAGCGCCTCCAACACGGGATGAGCGCCTCCAACACGCCTCTAACACGGGATGAGCGCCTCTAACACAGGATGAGCTCCTCTAACACAGGAAGAGCGCCTCTAACACGGGAAGAGCGCCTCCAACACGGGATGAGCGCCTCCAACACGCCTCCAACATGGGATGAGCACCTCCAACACGGGATGAGCCCCTCTAACACGGGATGAGCGCCTCCAACACGGGATGAGCGCCTCCAACACGCCTCCAACATGGGATGAGCACCTCCAACACGGGATGAGCCCCTCTAACACGGGATGAGCGCCTCCAACACGGGATGAGCGCCTCCAACACGCCTCTAACATGGGATGAGCACCTCCAACACGCCTCTAACACAGGATGAGCTCCTCTAACACAGGAAGAGCGCCTCTAACACGGGAAGAGCGCCTCTAACACAGGATGAGCTCCTCTAACACAGGAAGAGCGCCTCTAACACGGGAAGAGCGTCTCCAACACGGGAAGAGCGCCTTCAACACGGGAAGAGCGTCTCCAACACGGGAAGAGCGCCTCCAACACGGGAAGAGCGCCTCTAACACGGGAAGAGCGCCTCTAACACAGGATGAGCTCCTCTAACACAGGAAGAGCGCCTCTAACACGGGAAGAGCGTCTCCAACACGGGAAGAGCGCCTCTAACACGGGAAGAGCGCCTCTAACACAGGATGAGCTCCTCTAACACAGGAAGAGCGCCTCTAACACGGGAAGAGCGTCTCCAACACGGGAAGAGCGCCTCTAACACGGGAAGAGCGCCTTCAACACGGGAAGAGCGCCTTCAACACGGGAAGAGCGCCTTCAACACGGGAAGAGCGTCTCCAACACGGGAAGAGCGCCTCTAACACGGGAAGAGCGCCTTCAACACGGGAAGAGCGCCTCCAACACGGGAAGAGCGCCTCTAACACGGGATGAGCGTCTCCAACACGGGAAGAGCGTCTCCAACACGGGAAGAGCGCCTCTAACACGGGAAGAGCGCCTTCAACACGGGAAGAGCGTCTCCAACACGGGAAGAGCGCCTCTAACACGGGAAGAGCGTCTCCAACACGGGATGAGCGCCTCCGACAGACTTACAGGAAACGGACAATCGCGTTCGTAATGTCATCATTTTGTATTTTAAACCTTTACGTTGCACTTGTCTTGGGCTGAAACTCCTGGTTATTTTGATGAGTTTGAGAATGTTACGAATCAGATCTGTGAAACATTCTAGAAAAAGCAGTAGCATCTCCATGGAGACAAGCATGCGGTGGAGCCAGAAGTTAAACCGAGCTTCTTTAAAATAGTTTCCTGATCCAAGATGATCATAACGGTGATGATTTTGGCCATCGGCTCCAACGTCAGCTAAGATTGAGGAGATTGGAGAGTTAACGGTGGAAGAACGTGTGATTCAAACTGTAATTAACAACTTTAGTTTAGTTTCAGTAGATTCTCCTCATCCATCAATCATTATGACGAGGAAATTCTGTCGGTTCAAATTCAGGACTCACTAAAGGCCAAACTTTGTCTCGTGCGATTAAAGAAAGGACTGCCAAGAAAAATTATGTATTTTTTATTTTTATATTTATATGTTTTTCATTGTATTTATTATTTTTATTATTATTATTTATTTATATATTTTTCTGATGCCGCGCCCGTATTGTGTTTGCGCTCCATCTACTGGCACCAGAAGGAATTAACTGCAGGGGAAATGACCAAACGCGACATGCTAACGTTAGCATGCGGTTGTAATGAGCGTGATTTGAGACAGAAACGCTCAGAACGAGTCAGGTTATCTTATCTTATATTATCTTCTCTTATCTTATGTCTGGGAGGATTTATGGACTTAAATCGTGCAGGACGTCGCAAATCTTGGGAAATTTGGACGACGAGCGTTTTTCTGAGGCTCAGAGAGAGAGGACCTCGTAAACAAAGTGCGAATGAGGCTAAACACAACTCCAGCTACATTTTTTGACAATGAAACGGTGTTATAGCATATTTAAACACCCTTTCTAAAGTTAAATGTGTCACATATTCATCAAATCATGCTAATTGTGTAAAATAGGGGTTTCTTGTTGGATTAGTCGCTTGGTCACATCTGCCCCTAAACGTCGCTAAAACGGTAAAACTGGACAAAGCACTTTGATCCGACGTCGTTTCAAACCGTCTCCGTCTTCAGAAAGACTGAATCTGATTTGAAGTGTTTTATCTGGCACAGTTGTGTAAGATCGAGGCAGATGATTGGACGAGAGCGATACTTTTCACGCCGTATACGGAGAAGATAGACCCGGCGCGTCACTCAGATAATGCCAAAGACACGTTCTGATACGGAAGCGTTATCTGCACTTCTGCTTTTATCCTATGGACCTGTATCTGCAGGAAGCTTCCGGAGCGACGTTTGAAGCTCGACGACGGTTCACGTTAACGTCGGATGCCCTTCCTGAACTGCGAGCGTCAGTGTTTAGTGCACAGATTTGTCAGAACCAGAACTAAACCAGGTCTAAACTTTAACTTTAACCTCACATGTTTATGTTTACTGTAGGTCACATATTTGTGTTTACAGGTTACAGGTGGTCACATGTTTACAGGTGGTCAAATGTTTGTTTTTTACAGGTGGTCACATGTTTGTGTTTACATGTGGTCACATGTTTGTGTTTACAGGTGGTCACATGTTTGTGTTTACAGGTGTTCACATGTTTGTGTTTACAGGTTACAGGTGGTCACATGTTTGTGTTTACAGGTTACAGGTGGTCACATGTTCGTGTTTACAGGTGTTCACATGTTTGTGTTTACAGGTGTTCACATGTTTGTGTTTACAGGTTACAGGTGGTCACATGTTTGTGTTTACAGGTGTTCACATGTTTGTGTTTAAAGGTGTTCACATGTTTGTGTTTACAGGTTACAGGTGGTCACATGTTTGTGTTTACAGGTGGTCACATGTTTGTGTTTACAGGTTACAGGTGGTCACATGTTTGTGTTTACAGGTGTTCACATGTTTGTGTTTACAGGTGGTCACATATTTGTGTTTACAGGTTACAGGTGGTCACATGTTTACAGGTGGTCAAATGTTTGTTTTTACATGTGGTCACATGTTTGTGTTTACATGTGGTCACATGTTTGTGTTTACAGGTGGTCACATGTTTGTGTTTACAGGTGTTCACATGTTTGTGTTTACATGTGGTCACATGTTTGTGTTTACAGGTGGTCACATGTTTGTGTTTACAGGTGTTCACATGTTTGTGTTTACAGGTGGTCACATGTTTGTGTTTACAGGTTACAGGTGGTCACATGGTTGTGTTTACAGGTGTTCACATGTTTGTGTTTACATGTGGTCACATGTTTGTGTTTACAGGTGGTCACATGTTTGTGTTTACAGGTGTTCACATGTTTGTGTTTACAGGTGGTCACATATTTGTGTTTACAGGTTACAGGTGGTCACATGTTTACAGGTGGTCAAATGTTTGTTTTTACAGGTGGTCACATGTTTGTGTTTACATGTGGTCACATGTTTGTGTTTACAGGTGTTCACATGTTTGTGTTTACAGGTTACAGGTGGTCACATGTTTGTGTTTACAGGTGTTCACATGTTTGTGTTTACAGGTGGTCACATGTTTGTGTTTACAGGTTACAGGTGGTCACATGTTTGTGTTTACAGGTGTTCACATGTTTGTGTTTACAGGTGGTCACATGTTTGTGTTTACAGGTTACAGGTGGTCACATGTTTGTGTTTACAGGTGTTCACATGTTTGTGTTTACATGTGGTCACATGTTTGTGTTTACAGGTTACAGGTGGTCACATGTTTGTGTTTACAGGTGTTCACATGTTTGTGTTTACAGGTGGTCACATGTTTGTGTTTACAGGTTACAGGTGGTCACATGTTTGTGTTTACAGGTGGTCACATGTTTGTGTTTACAGGTGGTCACATGTTTGTGTTTACATGTGGTCACATGTTTGTGTTTACAGGTGGTCACATGTTTGTGTTTACAGGTTACAGGTGGTCACATGATTGTGTTTACAGGTGGTCACATGTTTGTGTTTACAGGTGGTCACATGTTTGTGTTTACAGGTTACAGGTGGTCACATGTTTGTGTTTACAGGTGTTCACATGTTTGTGTTTACAGGTGTTCACATATTTGTGTTTACAGGTGGTCACATGTTTGTGTTTACAGGTGGTCACATGTTTGTGTTTACAGGTGTTCACATGTTTGTGTTTACAGGTTACAGGTGGTCACATGTTTGTGTTTACAGGTGGTCACATGTTTGTGTTTACAGGTGGTCACATGTTTGTGTTTACAGGTGGTCACATGTTTGTGTTTACAGGTTACAGGTGGTCACATGTTTGTGTTTACAGGTGGTCACATGTTTGTGTTTACAGGTGGTCACATGTTTGTGTTTACAGGTGGTCACATGTTTGTGTTTACAGGTTACAGGTGGTCACATGTTTGTGTTTACAGGTGTTCACATGTTTGTGTTTACAGGTGTTCACATATTTGTGTTTACAGGTGGTCACATGTTTGTGTTTACAGGTGGTCACATGTTTGTGTTTACAGGTGGTCACATGTTTGTGTTTACAGGTGGTCACATGTTTGTGTTTACAGGTGGTCACATGTTTGTGTTTACAGGTGGTCGCATGTTTGTGTTTACAGGTGGTCACATGTTAGACAGATTGTGGGCACAGAGGATTCACGCCCTCACTCTGTGACTGGTTTTATGTAAACTGCAGCTGGTCCCTGGTCACGTGTTGGTTGTCTTTGGTCACTCTTTGGTCACATGTTGGTTGTCACTTGTTGGTTGTCTTTGGTCACATGTTGGTTGTCACATGTTGGTTGTCTTTGGTCATATGTTGGTTGTCACATGTTGGTTGTCTTTGGTCACATGTTGGTTGTCTTTGGTCACATGTTGGTTGTCACTTGTTGTTTGTCTTTGGTCACTCTTTGGTCACATGTTGGTTGTCACTTGTTGGTTGTCTTTGGTCACATGTTGGTTGTCACATGTTGGTTGTCTTTGGTCATATGTTGGTTGTCACATGTTGGTTGTCTTTGGTCACATGTTGGTTGTCTTTGGTCACATGTTGGTTGTCACTTGTTGTTTGTCTTTGGTCACTCTTTGGTCACATGTTGGTTGTCTTTGGTCACATGTTGGTTGTCTTTGGTCACATGTTGGTTGTCACTTGTTGTTTGTCTTTGGTCACTCTTTGGTCACATGTTGTTTGTATTAACATTTGTCCGCCTGAGCGAGCCGGAGCCTCAGACTCGTGTCATGATCAGCAGTGGTTCATGGCAGATAAAACAAAAGGACTAAATGTTCAGTGTGAGCTGATACTGGAGATAATGTGGTCATAATGTAGTGGCTGATCACACACTGTAAACACACATTCCTGGACTGTCTTCCATTCTAGAAAAGACTGAGGGAGATTTGTCTGTAAATATACTTCATTTCCTGCCGGCCGTTCCCATGGCGCTGCCAGAGTTGAGCCTGGCTCAGATCTGGGTGGTCCAGGGCCCGGCAGACAGAGCGGGCCCAGGGAGCGAGCCTCTCCTCTGGGATCAGGCTCCTCTGGCTCCTCTGGCTCCTCTGGCCCCTCTGGCTCCTCTGGCTCCTCTGGCCCCTCTGGCTCCTCTGGCTCCTCTGGCCCCTCTGGCTCCTCTGGCTCCTCTGGCCCCTCTGGCTCCTCTGGCCCCTCTGGCTCCTCTGGCTCCTCTGGCTCCTCTGGGTGTCCCTCAGGGATTAGACTGTCCATCCAAACTTATATTTGACTAAAACTACTGTATCATTGTATTTATGATGTTATGCGTTCTGGACTTGTCTGGACGGTCAGCTCACAGTCTGTCCACCTCGTCCCAGACGTCGGCTGAATGAGAAGACACCGCTGACCCGAAAGTGCTCCAGTGGGAAAGCTCGGGTCGGGCGCAGGCCGAGGCGGCGGGGCCCGGAGACGGAGCCGGGTGAGAAAACACAGGACAACGGTAGGAGAAAAGGTGACAGAGTTGGCAAGGACATTAAAGGGCCTGTGACAGGCTTTTATGATTTTCTAATTTTGACTTTATTTGGTGTGTTTATACCTGTTGTACATATACATTATAGTTTTACACCAGTCAAGCAAGTATTTGGGGAGAAAACGCATACAAAGTTGTAGAAAATGACAGGAAGTGACATCACACCAGGGACACTTATTCCAGTCAATGTTTCTGCAGAATTAACACAAAGAAACAACTTTAATTCATTAAAATCACTCTCATATATTTTTTTTGTCAAATGCTTTAAAAATGGTGACATTAGATGAGTTTTGGCCCAGTGTATGCTGGGTAGTTTCCTAGTGTGATGTCATCAATTACAAACAGGAAGTGAAATTATAAACCTTAAAAATGTGCTTTTCTGTGATAACATTTTTTTAATTTTTAGTAAAATTCAAAATATATTTATCTTCCCTGCATTGAGTTCAATGAGTCCTCCGACCTGTAGGGGGCGCTTCAAATAAGGCTGAAAACAATAACCTGCAGCTTTGTGGAGACTAAAACGAAGTGATATCTGAGAGTTTCATGTGATCATGTTGCATTTAAAATAAGAAACGCCCAGTATCCAGAGAGTTTCTGGTTGACGTATCACAATATCAACTTTCATGTTATGATTATTGTGAGTAAAAAAATGCAATTTAATGGTTTTTCACGACTCCCGCCTCTTGACGTCGCTCGTATCTCGTGAAAACCGCTCTCTGTGACAAAATCGGACATCTGCAGGCTGGACGCCGGCGTTATACGGTATTATCGTGCGTCGAATCATAACTGTTGTGTCATTTACGTGGATTTTGGCTCTTGTTTACGGCCTGGTTGCTCGGTAACAGTTCTGAAATGACCCCTACCCGTGTCAAACCAGGAAGTACAACTACAAACTTTACAAAAACGGTCAAACTGGGGACAAACAGGCAAAATATTTCATCAAATCTGAAATACAGCTGTGTTTTCACTGCGTTTTAGTCAAATGCGTTCAAACAGCTGACGCTTTGAGGTCGAGCGAGAAGTCGAGCGATCAGAGCGTCGTCAAGGCGATTGGACTGTTGAATTGTTGCTGAGATCTGATTGGAGCGCGGGCCTCAAACGTACAGAGCACCTCGCACGCCGGCGGAGGAGGAAGGACCCGCCCTTGTGTCAGCTTCGCCTCCGTTGCCAAAACATCTCACAAGTTGCAGTTTTGCCCAAAGATTGACGCAGTTTCCGCCTGCGCGACCGAGCGACCACAAACACGGCGCCGGACTCACATCCTCATCAAAGGCTTCTCATGCCGCCCAAAAGCAAACACGGCTTTATGTAACCTAATGGCACATTTACGGTTTGTTGACGGCACAATTCTTGTTTTTATTTTCTATGTCACCGTCCGTCGTAAAGAGGTGGCGGCGCTGGAGGATGTGGGCAAGGTCGCAGAGGTGGGCGAGGTCGTAGAGGTGGGCGAGGTCGGAGAGGTCATAGAGGTCGCAGAGGTCGTAGAGGTCGTAGAGGTCGCAGACGTGGGCGAGGTCGGCGAGGTGGGCGAGGTTGGAGAGGTTGTAGAGGTCGCAGAGGTGGGCGAGGTCAGAGAGGTCGTAGAGGTCGCAGAGGTGGGCGAGGTGGGCGAGGTTGGAGAGGTGGGCGAGGTCGGAGAGGTCGTAGAGGTCGCAGAGGTCGTAGAGGTCGTAGAGGTCGCAGACGTGGGCGAGGTCGGCGAGGTGGGCGAGGTTGGAGAGGTTGTAGAGGTCGCAGAGGTGGGCGAGGTCAGAGAGGTCGTAGAGGTCGCAGAGGTGGGCGAGGTGGGCGAGGTCGGAGAGGTGGGCGAGGTCGGAGAGGTCGTAGAGGTCGCAGAGGTCGGAGAGGTCGTAGAGGTCGCAGAGGTCGGAGAGGTCATAGAGGTGGGCAAGGTCGTAGAGGTCGTAGAGGTCGCAGAGGTGGGCGAGGTCGGAGAGGTCGTAGAGGTCGCAGAGGTTGGAGAGGTCATAGAGGTGGGCGAGGTCGGAGAGGTCGGAGAGGTCGGAGAGGTCGGAGAGGTCGTAGAGGTCAGAGAGGTCGTAGAGGTCGCAGAGGTGGGCGAGGTCGTAGAGGTCGTAGAGGTCGCAGAGGTGGGCGAGGTCGTAGAGGTCAGAGAGGTGGGCGAGGTCGGAGAGGTCGCTTTTCACGTTTTTTGCACGAAGTCTGAGCTCATGCGCTTGTGGACTTCGTGCAGTACAGTACGGATAATATCGTTGCTCTGGTATATTGTTCTATGGTCGGATTTCTACTTTTTTGTTGCTGATTTAGAGAAATGAAACTTGTTCATGCAAAAACTTTGACATATTCACTGTGACTAAAATGCTTAAAGTCCATATCACAATATCGCCAGTTTTTCTCATCCCGGTGAAGAACCTGTGGTAAATATTTATCATAGTTTTACTTCCGTTGAGTTGCAGTTTGTAAAGACATTTAGACGAATAAAAGTTCAAACTGAATCCCTCTGTGATGTCATCGGTGTGCGACACAGTTTACACTGACACACTTTTCTGACAGTTTAACCCGTCGTTGGAGTAAATAACGGTGTTTTATGGCATTATTGTGTGTCAGATCAGAAGTGTTATTGTGTGTCATTTATGTGGATTTCGGCTCTATGTTCACAGTCTGGTTGCTATGGTAACAGCTGTGGAATCACCTCTACCTGTGTCATTTTTGTGCTCACGTCCAACCAGGAAGTACAATTATAAACTTTACACAAACGGTCAAACTGGGACAAATGGGCAAAATGTTTAGTCCAAACTGACATATGAGTGTGTTCAATGTGTAAAACATTAGTGTTTCAAAATGTATTGTATCTTGACTAAAATAGTGATATACATCGTAGATTATCACGAGCAACACATCGATTATCACATGTATCGAACAATCGTGACATTGTATTTCCTCAGCTGCAGCAGGAAGTCCATCCTCTGCTCGGCCTTGATGATGAGGGAGTTAAAGGTCAAGTCTGAGTCTATTATTACCCCCAGATTTCTAATTTGGTTTGTAGGTTTTAGAGCGAGACTCTGGAGGTGACGCTAACACTTTCTTTTGTTTCTGTGGGACAAAGACAATGATTTGAGTCTTGTCTGAGTTCAGCTGGAGAAAGTCGTTCTGCAGCCACACACTGACTCTGGCACCAGCAGGAGGCCCTCTGGCACCAGCAGGAGGCCCTCTGGCACCAGCAGGAGGCCGGTCCACACACTGATCTGTTGGATGCAGTGACAGAGTGAATCTACTGGTCCATATTCACCTGCCGACAGTGAAACATAGATCTGACTCGTCTGCATCATTGTGATAGGACACATTTTCACTGACCTAACGGCAGCATGTAGAGGTTGAACAGAAGGGGTCCCAGGACTGACCCTTGGGACACACCACAGGTCAGTTACCAATTTCAACAAAGCACTTCCTGTCTTTCAGAGAGGACCAATTTAAGGCAGTGCCAGTGATGTCCCCTGTAAGATTTTATTTCCCCCCGTAATGCCATACTGTGGAACATTCTACCTGCGTTGCAACAATGAAATTTCCCCATGTGGGACAATAAAGGATTATTTTATCTTATCTTATTCCAATCAAAGAATTACATCTCCGTGGAGACAAACAGGTGGCCCAAAAAGCCAAATGCCCAAAAAGAAAACAAAAGTTACACATGTAGTGCCACCCACCTTCAGCCAGGTTCTCCGTCTGAAGTGTCTCCTCAAAGTGCTCTCATTTGCACATTTCCTGGTCTCATTTGGACAGCTGCCCGAGTCGCCCCTGAAACCACCTAAACGACTGCAGGTTTGAGTGCCGAGCTGTCGGCGCCTCAGCCTCACGCACGCTCGCCTGTGAGAACGCTCGGATTAGCCCAGATCTCTGCAAAGAAAACAAGGCCATTAGAGGCGCTGAGCCGGACGGTTCTGCTGCCGTGGAGTCGTGTCAAAACATGGGTGATGTATGGAGGGATCGGGTGACACGGGCGATGGAGCTCCATTCACACTTGGACAACGTTAACACATGTCACAGAAGAAGCCCAAGCTTAGACCGTTTCCCTAAATACCTTTTGTAACCACTTTTTGTCAAGGACATTTTGTGAATGGTCCAGCTTAAAAAGAGGATTTTTGGACCTGTAAAATGAAGCAGTGAAAGAACATCTAACGTTTCAAGTGTGAAAACTGGAGAAGCATCAAGTCATTTCTCTGGTCACACTTCCTCTGTCGCCTCAAGCCAAACTCAAACAGAACCGTGCAATCAGAGCAGTTTCTTGCTGTGGCACATGTGAAACAGGAGCTCATTGGTCGTTAGAGTTTTATGCTTCGCTCATTGAGTCTCTGACCCTCAAGTCCAATCAGAGTCCCAAGTCTCTGACCCTCAAGTCCAATCAGAGTCCCAAGTCTCTGACCTTCAAGTCCAAGTCGAGTCCCAAGTCTCTGACCTTCAAGTCCAAGTCGAGTCCCAAGTCTCTGACCTTCAAGTCCAAGTCGAGTCCCAAGTCTCTAACCTTCAAGTCCAAGCCGAGTCCTACGTCTCTGTCCTCCAAGTCCAAGCCGAGTCCCAAGTCTCTGTCCTCCAAGTCCAAGCCGAGTCCCAAGTCTTTGACCTTCAAGTCCAAGCCGAGTCCCAAGTCTCTGTCCTCCAAGTCCAAGCTGAGTCCTAAGTCTCTGTCCTCCAAGTCCAAGCCGAGTCCCAAGTCTCTGACCTTCAAGTCCAAGCCGAGTCTCAGGTCTCTGACCCTCAAGTCCAAGCCGAGTCCCAAGTTTCTGACCTTCAAGTCCAAGCCGAGTCCCAAGTCTCTGTCCTCCAAGTCCAAGCCGAGTCCCAAGTCTTTGACCTTCAAGTCTAAGCCGAGGCCCTAGTCTTTGACCTTCAAGTCCAAGCCGAGTCCCAAGTCTCTGACCTTCAAGTCCAAGCCGAGTCCCAAGTCTCTGACCTTCAAGTCAATTAGTTAGTTTATTTTCAGTTATTATCAAAAAGGCCCAAAACAGAAACAATGCTCCGTCATATTCATTTTACGGAGTGACGTTTGACACTTGTGAACATAAATACTCCAGTTTCCTCCTCTCGTCACACAAACCCATGTCCATGAAACAAGACCAGATTATGGAAAATATTCTTTGCATAAATAATATCCAGCGTCATCACAGAGTTATAAGTGGCTCGCACTAAACAAACGCACATCCACGTCCCAGTATTTATTAAAACTTGCGGATAAACTTCCCGGACTGTTTGTGTTGTCCATATTTCTCAGGAGTAGGTTTCAGCAGATCCGTCCCAGATCAGAACCACGGGAGCGCCCGGTTCTCCCACAGCAGAACGGATTCTTTCATACACCAATAATAAATATGATGCTTTTTATTTGGAACGCGCATTACTTTTTTAAATACACGGCTCCAGTCGGGTCGGGCGACTCGGCGGGGAAAGTCTATCGGGTTTTTCCCTCTCCATATTTTCATGGACCAATAATCATCAGAGGCGGAGGAAAATAATGACTCAAGTAAAAATATCATAAAAAACACCTTAAGTTGTTTTAAAATGTATTTAGTGTGAATATTTAACATTTTAATGAGGTCTATAAATGTGTCAAATAAGATAAGATAATAAGATAAGATATTCCTTTATTGTCCACACAAGGGGAAATTTCATTGTTGCAACGCAGGTAGATACAGAGGAAAAGGACAGATAACTTAAAGAAATAAAAAATACTCGCAATAAACAAAAACTCTTATAAACAAAAACTCCTATAGACAAAACCTCCCAAGGGATGGAGGGGAAATTAAAATAAAAATAAATAAAAATACAGTATAATAAAACAATAAAAAAACAGCTATGTACTGATCTTGATTTTAAGTATATAAATCAAAAAATGTATACAAAACTATAAAAAATAAATAAAAATCAAGACTTTGATTTGTATTTATATTTTTGGCTCAAAGCTGGAACACGGTTGTACGGCGTCATATCAAAAACATGACAAAAATATAAATATGTATAATGTACAGGTACTTGCTCTCGATTAAAGTATTAACTGTAAATTGTACTCAAGCAAAGTACATAAAGAAAATACTTATGTACTTTTTTTTATTTTGTATACAATATTAAGCCTAAATCCTATCCACACCATGTACGTCCGAATGATTATTATTATTATCGAATCAAAAGGTCAAATATAATAAAACAATTAGCGATTTACATCAATAATAAATAAAACTTATTTGTGAATATTGCCAATCGAGAATCCTTCTGTCGCCATGTTTCAACCGTTATTTGGTTTATTTAAAAACAGAATCATCGTTTGAATTGTCGACTACTAAAAGTGTGCACCAAAATAACTGATCTTTAAGTACAAATTCACAGCAAAAAAAAAAAAAAACTAAAATATAAACAGTATAAGTTAATTCAAGGCAGCAGTGGGAATTACCATGTGGAAACAAAACAAAAGCTATCCATTAAGGAGCTAACATAAGCACACAGTCACTTTAGCATGATATGTGTCTTTTAATCCAATATAGTGGTTAAACATCTCAAATAAACATGACAGATGGATTTCAGACGTCGGTTGTTTACACAATCAGATTTCTCGAGGGAATTCGGCTGCTCGTCATTTCACATGTCAAAACAAACCATTAGTGGAGCCTCTAGTTCACCCACTTTACATGGTCCAGTCTCCTGCAGTTCTGAGTGTGTGTAATTACAGGTGCACACACACACACACACACACACACAACAAAACACAACGAGACCCAACACAACAAGACCCAACGCGTCGAAACCCAAACTTAAACAACCCTAGAAAAAAAAAAAAAAACACAACCCAACTTTACACAACAAAACCCAACATTACACAACACAACCCAACTTTAGACAGCACAACCCGACACAACCCAACACAACCCAACAAACCACAACAAACCCCAACACAATTAAACCCAACATAACCTAACATTACACAACAAAACCCAACCTTAAACAGCACAACCAAACAAACCCCAACACAACCCAACAAACCACACAAACCCCAACACAATTAAACCCAACATAACCCAACATTACACAACAAAACCCAACCTTAGACAGCACAACCCGACACAACCCAACACAACCAAACAAACCACAACAAACCCCAACACAATTAAACCCAACATAACCCAACATTACACAACAAAACCCAACCTTAGACAGCACAACCCGACACAACCCAACACAACCAAACAAACCACAACAAACCCCAACACAATTAAACCCAACATAACCCAACATTACACAACAAAACCCAACCTTAGACAGCACAACCCGACACAACCCAACACAACCAAACAAACCACAACAAACCCCAACACAATTAAACCCAACATAACCCAACATTACACAACAAAACCCAACCTTAGACAGCACAACCCGACACAACCCAACACAACCAAACAAACCACAACAAACCCCAACACAATTAAACCCAACATAACCCAACATTACACAACAAAACCCAACCTTAGACAGCACAACCCGACACAACCCAACACAACCAAACAAACCCCAACACAATTAAACCCAACATAACCCAACATTACACAACAAAACCCAACCTTAGACAGCACAACCCGACACAACCCAACACAACCCAACAAACCCCAACACAATTAAACCCAACATAACCCAACATTACACAACAAAACCCAACCTTAGACAGCACAACCCGACACAACCCAACACAACCCAACAAACCCCAACACAATTAAACCCAACATAACCCAACATTACACAACAAAACCCAACCTTAGACAGCACAACCCGACACAACCCAACAAACCCCAACACAATTAAACCCAACATAACCCAACCTTTCACAACAAAACCCATCCTTACACAGTCTTTGTACTCCTTATGTTTACACGTTGTTGTTTCAGTGGATTAACGTTCAACAAACTGAAAATGGAATTGTGAACTTTTCTTTCAATTTAAAAACAAATGATTAAAAAGAAGCACTGTAAAACATGGAACATCTATGTCCTTACAGTGAGCGGGCTTACATCTCCACAAACCTGACTCGTACTGGCCCTAGAAGAGTCTCCTCCTGCACCTGTCTGCACCTGTCATTGTAGTTGAGCCTTTGTTTTGAAGGCCAGTCATCGTTCTGCTGCTTCCTTTGTCAAAGTGCGTAATCAAATTAGAAAATGCAGCTTACGACGTTCTCAACTTGAGCAAAATGTACTTACACTTTGTCTTACACCTGAAGCCACATCGCCACACGGGAAATTAATGCTGTAAAATCACTCACAGGAACCAAAATAAGAGCCTCGAAAACAGAGTTGTGGGACTGACTTTACTGCGTTGGCTGTTTTGATGCCTAATTTGGGTTGGTTGGTGGTTAAGGAGTTAAAACCACATGTTTACTTCATGAGTTTGGTCATTACATGTGTCTGCTGTTTACCCCGTGGGCGTGGTTACTTCATCCTCTGTGATTAGTGACAGTGTTTTACGAGGTGCTTAATTGCTTCGGTCATGATCTCTTAGCACAGAATGTCCCACAGTGGGGCATTTCAGGACACGCAGCTCACAGTCTGCGTGTTGTGCGGCTGAAAACACTTCTTGATGTCATCTGGTGGCGATCCAGACGAGCTGCTCTGTCGCCGCCTTCGAATTCAACTTTATTGTCCTCACAAACAGGATTCTACTTCCTGTCATTTGAAACTTTTATTTTTCAAAATTCCTTCGCAAACTGCAACTTAACAGAAGTAAAACTATGATAAATATTCGGTCGGGGACGTCTGCGGTCACGCCCCCCTCACCGCGGGACGACCGGTTCTTACGTAACCGCGGTAACGCAGAGCGCCTCCTCTGACGCACTGGCTCCTCTGCGCCTCGGAAACTTCAGCGCGGACATGTCCACGCGGCTAAGCGCTAACATCTGCTCCGCGTTAAGAATAATGTTATTAAAAGAGCCAGTCGCCCGGGGCCGAGCGCAGGAGGAAGCCTGTGTTGTGTTTGTAACTCCGACCCACATGGAACCAGATTAAGGGAAGCGAAAGAAAAGTCAAACTGATGTACAAAAGCAACTGAACATCTTGTAAATGATAAAAGTTCAGCGCCAAAAGGCCTCGCGTGCAATGGCTTTTTCAACGTGAGCGTAAGTGAACTGTAAAAGCAGCTTTGATTCCCACCACCCGGACTTATTACAGGACATCTGTATTTTAATAGATAACAATAGATTTACAAACCGCCTTACCTAAACATTGCTCTTAGATAGTACCTTCTTAATGTGACTAAGTTCTAATACAGCTGTCCCTCTAATGTGCCATAACTGCCTATCACCTCTTGCTTTTATACATTTTTGAATGCCTTTAATGATGCAGATCCTTTTAAAGTTTGACTTAAGCCAGTGGTTTCCAAAGTACGGGTGGGGACATAATTTGTTGAAAAAAAAAAAATCTATTCTTTTATTGTTTTAGTGAAATTGTGTCGGATAACACAATAAACTACTGAAAGATGTACAACTTAACCACATTTTAAAAGATTTACAACTCGAAATGATTCCAGACGTCTATTTCATTTTACTGTGGGGGTCCCGGGTCGGTTGTGTGGTTATTTTGGGGGCCCTGAAAAGTTTGGGAACCCCTGATCGAGGCTATTCCAGATTTAACCCTCTCGCTGAGATTCATCCCTCTTCGGTGTTGGTCCTGTTTGTTTGATATAAACTGGTTCCTCTGGGGTCGTTCCGCTCTTGAACACGGAGTTTCACTAGCAAGGACCACGACAACCGAGCTATTATGTGGGTTTATTGTTTATTGGCGTACGAGAAACATGAACAACTCGAGTCTGAGGAGATGGATGCGGTTTTGTGGCTTCTGTCGATGAGGGCTGTCGGCTCCCGGGCCTCAAGACCCCCATCTAGGAGATAAATTAGAATAATAATTAGAAGAGGGTCGGGGGGGGTGTCACAAACGCTGATGTGTGTGACCTGGATGCTTAAATAGTGTAGGCGCAGGAAGGGGTGTGAAAGAGGTGTGGTCCTGCTCCAAAACTTAAGATAACAAAGTTGCCCACGTCACTGCAGTGGTATTGAGAAAAGCTAAAGGCCATTGATTTAACGAACAATGGGTTTTTAGGGCATAATAATCACCACTGTTGACAATTCTTCTGCAGAAGGTCGTATTATTGACTTGTAGATATCCCCCATATCTCCACACAATAATTTAAGTATGGAAGCATGAGGGAATTGTATTATATATAGTCAAATTTGATATTACGCATTATATCAATAATTATTTGATATTTTTGTCATTAGATCATTTATATGGAATTTCCAATTGAGCTTATTGTCAATGTTTATACCCAAAAAATGTGATATTACATTGGGCTACAATTTCTATACGGTTCATTTTCATTTTGGCTGCTAAGTCAGTTTCCCTATGACTAAAATCGTTCTATTTAGTTAATTCAAGTCCATTTTCCACTATATTCAAAAAAGCAGCTCTACATTTTGTCCAGAACCAGAGAGGCCGATATCATCAGCAAACAAGATGAATTTCAGGACATGTGGGATATCGTTTATGTACATTAAGAACAACTGCGGCCCCAGAACAGAACCCTGTGGCACTCCTCGTGTCACGCTTTGCCTTTCAGAGTCAAACCTCTTCATATTTACACACCAAACACGAGCAATGCCTTTGAAATGTATTGAATACCTTTCTTAGGTCATTCAAATATGTGTGTGCATGTTCTCCCTGTGTCTCCCCGACCAACCCTTCGAAGATGCACGCTGGAGGTCAATTCTCAGTTACTTCGGACCTGGATATTCGCTTGCAGAGGATGATGTGGGCAATATTTAATGAACAAATTCCAATTTTTGTCACAGATTTAAAGCAACAGGGTCAAATTTAATGTCGTTTTTTTTCTTTTCCTTTACATGCTGAGGCTGAAGCTCCCAAAGCCTTTCTTCCAGACGGGCAGCGTGTGGTCTTGTGCCAGCTCGCCGCCTCAGTCTGCTCTGTGTCTCGGCTGGAGTCCTGCTCGGAGCTGAATAAACTCCACACAAAAGACTCCTGAAACGTGACGGAATCTGCCCCAAACAGAGACAGGCGCTGCTTTAGACTCAAGGGGCTCTCTCCTTCCTTCCTTCCTTCCTTCACTCACCCTCTCTCTCTCTCTTGCTCTCTCCTCAATCACTTCTTTGGCCCTTAAGTCCCAAGCCAAACTCACAAATCCTCTGCAAACAGTTTATCTGGAGCTCATGTGTAAAACGTGTCCATTATGGGCTCCGACAGAGATAACAGAGAAAAGCCCGCGCCGTCACTGAGGAAATATTGGATTGTTACTGTTGTGGTTGTGTTGTGGTCAGCGAGTTTACGGTGGGGATTAGCGGGACTGCGGCTGTGTCCACATGTGGCCCCTGCCCCTTATTGCCATGTCACTGTAATTACATAGACCCCCTCCTGGTATTAATGTGTTCAGTCCCAGTCACTTTAATGAGACAGCAAAATGAAACGCTTGTAGACAGCAAAGACAAATGATTATTGTTTTCTGTCAATATTTAACTTCCTGCCACATTTCCTAAAGTTCTGATTTAAAGCCTCACTGTGTAAGCGTTCAGTCAAAAAACAGTTAAACAAAGGCAAAGACTTTGTTGTGGGTGTTTTTATTAGGCTAAAAAACCTTGAAAAACATGCTCCTTTGCACAGACCTGACTTGTAATGTTCCGGGTAGAGGATCTGCCACTGCTCTATACAACGGGTTCTGATGTTTTCTGATTATTGCTAACAATTATTTTAGTTTTACATTTGTGAATACATTCAACAAAATAAAAGGGCAGGCCAGTAGAGCTAAAGCAGAAGCCCCTCTGTGATGTCATCAACGTGCGACGTGCCATAGACAACACAGTGCGGATTTACACACAAATGTAACACTGTCTGAAACTTAAACAATCATTTAATAAAAAAAGCACTTAAACGGTTTTATTATTCGTCAAATCATGTTTAATTTATCCGGGATTTGGTCCTTGTTTGCTATATTGTTGCTAGGTAACTGTTAATCTATCAATCTGTCTATCAGAAGTGCAATAAAAATTTTCTCAAATTGTCAAACTGGGAAAAAATAGGCAAAATGTTTAGTAAAAATCTATATGTGAAATGTGTTGTCATATAGATGTTAAGTTGTGTTTTGGAGGTGTTTATCCAGCGTAAAGTTGGATTTAAGAACTAGCTTTTATGCTAATCTCATTTCAGACTCTAAAATGACCGTTATTGCTGTTTCCCTGACGATGCTCGGGTGTTTCTCACGTGTGCTCGAGTGGTCGTCCAAAAAAAAGCCCCGGTTTTTGACAGCTTTTACCGTTCGAAGGCTAATGCGGCTAATGCTAACACCCATGCTGAACATGCAAAAGAAATATACTTTTTATCAGACACACACAGTCACTTTTTCTATTGGGGAAATACAAATGTACTTACAAGGATAAAGTCACGAACCCCAGCTTTAAATAAATAAATAAACTATATTCCTGCACATCTTGTTTTGTGATTTGACTGGTTGAAATGCTGTTCTATGATTGGTTTATTGTGCAGTAATCCAGCCAAACCTCCCTCAGTCTAAGGTGCTGAGTGGACGTGATTTTGTACATTTCCTTTTGGACGTTGGCCAAACCTCGCTCTTTAACTCTGCTTGATACTTTGCTGGTTCGTGAACGAGCTGTTAGCGTCTGTTAGCGCCTGTCAGAACCCGTTAGAGACCGACACAGGCCCACACAGAGAGCGCGGGGCCCTTTTCACGCCTCACAATGTTTTGATTCTTGAGTCACATGTGATTTTACGTTTACCAGGGAAAGTATAAGCACATGCACGAGAGGAGGAGTGTATTTATGATAACTGTGACTTTAAAAAGGACATATTACGCTACAGGTTAGTTTTTTTGAGCTTTTCAAAAACACAGCTGGAGGTGAATGAATCCTGTTTACGAGCTTGTCTCAGAAAACCCTCCCAAGTTTCCCAGATCTGTGACGTCGAACGTAGAGATCTGGAGGTTTCCTGCTGTTGTCAAATCCATAAATCATCAAAATTTTTTGAGTTTTAAATCGTTTCCTGAAGTTGTGTTTTGTTCAATTTTCCTGCAAAATCCAGGATGCCAGGGTTAAAAACCATTTTGGGAATAAACATCTTCGGGAAGCAGTTCATTAGAGCAAATTTCTTAATAAACATATTCTATTTCAGTCATTCTGCACATTCCACGGCTTTTAAAGGGTTTGCAGATCATGTTGGGATGGTTTAGATCCTGACAGAGCCGTACAATCGGGTTCGTTCTATCACCCGGCACATGGGAAACACTGGCGCCAACTGGTCATCTTTCATTTAGAACGAACAAAATGAAACCTCTCCAGTGTCCAGTGGTTCACTGACGTTTTTCCGTGCAGAGGTGTGTATTCTTTGCTCTCCTGTGCAAAATGAAGTCGTGAACATATTGGAAAAGGGTGTTTCTGTGGCCGCCCAAAGCCGTTGACGCGCAAAGGAAAAGCGAACCCACCCTGGTCCTCCCTGTTGTTAAGACGTTTTCCATTGTGACAGTTCCACGCTTCCATCGGATAAACGTACGTAAAGACTCACTGTTCTCTTTTTACGGCCGCGTTGTGTACGTTCAATCATGGAAACTCTACGTTGACGAAGCTCTGAGGTCATGGTCGAAGTCCTTTTGTGAACTCCGGGTCCTCCCCTGTTGTTGAGCACCAGAAAACATCACAGCTTCGCATTTATGTCGTCAGGAGGAACTTTATCACTCGGGCTTTTGTGCGATTTAAGAAAAAACAAACTAAACTGAAATTGAGAAAGGGAATTAGCTAAACAAACATTACAGACGCATGAATTGGTTAATAAGAGTTGAGTGCAGCGTTTATCAGATGGGCCGGCTCTCAACTCTCAACGCCGATGCCCTGAAACGTCGTTGATGTCGTTCATATCGAGTAAATGGATTATTGTGTAACGTTCTCGAGCAGGCGACGCCATCAGACCAAGTTACAGGCCAGAAAAAGAAGAAAACACACATTATTATCGAGGTATTTAGGCATCGGGGGCGCCCTTAGGCTACGCGACTGCTACGCTAATAGAGCGTGACGGCAGAACGAGTCCGACGATCGCTAATGAACTTTCAAACTGCGCAGGAAATGTCTGGCTTTTTACCAGACATTTTTTTCAAGAGAAAGTACAAGAAAACTGGCACGAACTCCAGGTTTGAGTTCGGTGAAGGGACAACGACACGGCTTGGTTCAAAAAGTATCAACGATCAACGCGGTCGGACTTCGCTGACATTTTAACGTACGCATTTTTAGAGAGTCCGTTAGACCAAGAACTGGACCGTGCACCTTCCCGTTGCCGGGCGAGCCTCAACCACTGCACCGCCACTTCACAAAAAAGTGTGTTTGAAGTGAGTCTCTTCACATCACAACACCATCCGTCCGCTCTAAAGATATTCACAAACTCCTCTATATAGTTGAGTCTAATTATCCTCCATATATGGTCTGTGCGTTCATTTAAAGCCCCCCCCCTGCCCCCCCGGAGAGGTCAGGGGTCACGAGTGCTGGAACTTTGGACTCGTCTTTGCTTTACATCTTTGTCCCATTTTAAATAGTCCCGAGATTAAGCCCTCACTCGAGAAGAAAGGAATGAACTCAACGCAGAGACCAGGGTTCGTACGTGTTTAGCGTGTAGCGGGACGTAGCTAATCTGTAAATACAAGAAAACTGGTCTGAAAAAAGGAGACGTAAATGACTAAAAGCATGGCCAACTAAAGCAAACTGATACTACTCATCAGTGGTTGGCAGTAAACAAGCAGAAATGAGTAGAAATGAAGAGGATTGACAATATATAATATTATATATTGTCAATCCTCTTCATTTATATATATAATAATATATAATGACCTAACGCGGGCTAGGTCTTGAACGTTAGGTGGACGTTAGCTAAGATGATTGGATGAGACAGAACGCAGACCAAAACAAGACGGCAAAAAGCAAAACGAAACACAAAAGAATCACTTCTCGCCAAACACTGACTCATTCTTGTGCTAAAGCGCCGTATTTCGGCCGATGCTAGCTTATACGATGAGGCTCAGCAAAACAAAGCTAGCGAAGCGCGTTAGCATCAGCCGTTTCCTGTTTATCGTCGCTCGACACTCGCTTTGTCAAGACGCAGAATATTATATTTCCACATCTTAATGTATCTAACATCAGAATAACTCAATATATTTTAAAGAGATGTTAGAATGCAGCCGGTTCAATGTTTAAAAGCGACAAAATAACCCGGAAGTAGTTTCTTGTTTACGCTAACTTTAGCCACGTCTCACAGCGTCACAAACGAATCAAACAAACATCTTTCTCGGTGTAATTCAGGTTCAATTTAGGTTTTATCTAAGTAAACACAAGATAAGATAAACTTTATTTGGGGATATTCCAGTGTTGCAACGAAGAATGGACAAATAAGTATAATAATAAAAACAGATAACTTAGACTCTTATATGACATTCCCCCATGTGTGGACAATAAAGGATTATCTTATCTTATCTTATAATCTTCATAATAATAACTCTCATTCACAGCTGTTATATGGACAGAAAATGCATGTTATATACATTTTTACACCAGTTGATCACGTATTAGACTCGGTCACTGGGCCCTGAGCGTGGAGAGCACATCCAAAAAACATTACACACCTGGACTTGCCTACAATGTGCACGTTAAACAGAATCTTCATTTTAAAACATCTAAATTGCAATCACTTGTCAAGAAAAATCACACTTATTTCCCCGAACAACGTGCAGGCCTTTGACAGGACGGAGAACCAAGCCCCGGTCGTCGGTCATGTGTGCGTGGTTCCCCTCCTTGCCCCGCCCCGCTCTGGTCTGCGCTCCAGATGATCGGCATTACCGTGGACCGGTCCAGACCAATTACATGATTTCCTCGATTTACTGCAGTCAGGACGAGCGAGCGTTTTCCCAGGCTTCTATCATGTCTCCGTCAACACGAAACACATGAAATGCAGGGACGCGACAGGACTCGGGCGGCTCGCGTCCGCCTGCGCCGTAAATCTGAGAATTATTAGAACGGAAAATCTCCCCAAAGTAAGAAATGTAAGAAAGACAAAGGGACATCTCAGACGCACATTAACTGTATTTGTGAAAGCAGCACTCCTGCAGTGAATCTGTTTATGTCACATCTGCTGCTCATGTCCAACCAGGAAGTGGAATTATGAACCAGAGAAAGAGGCTAAGGCTTGTGATAGGTCCAGGGTCTGGACCACACGTCTTTGTAAAGTCGTCTTGTTTCTCTGCTCCATAGAGCTCTAATGGCCTGTAGCACACTTCCTTTTCCTGCTCACGGATCCAAACCAATCGGACCGGACCAGATCAATGGAGCTCATTCAGGCTGAGGACTAAAGAGCTGCAGCATTCATGTGGAAATGTGTGAATGGGACAGAAAATGTGTGTTCATCCTCACTTCCTCCATCACTGTGCGGTGCTGGAGCCACAGCCTGGGACAAACAGAGACTGCAGCATATTGTGCGCTCTACTGAGAAAGTGATCGGCTGCAGACTTCCAACTCTGCAGGATCTGTACTTCTCCAGGGCTCTGGGACGAGAGGCCACTCCCCTTAGGCAGCAGGCCACTCCCTTCAGGCGAGAGGCCACTCCTTTCAGGCGAGAGGCCACTCCCCTCAGGCAAGAGGCCACTCCCCTTAGGCAGCAGGCCACTCCCTTCAGGCGAGAGGCCACTCCCCTCAGGCAAGAGGCCACTCCCCATAGGCAGCAGGCCACTCCCTTCAGGCAAGAGGCCACTCCCCTCAGGCAAGAGGCCACTCCCCTCAGGCAAGAGGCCACTCCCCTTAGACAGGAGGCCACTCCCCTTAGGCAGGAGGCCACTCCCCTCAGGCAGGAGGAGGCCACTCCCCTCAGGCAAGAGGCCACTCCCCTCAGGCAGGAGGAGGCCACTCCCCTCAGGCTGGAAGCTACGGTACATCCGGACAAGAACCTGCCGCCACTGTACATTTGTGTACATAGTAAGCCTATTTTTATGTTTATCCTATAATAAATTTAAATTGTTTTTGTTTAATGCTTTTATTATTGTTCATAATAAGTTGCACCAAATCACCAGGACAAGTTCCTGTTTGTGAAATTGGTTCATTGATTCTGATTCTGAACAGCGGTGGGAGCAGAGCGAGGAAGCAGATTTGTCAGTGAAGCGTGAGTTCATGACATGTTACAATGAAACATCTGTACGTGGGACTTTGAACACATTGAATGTTTTGATGGATATTTGAAATAATCCAGGTGCACTTACTGTAGCTGCCATGGCGATGTCATTCCCCGAGACGTTTCCAATGGCCTGAAACTAACAATTATTTCAGTGGTCGACGATGAGTACATTTAAACTTTTCAAATACATATTCAACAAAATACACTTTGAACAGTGGTGACTAATGGTTAAGACAAAGTGTATTTTTGATTTTTAAAAAGCTGAATGTTTTGGGATATTTCAATTTAACAATGGCACATTTTTGTCGTAAAAATGTCTTGCATGTGTTCCAGTAAAGTCCGACAGTGTATCTGTTGAAATCGACAGGAAGTAGAGTTCAAAATTGAATTATGACCTCACAATTGGGAAACTCGATAATGATAATAACAATAATCTGTGACATTAGAGGAGTTTTGGCCGTCCGTCATGTCACGATTTACAACACGGAAGTCAAATTATAAACCTGAAAATGGCTAAACTGGGATAATATACACACTTTTTGCAAAAATCTTCAACAAGTTCCGATTGTCTCAATGAAATGAGCAGAACAACCTGTCGTGGACACTTGGTCGAGCTCGCGTCACACATGAAATACCGCCACCGTTAAACGCCTCGCTCGCAGTTTAACACGTATGACACGTTTGCGATGTTTAGCCGGTCGGTGGGTGGGCGGCTCCAGATGTTTACACCCGTTTTACAGCTCCGACTCTGGAGATGGGAAAGCCTCGTCTCGCGTTACGTCATCGGCTTTACTGCGAAAAGTCGGCGAATAAATCATGTGAAAGGAACAAACAGACGAGAATACACGGCGTTCAGTGGATCGCGGATGAAATGAAGGTCACTAGAGGTCAACACAAAGACGACCGGACAAACCGAGGGGAGCCGATGGTTCTGCTGCTGCGGTGGGGACGGAGGGATCGTGTAGCTGAAGTGGAAGAATGACCGATCAGAGCCGGCACCATCGTCCTTCAGTGGGAAAACACTTTAAACTTGTACGACCCTGATTCGGTCTCTCAAAATGAACTTTCTGCTGTTAATCCGGAGTGTTTCAGTTGTGTTCTGATGCTTTGTGACTGTGTAAAAGACTCGAACACTCGGGTTAAAGAAAGTCACAGCCGTCACTACATCTGGACGGAGCGCCTGATTGGTTGAAGCTACAGTTTAGATCATTAGCCCACGCGCTTACCACCAGAGCCGGAGCCGGAGCCTGAGCGTGCCGGAGCTGGAGCCGGAGCCTGAGCGTGCCGGAGCTGGAGCCGGAACCAGAACCAGAGCCAGAGTCAGAACCAGAGGCGTCCCCTGCATGTCTGGACCCGCCTTCATAGAACCGGGGTTACGTGCAGAGTTTTTACTGCGTGTGTCTGTGTTCTCCCTGTGCATCTCCAGCACCAGGAGCTCGTGTCCTCTGTCACTGTCACTCATCTACAGGGAGCGATCCGGCTCATGTCCAGCCCAGCTCTTCGCCCTTGGCCCGAGCCCCGAGCCCGGCCCGACCAGAGCAGAGCAGAACGTGTGCAGCGGACGCCTTAACGTCCGAATCTGTCAAGTGCTCGTCCAGACTTTGCATGTGAACCAGACGTCTATGACACGGCTGTCTGAACGCTCCATAAAAGTCAGGTTTGTGAGGATGTTTCTCAAAGCAATAAAATTAACCAAAAAGAGAAGAAGGAAATATTTGTTTTTTGTCAATTTTTGGCTAAAAGGTTACATCGTGAGAAAGTAGTGTTTCACCTGTTGAGTAGAAGTATTCTCCGTTCCTCATTCCTCTGTATGTCAGCTGCCACAACAAACAAACAAACAAACAAACAGACTATGACGCTTCTCTGATTGTTTAATCTGATCTCTGGGAGAAGAGCCGGCCCCAGGCGACACCGGAGGGTCCAGCTGCAGATGTTGTGTGGAGGCAGAGTGGAGCTTCACATGTGCACGACACACATTTAAAAAACAGGGCTGATGATAATGGGAGCTCCATGGTAACAGTAGGGTTTGAAGTAAGGTTTGAAGTTGGGATTGAAGTAGGGTTTGAAGTTGGGTTTGAAGTTGGGATTGAAGTAGGGTTTGAAGTAGGGTTTGAAGTAGGGTTTGAAGTTGGGATTGAAGTAGGGTTTGAAGTTGGGTTTGAAGTTGGGATTGAAGTAGGGTTTGAAGTTGGGATTGAAGTAGGGTTTGAAGTAGGGTTTGAAGTTGGGTTTGAAGTTGGGATTGAAGTAGGGTTTGAAGTTGGGTTTGAAGTTGGGATTGAAGTAGGGTTTGAAGTTGGGATTGAAGTTGGGATTGAAGTTGGGTTTGAAGTTGGGTTTGAAGTTGGGATTGAAGTAGGGTTTGAAGTAGGGTTTGAAGTTGGGTTTGAAGTTGGGATTGAAGTAGGGTTTGAAGTTGGGTTTGAAGTTGGGATTGAAGTAGGGTTTGAAGTTGGGTTTGAAGTTGGGATTGAAGTTGGGATTGAAGTTGGGTTTGAAGTAGGGTTTGAAGTTGGGTTTGAAGTTGGGATTGAAGTAGGGTTTGAAGTTGGGTTTGAAGTTGGGATTGAAGTAGGGTTTGAAGTTGGGTTTGAAGTTGGGATTGAAGTTGGGATTGAAGTTGGGTTTGAAGTTGGGATTGAAGTAGGGTTTGAAGTAGGGTTTGCAGTAGGGTTTAGGGTTGATGGTTGAGTATTAAACCCACCCGGATGAGGCGCTCGCACTGCCCGTGTCCCGTGTCCCGGCGTGTACCTCCGGGCTGCAGGAAGCGGCGGTAATAGGTGCAATGACTGCAGCCGAAGCGGCGTGTGTCTGTGTGTGGCCTCAGCGCTGAACACAGCCATGTGTGAAACCGCCCCCGAAACAACAGGCCGCGACCCCGGAGGTCAGAGGTCAACAGGGGTCACGCGATCAATGAGCCGCTACCGCCACTCGGGCTCTGGACGAGGAGCTCGCTTCGACGGAGCCGCAGACGGACAGTTCGGCGTTTACAATGAGACGAGACCGCGAGGCTTTATCGCCGTAGAAACGATCACTTTACACAAGACACAACCGACCGGCAGTAACGAGGGAGTGAGAACGAGATGAAAAGCTAAAGCTGCAGCTCACCACTTTTACTCAAACATGACTTTTACTCAAACATCACTTTTACTCAAACATGACTTTTACTCAAACATCACTTTTACTCAAACATGACTTTTACTCAAACATGACTTTTACTCAAACATCACTTTTACTCAAACATCACTTTTACTCAAACATGACTTTTACTCAAACATGACTTTTACTCAAACATCACTTTTACTCAAACATCACTTTTACTCAAACATGACTTTTACTCAAACATGACTTTTACTCAAACATGACTTTTACTCAAACATGACTTTTACTCAAACATCACTTTTACTCAAACATCACTTTTACTCAAACATGACTTTTACTCAAACATCAATTTTACTCAAACATGACTTTTACTCAAACATCACTTTTACTCAAACATGACTTTTACTCAAACATGACTTTTACTCAAACATCACTTTTACTCAAACATGACTTTTACTCAAACATGACTTTTACTCAAACATCACTTTTACTCAAACATGACTTTTACTCAAACATCACTTTTACTCAAACATGACTTTTACTCAAACATCACTTTTACTCAAACATCACTTTTACTCAAACATGACTTTTACTCAAACATGACTTTTACTCAAACATCACTTTTACTCAAACATGACTTTTACTCAAACATGACTTTTACTCAAACATCACTTTTACTCAAACATCACTTTTACTCAAACATGACTTTTACTCAAACATCACTTTTACTCAAACATGACTTTTACTCAAACATCACTTTTACTCAAACATGACTTTTACTCAAACATCACTTTTACTCAAACATCACTTTTACTCAAACATGACTTTTACTCAAACATGACTTTTACTCAAACATCACTTTTACTCAAACATCACATTAAGACTTAATAAATAAAGGGTGAAATGCGGTGATTGACGGCTCTTTTTGACATTTTGATTTCTTTAATTATGTCTTTTACCAGAGTTTACAAAGTCTGATGATCAAAACATTTCACGATAGTTTGAGTCGTCTTTAACACATTTTCAAGCACGATATATATATTATTTATATTTATTGCTACAGAAAACAACACGATCATATTCACACTGTTTCATACCATTTTCATAAAGAACCACATGGTAAAATATTATCGTTGTGATGAATAACGAGCAGAATCAAACACTTTTGACTTCTTTTATGAGTCAAAAACATCATTAAGAGTTTAACAAATATGAGCAGAACATGATAAACACACAGTAAATATTAAGCACAGAAAAGTATAGTTCAAGTTTTCATCGACAGAAATAATTGTTGTGATTAAATTTAGTGGTTTGTTTATTTCTTCACACTCCAGCGTCGTAGTTCCTCTTCCTCGTCGCGACCGTTTGCTGAATGTCCCTTCACTCTCTCTCACCGTTTCGCGCAGCAGCTTTCCTGGCAAATAAAGCCTCCAGGACATAAAATATATGAATAAAACGCGATGTAAAAAAATGCTCTACGTGCGCCGTTCTGGACCTGTTCAGGTCTAATATTCACCAGTTTAGAGTCCGTTTTATGCACTTTTTGTCTTCTTTTGGGTAAAACGACGGCCGTAATGATATGCTCTTCTTTTAGTTCTTACCCGGTTTAGAGTGGTACTTTTGTTTGAGAGCCACAGTCACAGATTATAACTTCCATCCATCCATCCATTGTCTACCGCTTGTTCCCTTTCGGGGTCGCGGGTGACTGGAGCCTATCCCAGTGACTTCGGGCCTTAGGCGGGGTACATCCTGGACAGTGGCCAACTTGTCGCAGGGCCAACACAGAGACACAGACATTACAGACAGTTCACGCTCACATTCATTCACTAGGGCCAATTTAGAGTCATCACTCTTCCCTAACACATGCATGTCTTTGGACGGTGGAAGGAGCCGGAGAACCCGGAGAAAACCCACGGTAACACGGGGAGAATATGCAGACTCCACCCAGAGAGATCATGTGATGTTGGTCTGGTCCGGGAATTGAACCCACGATCTCCTTCTTGGGAGGCAAGAGCGCTAACCGCCTTTGCCACCGTGCACCCCTAAGTTATAAGATTATAACTTAAAACCATAAAAAAGCAACATAATAATAATAATGACTTTTTTAAACAGTTTATGAAACGATAAAATGACAGTGTTTTCTAGGCGTGGTAATGTCAAGAAATTGAGTCGTTTTGAAGATATGAACATTTTTAATATCAATTATAATGTTTATGGTGAAAAAAATGCTACAAAAAAACTGAATAATAAAAAAGAGAAAGGTGTAAACTTTTAAATAACGGCATAAGATAATATTTATGCACTTTTGTGATTTACTTGACAGACATTTCCCATTTGTCGGCTGTTTTAACACATCATTCTGACATAATATCGTCAGACTATTTTTATCAGAATAGTTTAATTTTAAAAAATCAACATCGTGAAGCGCTCGTGTTCTCGTGTGATTCATGTGTTTCGTGTGTTTCGTGTGTCTCGTGTGATTCGTGTGTTTCGTGTGAATCGTGCGTCTCGTGTGTTTCGTGTGTTTCGTGTGATTCGTGCGTCTCGTGTGTTTCGTGTGATTCGTGTGTCTCGTGTGATTCGTGTGTTTCGTGTGATTCGTGTGTTTCGTGTGTTTCGTGTGATTCGTGTGTCTCGTGTGATTCGTGTGTTTCGTGTGATTCGTGTGATTCGTGCGTTTCGTGCGTCTCGTGCGTTTCGTGTGATTCGTGTGATTCGTGTGTTTCGTGTGTTTCGTGTGTTTCGTGTGATTCGTGTGTTTCCTGTGTTTCCTGTGATTCCTGTGATTCGTGTGATTCGTGTGATTCGTGTGTTTCGTGTGTTTCGTGTGATTCGTGTGTTTCGTGTGATTCGTGTGATTTGTGTGTTTCGTGTGATTCGTGTGTTTCGTGTGTTTCCTGTGTTTCCTGTGATTCGTGTGTTTCGTGTGTTTCGTGTGTTTCGTGTGATTCGTGTGTTTCGTGTGTTTCGTGTGTTTCGTGTGTTTCGTGTGTTTCGTGTGTCTCGTGTGTCTCGTGTGTTTCGTGTGTTTTGTGTTTTTCGTGTGTTTCGTGTGATTCGTGTGTTTCGTGTTTTTCGTGTGTTTCGGTGATTCGTGTGTTTCGTGTGATTCGTGTGATTCCTGTGATTCGTGTGATTCGTGTGATTCGTGTGTTTTGTGTGATTCGTGTGATTCGTGTGTTTCGTGTGATTCGTGTGATTCGTGTGATTCGTGTGATTCGTGTGTTTCGTGTGTTTCGTGTGTTTCGTGTGTTTCGTGTGATTCGTGTGATTCGTGTGTTTCGTGTGTTTCGTGTGTTTCGTGTGATTCGTGTGTTTCGTGTGTTTCGTGTGTTTCGTGTGTTTCGTGTGTCTCGTGTGATTTGTGTGTTTCGTGTGTTCTCGTGTGATTCGTGTGTTTCATGGGATTTGTGTGTTTCGTGTGATTCGTGTGTTTCGTGGGATTTGTGTGTTTCGTGTGATTTGTGTGATTCGTGTGATTCGTGTGTTTCGTGTGTTTCGTGTGTTTCGTGTGTTTCGTGTGTCTCGTGTGTCTCGTGTGATTTGTGTGTTTCGTGTGTTCTCGTGTGATTCGTGTGTTTCATGGGATTTGTGTGTTTCCTGTGATTCGTGTGTTTCGTGGGATTTGTGTGTTTCGTGTGATTTGTGTGATTCGTGTGATTCGTGTGTTTCGTGTGTTTCGTGTTTTTCGTGTGTTTAGTGTGTTTCGTGTGATTCGTGTGATTCGTGTGATTCGTGTGTTTCGTGTGATTCGTGTGTTTCGTGTGTTTCGTGTTTTTCGTGTGTTTCGTGTGTTTCGTGTGATTCGTGTGTTTTGTGGGATTTGTGTGTTTCGTGTGATTTGTGTGATTCGTGTGTTTCGTGTGTTTCGTGTGTTTTGTGTGTTTCGTGTGATTTGTGTGTTTCGTGGGATTTGTGTGTTTCGTGTGATTTGTGTGATTCGTGTGTTTCGTGTGTTTCGTGTGTTTCGTGTTTTTCGTGTGTTTCGTGTGATTCGTGTGTTTCGTGTTTTTCGTGTGTTTCGGTGATTCGTGTGTTTCGTGTGATTCCTGTGTTTCGTGTGTTACGTGTGTCTCGTGTGTCTCGTGTGATTCGTGTGTTTCGTGTGTTCTCGTGTGATTCGTGTGTTTCATGGGATTTGTGTGTTTCGTGTGTTTCGTGTGTTTTGTGTGTTTCGTGTGATTCGTGTGTTTCGTGGGATTTGTGTGTTCCGTGTGATTTGTGTGATTCGTGTGTTTCGTGTGTATCGTGTTTTTCGTGTGATTTGTGTGTTTCGTGGGATTTGTGTGTTTCGTGGGATTTGTGTGTTTCGTGTGATTTGTGTGATTCGTGTGTTTCATGGGATTTGTGTGTTTCGTGTGATTCGTGTGATTCGTGTGTTTTGTGTGTTTTGTGTGATTCGTGTGTTTCGTGGGATTTGTGTGTTTCGTGTGATTTGTGTGATTCGTGTGTTTCGTGTGTTTCGTGTTTTTCATGTGATTCGTGTGATTCGTGTGTTTCGTGTGATTCGTGTGTTTCGTGTGATTTGTGTGTTTCGTGGGATTTGTGTGTTTCGTGTGATTCGTGTGATTCGTGTGTTTCGTGTGTTTCGTGTGATTCGTGTGTTTCGTGTGATTCGTGTGATTTGTGTGTTTCGTGTGATTCGTGTGTTTCGTGTGTTTCCTGTGTTTCCTGTGATTCGTGTGTTTCGTGTGTTTCGTGTGATTCGTGTGTTTCGTGTGTTTCGTGTGTTTCGTGTGTTTCGTGTGTTTCGTGTGTCTCGTGTGTCTCGTGTGTTTCGTGTGTTTTGTGTTTTTCGTGTGTTTCGTGTGATTCGTGTGTTTCGTGTTTTTCGTGTGTTTCGGTGATTCGTGTGTTTCGTGTGATTCCTGTGATTCGTGTGATTCGTGTGATTCGTGTGTTTTGTGTGATTCGTGTGATTCGTGTGTTTCGTGTGATTCGTGTGATTCGTGTGATTCGTGTGATTCGTGTGTTTCGTGTGTTTCGTGTGTTTCGTGTGTTTCGTGTGATTCGTGTGTTTCGTGTGTTTCGTGTGTTTCGTGTGATTCGTGTGTTTCGTGTGTTTCGTGTGTTTCGTGTGTTTCGTGTGTCTCGTGTGTCTCGTGTGATTTGTGTGTTTCGTGTGTTCTCGTGTGATTCGTGTGTTTCATGGGATTTGTGTGTTTCGTGTGATTCGTGTGTTTCGTGGGATTTGTGTGTTTCGTGTGATTTGTGTGATTCGTGTGATTCGTGTGTTTCGTGTGTTTCGTGTTTTTCGTGTGTTTCGTGTGATTCGTGTGTTTCGTGTGTTTCGTGTGTTTCGTGTGTCTCGTGTGTCTCGTGTGATTTGTGTGTTTCGTGTGTTCTCGTGTGATTCGTGTGTTTCATGGGATTTGTGTGTTTCGTGTGATTCGTGTGTTTCGTGGGATTTGTGTGTTTCGTGTGATTTGTGTGATTCGTGTGATTCGTGTGTTTCGTGTGTTTCGTGTTTTTCGTGTGTTTAGTGTGTTTCGTGTGATTCGTGTGATTCGTGTGATTCGTGTGTTTCGTGTGATTCGTGTGTTTCGTGTGTTTCGTGTTTTTCGTGTGTTTCGTGTGTTTCGTGTGATTCGTGTGTTTTGTGGGATTTGTGTGTTTCGTGTGATTTGTGTGATTCGTGTGTTTCGTGTGTTTCGTGTGTTTTGTGTGTTTCGTGTGATTTGTGTGTTTCGTGGGATTTGTGTGTTTCGTGTGATTTGTGTGATTCGTGTGTTTCGTGTGTTTCGTGTGTTTCGTGTTTTTCGTGTGTTTCGTGTGATTCGTGTGTTTCGTGTTTTTCGTGTGTTTCGGTGATTCGTGTGTTTCGTGTGATTCCTGTGTTTCGTGTGTTACGTGTGTCTCGTGTGTCTCGTGTGATTCGTGTGTTTCGTGTGTTCTCGTGTGATTCGTGTGTTTCATGGGATTTGTGTGTTTCGTGTGTTTCGTGTGTTTTGTGTGTTTCGTGTGATTCGTGTGTTTCGTGGGATTTGTGTGTTTCGTGTGATTTGTGTGATTCGTGTGTTTCGTGTGTTTCGTGTTTTTCGTGTGATTCGTGTGTTTCGTGGGATTTGTGTGTTTCGTGGGATTTGTGTGTTTCGTGTGATTTGTGTGATTCGTGTGTTTCATGGGATTTGTGTGTTTCGTGTGATTCGTGTGATTCGTGTGTTTTGTGTGTTTCGTGGGATTCGTGTGTTTCGTGTGTTTCGTGTGTTTTGTGTGTCTCGTGTGTCTCGTGTGATTCGTGTGTTTCGTGGGATTTGTGTGTTTCGTGTGATTTGTGTGATTCGTGTGATTCGTGTGTTTCGTGTGTTTCGTGTTTTTCGTGTGTTTAGTGTGTTTCGTGTGATTCGTGTGATTCGTGTGATTCGTGTGTTTCGTGTGATTCGTGTGTTTCGTGTGTTTCGTGTTTTTCGTGTGTTTCGTGTGTTTCGTGTGATTCGTGTGTTTTGTGGGATTTGTGTGTTTCGTGTGATTTGTGTGATTCGTGTGTTTCGTGTGTTTCGTGTGTTTTGTGTGTTTCGTGTGATTTGTGTGTTTCGTGGGATTTGTGTGTTTCGTGTGATTTGTGTGATTCGTGTGTTTCGTGTGTTTCGTGTGTTTCGTGTTTTTCGTGTGTTTCGTGTGATTCGTGTGTTTCGTGTTTTTCGTGTGTTTCGGTGATTCGTGTGTTTCGTGTGATTCCTGTGTTTCGTGTGTTACGTGTGTCTCGTGTGTCTCGTGTGATTCGTGTGTTTCGTGTGTTCTCGTGTGATTCGTGTGTTTCATGGGATTTGTGTGTTTCGTGTGTTTCGTGTGTTTTGTGTGTTTCGTGTGATTCGTGTGTTTCGTGGGATTTGTGTGTTTCGTGTGATTTGTGTGATTCGTGTGTTTCGTGTGTTTCGTGTTTTTCGTGTGATTCGTGTGTTTCGTGGGATTTGTGTGTTTCGTGGGATTTGTGTGTTTCGTGTGATTTGTGTGATTCGTGTGTTTCATGGGATTTGTGTGTTTCGTGTGATTCGTGTGATTCGTGTGTTTTGTGTGTTTCGTGTGATTCGTGTGTTTCGTGGGATTTGTGTGTTTCGTGTGATTTGTGTGATTCGTGTGTTTCGTGTGTTTCGTGTTTTTCGTGTGTTTCGTGTGATTCGTGTGTTTCGTGTGATTCGTGTGTTTCGTGTGATTTGTGTGTTTCGTGGGATTTGTGTGTTTCGTGTGATTTGTGTGATTCGTGTGTTTCGTGTGTTTCGTGTTTTTCGTGTGTTTCGTGTGATTCGTGTGTTTCGTGTTTTTCGTGTGTTTCGGTGATTCGTGTGATTCGTGTGATTCGTGTGATTTGTGTGTTTCGTGTGATTCGTGTGTTTCGTGTGTTTCGTGTGATTCGTGTGTTTCGTGTGATTCGTGTGATTCGTGTGATTCGTGTGTTTCGTGTGTTTCGTGTGATTCGTGTGTTTCGTGTGATTCGTGTGATTCGTGTGTTTCATGTGTTTCGTGTGTCTCGTTTGTCTCGTGTGATTCGTGTGTTTCGTGTGTTCTCGTGTGATTCGTGTGTTTCATGGGATTTGTGTGTTTCGTGTGATTCATGTGTTTCGTGTGATTCGTGTGTTTCGTGGGATTCGTGTGTTTCGTGTGATTTGAGTGATTCGTGTGTTTCGTGTGTTTCGTGTGATTCGTGTGTTTCGTGTGTCTTGTGTGTCTCGTGTGATTCGTGTGTTTCGTGTGTTTCGGTGATTCGTGTGTTTCGTGTGTTTCGTGTGTTTCGTGTGTTTCGTGTGATTCGTGTGTTTCATGGGATTTGTGTGTTTCGTGTTATTCGTGTGTTTTGTGTGTTTTGTGTGTTTCGTGTGATTCGTGTGTTTCGTGGGATTCGTGTGTTTCGTGTGATTTGTGTGATTCGTGTGTTTCATGGGATTTGTGTGTTTCGTGTTATTCGTGTGTTTCGTGTGTTTCGTGTGTTTCGTGTGTTTCGTGTGTTTCGGTGATTCGTGTGTTTCGTGTGTTTCGTGTGATTCCTGTGATTCCTGTGATTCGTGTGATTCGTGTGTTTCGTGTGTTTCGTGTGATTCGTGTGTTTAGTGTGTTTCGTGTGATTCGTGTGTTTCGTGTGTTTTGTGTGTTTCGTGTGTTTCGTGTGATTCGTGTGTTTCGTGTGTTTCGTGTGATTCGTGTGTTTCGTGCGATTCGTGTGTTTTGTGCGATTTGTGTGTTTCGTGTGATTCGTGTGATTCGTGTGATTCGTGTGTTTCGTGTGATTCGTGTGTTTCGTGTGATTCGTGTGTTTCGTGTGTTTCGTGTGATTCGTGTGTTTCGTGTGATTCGTGTGATTCGTGTGTTTCGTGTGTTTCGTGTGTTTCGTGTGATTCGTGTGTTTCGTGTGATTCGTGTGTTTCGTGTGATTCGTGTGTTTCGTGTGTTTCGTGTGTTTCGTGTGATTCGTGTGTTTCGTGTGTTTCGTGTGTTTCGTGTGTTTCGTGTGATTTGTGTGTTTCGTGGGATTTGTGTGATTCGTGTGTTTCGTGTGTTTCGTGTTTTTCGTGTGATTCGTGTGATTCGTGTGTTTCGTGTGATTCGTGTGTTTCGTGTGATTTGTGTGTTTCGTGTGATTTGTGTGATTCGTGTGTTTCGTGTGTTTCGTGTGTTTTGTGTGTTTTGTGTGATTCGTGTGTTTCGTGTGATTCGTGTGTTTCGTGTGTTTCGGTGATTCGTGTGTTTCGTGTGATTCCTGTGATTCGTGTGTTTCGTGTGTTTCGTGTGATTCGTGTGTTTCGTGTGATTCGTGTGTTTCGTGTGTTTCGTGTGATTCGTGTGATTCGTGTGTTTCGTGCGATTCGTGCGTTTCGTGTGATTCGTGTGTTTCGTGTGATTCGTGTGATTCGTGTGTTTCGTGTGTTTCGTGTGTTTCGTGTGTTTCGTGTGTTTCGTGTGATTCATGTGTTTTGTGTGTTTTGTGTGTTTCGTGTGTTTCGTGTGTTTCGTGTGATTCGTGTGATTCGTGTGTTTCGTGCGATTCGTGTGTTTTGTGCGATTCGTGTGTTTCGTGTGATTCGTGTGATTCGTGTTTCGTGTGATTCGTGTGATTTGTGTGTTTCGTGTGATTTGTGTGATTCGTGTGTTTCGTGTTTTTCGTGTGTTTCGTGTGATTCGTGTGTTTCGTGTGTCTCGTGCGTCTCGTGTGATTCGTGTGTTTCGTGTTTTTCGTGTGTTTCGGTGATTTGTGTGTTTCGTGTGATTCCTGTGATTCGTGTGATTCGTGTGATTTGTGTGTTTCGTGTGTTTCGTGTGATTCGTGTGATTCGTGTGATTTGTGTGTTTCGTGTGATTTGTGTGATTCGTGTGTTTCGTGTTTTTCGTGTGTTTCGTGTGATTCGAGTGTTTCGTGTGTCTCGTGCGTCTCGTGTGATTCGTGTGTTTTGTGTTTTTCGTGTGTTTCGGTGATTCGTGTGTTTCGTGTGATTCCTGTGATTCGTGTGATTTGTGTGTTTCGTGTGATTCGTGTGTTTCGTGTGTTTCGTGTGATTCGTGTGTTTCGTGCGATTCGTGTGTTTCGTGTGATTCGTGTGTTTCGTGCGATTCGTGTGATTCGTGTGATTCGTGTTTCGTCTGATTCGTGTGATTCGTGTGTTTCGTGTGATTCGTGTGTTTCGTGTGATTCGTGTGTTTCGTGTGTTTCGTGTGTTTCGTGTGATTCGTGTGTTTCGTGTGTTTCGTGTGTTTCGTGTGTTTCGTGTGATTCGTGTGATTCGTGTGATTCGTGTGTTTCGTGCGATTCGTGTGTTTCGTGCGATTCGTGTGATTCGTGTGATTCGTGTTTCGTGTGATTCGTGTGATTTGTGTGTTTCGTGTGATTCGTGTGTTTCGTGTGATTCGTGCGATTCGTGTGTTTCGTGTGTTTCGTGTGTTTCGTGTGATTCGTGTGTTTCGTGTGTTTCGTGTGTTTCGTGTGATTCGTGTGATTCGTGTGATTCGTGTGATTCGTGTGTTTCGTGCGATTCGTGTGTTTCGTTCGATTCGTGTGTTTCGTGTGATTCGTGTTTCGTGTGATTCGTGTGATTTGTGTGTTTCGTGTGATTCGTGTGTTTCGTGTGATTCGTGTGATTCGTGTGTTTCGTGTGTTTCGTGTGATTCGTGTGTTTCGTGTGTTTCGTGTCATTCGTGTGTTTCGTGTGATTTGTGTGTTTCGTGGGATTTGTGTGTTTCGTGTGATTTGTGTGATTCGTGTGTTTCGTGTGTTTCGTGTTTTTCGTGTGTTTCGTGTGATTCGTGTGTTTCGTGTTTTTCGTGTGTTTCGGTGATTCGTGTGTTTCGTGTGATTCCTGTGATTCGTGTGATTCGTGTGATTTGTGTGTTTCGTGTGATTCGTGTGTTTCGTGTGTTTCGTGTGATTCGTGTGTTTCGTGTGATTCGTGTGATTCGTGTGTTTCGTGTGTTTCGTGTGATTCGTGTGTTTCGTGTGATTCGTGTGTTTCGTGTGTTTCGTTTGTCTCGTGTGATTCGTGTGTTTCGTGTGTTCTCGTGTGATTCGTGTGTTTCATGGGATTTGTGTGTTTCGTGTGATTCATGTGTTTCGTGTGATTCGTGTGTTTCGTGGGATTCGTGTGTTTCGTGTGATTTGAGTGATTCGTGTGTTTCGTGTGTTTCGTGTGATTCGTGTGTTTCGTGTGTCTTGTGTGTCTCGTGTGATTCGTGTGTTTCGTGTGTTTCGGTGATTTGTGTGTTTCGTGTGTTTCGTGTGTTTCGTGTGATTCGTGTGTTTCATGGGATTTGTGTGTTTCGTGTGATTCGTGTGTTTCGTGTGTTTTGTGTGTTTCGTGTGATTCGTGTGTTTCGTGGGATTCGTGTGTTTCGTGTGATTTGTGTGATTCGTGTGTTTCGTGTGATTCGTGTGTTTCGTGTGTCTCGTGTGTCTCGTGTGATTCGTGTGTTTCGTGTGTTTCGGTGATTCGTGTGTTTCGTGTGATTCCTGTGATTCGTGTGATTCGTGTGATTCGTGTGTTTCGTGTGTTTCGTGTGATTCGTGTGTTTAGTGTGTTTCGTGTGATTCGTGTGTTTCGTGTGTTTTGTGTGTTTCGTGTGTTTCGTGTGATTCGTGTGTTTCGTGTGATTCGTGTGTTTCGTGCGATTCGTGTCTTTTGTGCGATTTGTGTGTTTCGTGTGATTCGTGTGTTTCGTGTGATTCGTGTGTTTCGTGTGTTTCGTGTGTTTCGTGTGTTTCGTGTGATTCGTGTGTTTCGTGTGATTCGTGTGATTCGTGTGTTTCGTGTGTTTCCTGTGATTCGTGTGTTTCGTGTGATTCGTGTGTTTCGTGTGATTCGTGTGTTTCGTGTGTTTCGTGTGTTTCGTGTGATTCGTGTGTTTTGTGTGTTTCGTGTGTTTCGTGTGTTTCGTGTGTTTCATGTGTCTCGTGTGATTCGTGTGTTTCGTGTGTTCTCGTGTGATTCGTGTGTTTCATGGGATTTGTGTGTTTCGTGTGTTTTGTGTGTTTCGTGTGATTCGTGTGTTTCGTGTGATTTGTGTGTTTCGTGTGATTTGTGTGATTCGTGTGTTTCGTGTGTTTCGTGTGTTTTGTGTGTTTTGTGTGATTCGTGTGTTTCGTGGGATTTGTGTGTTTCGTGTGATTCGTGTGATTCGTGTGTTTCGTGTGATTCGTGTGTTTCGTGTGTTTCGGTGATTCGTGTGATTCGTGTGTTTCATGTGTTTCGTGTGATTCGTGTGTTTCGTGTGATTCGTGTGTTTCGTGCGTTTCGTGTGTTTCGTGTGATTCGTGTGATTCGTGTGTTGCGTGCGATTCGTGCGTTTCGTGCGATTCGTGTGTTTCGTGTGATTCGTGTGATTCGTGTGATTCGTATGTTTCGTGTGTTTCGTGTGTTTCGTGTGTTTCGTGTGATTCGTGTGTTTCGTGTGTTTCGTGTGTTTCGTGTGTTTCGTGTGTTTCGTGTGATTCGTGTGATTCGTGTGTTTCGTGCGATTCGTGTGTTTTGTGCGATTCGTGTGTTTCGTGTGATTCGTGTGATTCGTGTTTCGTGTGATTCGTGTGATTTGTGTGTTTCGTGTGATTTGTGTGATTCGTGTGTTTCGTGTTTTTCGTGTGTTTCGTGTGATTCGTGTGTTTCGTGTGTCTCGTGCGTCTCGTGTGATTCGTGTGTTTCGTGTTTTTCGTGTTTTTCGGTGATTCGTGTGTTTCGTGTGATTCCTGTGATTCGTGTGATTTGTGTGATTTGTGTGTTTCGTGTGTTTCGTGTGATTCGTGTGATTCGTGTGATTTGTGTGTTTCGTGTGATTTGTGTGATTCGTGTGTTTCGTGTTTTTCGTGTGTTTCGTGTGATTCGTGTGTTTCGTGCGTCTCGTGTGATTCGTGTGTTTCGTGTTTTTCGTGTGTTTCGGTGATTCGTGTGTTTCGTGTGATTCCTGTGATTCGTGTGATTTGTGTGTTTCGTGTGTTTCGTGTGATTCGTGTGTTTCGTGTGTTTCGTGTGATTCGTGTGTTTCGTGTGATTCATGTGTTTCGTGTGATTCGTGCGTTTCGTGCGATTCGTGTGATTCGTGTGATTCGTGTGATTCGTGTGTTTCGTGCGATTCGTGTGTTTCGTGCGATTCGTGTGTTTCGTGTGATTCGTGTTTCGTGTGATTCGTGTGATTTGTGTGTTTCGTGTGATTCGTGTGTTTCGTGTGATTCGTGCGATTCGTGTGTTTCTTGTGTTTCGTGTGTTTCGTGTGATTCATGTGTTTCGTGTGTTTCGTGTGTTTCGTGTGTTTCGTGTGATTCGTGTGATTCGTGTGATTCGTGTGATTCGTGTGATTCGTATGTTTCGTGTGTTTCGTGTGTTTCGTGTGTTTCGTGTGATTCGTGTGTTTCGTGTGTTTCGTGTGTTTCGTGTGATTCGTGTGATTCGTGTGTTTTGTGCGATTCGTGTGTTTTGTGCGATTCGTGTGTTTTGTGTGATTCGTGTGATTCGTGTGATTCGTGTTTCGTGTGATTCGTGTGATTTGTGTGTTTCGTGTGATTTGTGTGATTCGTGTGTTTCGTGTTTTTCGTGTGTTTCGTGTGATTCGTGTGTTTCGTGTGTCTCGTGCGTCTCGTGTGATTCGTGTGTTTCGTGTTTTTCGTGTGTTTCGGTGATTCGTGTGTTTCGTGTGATTCCTGTGATTCGTGTGATTTGTGTGTTTCGTGTGTTTCGTGTGATTCGTGTGATTCGTGTGATTTGTGTGTTTCGTGTGATTTGTGTGATTCGTGTGTTTCGTGTTTTTCGTGTGTTTCGTGTGATTCGTGTGTTTCGTGTGTCTCGTGCGTCTCGTGTGATTCGTGTGTTTCGTGTTTTTCGTGTGTTTCGGTGATTCGTGTGTTTCGTGTGATTCCTGTGATTCGTGTGATTTGTGTGTTTCGTGTGTTTCGTGTGATTCGTGTATTTCGTGTGTTTCGTGTGTTTCGGTGATTCGTGTGTTTCGTGTGATTCCTGTGATTCGTGTGATTTGTGTGTTTCGTGTGTTTCGTGTGATTCGTGTGTTTCGTGTGTTTCGTGTGATTCGTGTGTTTCGTGCGATTCGTGTGTTTCGTGTGATTCGTGCGTTTCGTGCGATTCGTGCGATTCGTGTGATTCGTGTTTCGTCTGATTCGTGTGATTCGTGTGTTTCGTGTGATTTGTGTGTTTCGTGTGATTCGTGTGTTTCGTGTGTTTCGTGTGTTTCGTGTGTTTCGTGTGTTTCGTGTGATTCGTGTGATTCGTGTGTTTCGTGCGATTCGTGTGTTTCGTGCGATTCGTGTGTTTCGTGTGATTCGTGTGATTCGTGTGATTCGTGTTTCGTGTGATTCGTGTGATTCGTGTGTTTCGTGTGATTCGTGTGTTTCGTGTGATTCGTGCGATTCGTGTGTTTCGTGTGTTTCGTGTGTTTCGTGTGATTCGTGTGATTCGTGTGTTTCGTGTGTTTCGTGTGTTTCGTGTGATTCGTGTGTTTCGTGTGATTCGTGTGTTTCGTGTGATTCGTGTGATTCGTGTGTTTCGTGTGTTTCGTGTGATTCGTGTGATTCGTGTGTTTCGTGTGATTCGTGTGTTTCGTGTGATTCGTGTGATTCGTGTGATTCGTGTGATTCGTGTTTCGTCTGATTCGTGTGATTTCGTGTTTCGTCTGATTCGTGTGATTTGTGTGTTTCGTGTGATTCGTGTGTTTCGTGTGATTCGTGTGTTTCGTGTGTTTCGTGTGTTTCGTGTGTTTCGTGTGTTTCGTGTGATTCGTGTGATTCGTGTGATTCGTGTGTTTCGTGCGATTCGTGTGTTTCGTGCGATTCGTGTGTTTCGTGTGATTCGTGTGATTCGTGTTTCGTGTGATTCGTGTGATTCGTGTGTTTCTTGTGTTTCGTGTGTTTCGTGTGATTCATGTGTTTCGTGTGTTTCGTGTGATTCGTGTGATTCGTGTTTCGTGTGATTTGTGTGTTTCGTGTGATTCGTGTGTTTCGTGTGTTTCGTGTGATTCGTGTGTTTCGTGTGATTCGTGTGATTCGTGTGTTTCGTGTGTTTCGTGTGATTCGTGTGTTTCGTGTGATTCGTGTGTTTCGTGTGTTTCGTGTGTTTCGTTTGTCTCGTGTGATTCGTGTGTTTCGTGTGTTCTCGTGTGATTCGTGTGTTTCATGGGATTTGTGTGTTTCGTGTGATTCATGTGTTTCGTGTGATTCGTGTGTTTCGTGGGATTCGTGTGTTTCGTGTGATTTGAGTGATTCGTGTGTTTCGTGTGTTTCGTGTGATTCGTGTGTTTCGTGTGTCTTGTGTGTCTCGTGTGATTCGTGTGTTTCGTGTGTTTCGGTGATTTGTGTGTTTCGTGTGTTTCGTGTGTTTCGTGTGATTCGTGTGTTTCATGGGATTTGTGTGTTTCGTGTGATTCGTGTGTTTCGTGTGTTTTGTGTGTTTCGTGTGATTCGTGTGTTTCGTGTGTCTCGTGTGTCTCGTGTGATTCGTGTGTTTCGTGTGTTTCGGTGATTCGTGTGTTTCGTGTGATTCCTGTGATTCGTGTGATTCGTGTGATTCGTGTGTTTCGTGTGTTTCGTGTGATTCGTGTGTTTAGTGTGTTTCGTGTGATTCGTGTGTTTCGTGTGTTTTGTGTGTTTCGTGTGTTTCGTGTGATTCGTGTGTTTCGTGTGATTCGTGTGTTTCGTGCGATTCGTGTCTTTTGTGCGATTTGTGTGTTTCGTGTGATTCGTGTGTTTCGTGTGATTCGTGTGTTTCGTGTGTTTCGTGTGTTTCGTGTGTTTCGTGTGATTCGTGTGTTTCGTGTGATTCGTGTGATTCGTGTGTTTCGTGTGTTTCGTGTGATTCGTGTGTTTCGTGTGATTCGTGTGTTTCGTGTGATTCGTGTGTTTCGTGTGTTTCGTGTGTTTCGTGTGATTCGTGTGTTTTGTGTGTTTCGTGTGTTTCGTGTGTTTCGTGTGTTTCATGTGTCTCGTGTGATTCGTGTGTTTCGTGTGTTCTCGTGTGATTCGTGTGTTTCATGGGATTTGTGTGTTTCGTGTGTTTTGTGTGTTTCGTGTGATTTGTGTGTTTCGTGGGATTTGTGTGATTCGTGTGTTTCGTGTTTTTCGTGTTTTTCGTGTGATTCGTGTGTTTCGTGTGATTCGTGTGTTTCGTGTGATTTGTGTGTTTCGTGTGATTTGTGTGATTCGTGTGTTTCGTGTGTTTCGTGTGTTTTGTGTGTTTTGTGTGATTCGTGTGTTTCGTGGGATTTGTGTGTTTCGTGTGATTCGTGTGATTCGTGTGTTTCGTGTGATTCGTGTGTTTCGTGTGTTTCGGTGATTCGTGTGATTCGTGTGTTTCATGTGTTTCGTGTGATTCGTGTGTTTCGTGTGATTCGTGTGTTTCGTGTGTTTCGTGTGTTTCGTGTGATTCGTGTGATTCGTGTGTTGCGTGCGATTCGTGCGTTTCGTGCGATTCGTGTGTTTCGTGTGATTCGTGTGATTCGTGTGATTCGTATGTTTCGTGTGTTTCGTGTGTTTCGTGTGTTTCGTGTGATTCGTGTGTTTCGTGTGTTTCGTGTGTTTCGTGTGTTTCGTGTGATTCGTGTGATTCGTGTGTTTCGTGCGATTCGTGTGTTTTGTGCGATTCGTGTGTTTCGTGTGATTCGTGTGATTCGTGTTTCGTGTGATTCGTGTGATTTGTGTGTTTCGTGTGATTTGTGTGATTCGTGTGTTTCGTGTTTTTCGTGTGTTTCGTGTGATTCGTGTGTTTCGTGTGTCTCGTGCGTCTCGTGTGATTCGTGTGTTTCGTGTTTTTCGTGTTTTTCGGTGATTCGTGTGTTTCGTGTGATTCCTGTGATTCGTGTGATTTGTGTGATTTGTGTGTTTCGTGTGTTTCGTGTGATTCGTGTGATTCGTGTGATTTGTGTGTTTCGTGTGATTTGTGTGATTCGTGTGTTTCGTGTTTTTCGTGTGTTTCGTGTGATTCGTGTGTTTCGTGCGTCTCGTGTGATTCGTGTGTTTCGTGTTTTTCGTGTGTTTCGGTGATTCGTGTGTTTCGTGTGATTCCTGTGATTCGTGTGATTTGTGTGTTTCGTGTGTTTCGTGTGTTTCGTGTGTTTCGTGTGATTCGTGTGTTTCGTGTGATTCATGTGTTTCGTGTGATTCGTGCGTTTCGTGCGATTCGTGCGATTCGTGTGATTCGTGTGATTCGTGTGTTTCGTGCGATTCGTGTGTTTCGTGCGATTCATGTGTTTCGTGTTATTCGTGTTTCGTGTGATTCGTGTGATTTGTGTGTTTCGTGTGATTCGTGTGTTTCGTGTGATTCGTGCGATTCGTGTGTTTCTTGTGTTTCGTGTGTTTCGTGTGATTCATGTGTTTCGTGTGTTTCGTGTGTTTCGTGTGTTTCGTGTGATTCGTGTGATTCGTGTGATTCGTGTGATTCGTGTGATTCGTATGTTTCGTGTGTTTCGTGTGTTTCGTGTGTTTCGTGTGATTCGTGTGTTTCGTGTGTTTCGTGTGTTTTGTGTGATTCGTGTGATTCGTGTGTTTTGTGCGATTCGTGTGTTTTGTGCGATTCGTGTGTTTTGTGTGATTCGTGTGATTCGTGTGATTCGTGTTTCGTGTGATTCGTGTGATTTGTGTGTTTCGTGTGATTTGTGTGATTCGTGTGTTTCGTGTTTTTCGTGTGTTTCGTGTGATTCGTGTGTTTCGTGTGTCTCGTGCGTCTCGTGTGATTCGTGTGTTTCGTGTTTTTCGTGTGTTTCGGTGATTCGTGTGTTTCGTGTGATTCCTGTGATTCGTGTGATTTGTGTGTTTCGTGTGTTTCGTGTGATTCGTGTGATTCGTGTGATTTGTGTGTTTCGTGTGATTTGTGTGATTCGTGTGTTTCGTGTTTTTCGTGTGTTTCGTGTGATTCGTGTGTTTCGTGTGTCTCGTGTGTTTCGTGTGTCTCGTGCGTCTCGTGTGATTCGTGTGTTTCGTGTTTTTCGTGTGTTTCGGTGATTCGTGTGTTTCGTGTGATTCCTGTGATTCGTGTGATTTGTGTGTTTCGTGTGTTTCGTGTGATTCGTGTATTTCGTGTGTTTCGTGTGTTTCGGTGATTCGTGTGTTTCGTGTGATTCCTGTGATTCGTGTGATTTGTGTGTTTCGTGTGTTTCGTGTGATTCGTGTGTTTCGTGTGTTTCGTGTGATTCGTGTGTTTCGTGCGATTCGTGTGTTTCGTGTGATTCGTGCGTTTCGTGCGATTCGTGCGATTCGTGTGATTCGTGTTTCGTCTGATTCGTGTGATTCGTGTGTTTCGTGTGATTCGTGTGTTTCGTGTGATTCGTGTGTTTCGTGTGTTTCGTGTGTTTCGTGTGTTTCGTGTGTTTCGTGTGATTCGTGTGATTCGTGTGTTTCGTGCGATTCGTGTGTTTCGTGCGATTCGTGTGTTTCGTGTGATTCGTGTGATTCGTGTGATTCGTGTTTCGTGTGATTCGTGTGATTCGTGTGTTTCGTGTGATTCGTGTGTTTCGTGTGATTCGTGCGATTCGTGTGTTTCGTGTGTTTCGTGTGTTTCGTGTGATTCGTGTGTTTCGTGTGTTTCGTGTGTTTCGTGTGATTCGTGTGTTTCGTGTGATTCGTGTGTTTCGTGTGATTCGTGTGATTCGTGTGTTTCGTGTGTTTCGTGTGATTCGTGTGATTCGTGTGTTTCGTGTGATTCGTGTGTTTCGTGTGATTCGTGTGATTCGTGTGATTCGTGTGTTTCGTGTGTTTCGTGTGATTCGTGTGTTTCGTGTGTTTCGTGTGATTCGTGTGTTCCGTGTGTTTCGTGTGATTCGTGTGTTTCGTGTGTTTCGTGTGTTTCGTGTGATTCGTGTGATTCGTGTGTTTCGTGCGATTCGTGCGTTTCGTGTGATTCGTGTGTTTCGTGTGATTCGTGTGATTCGTGTGTTTCGTGTGTTTCGTGTGTTTCGTGTGATTCGTGTGTTTCGTGTGTTTCGTGTGTTTCGTGTGTTTCGTGTGATTCGTGTGATTCGTGTGTTTCGTGCGATTCGTGTGTTTCGTGTGATTCGTGTGATTCGTGTTTCGTGTGATTCGTGTGATTCGTGTGTTTCGTGTGATTTGTGTGATTCGTGTGTTTCGTGTTTTTCGTGTGTTTCGTGTGATTCGTGTGATTCGTGTGATTTGTGTGTTTCGTGTGATTTGTGTGATTCGTGTGTTTCGTGTTTTTCGTGTGTTTCGTGTGATTCGTGTGTTTCGTGTGTCTCGTGCGTCTCGTGTGATTCGTGTGTTTCGTGTTTTTCGTGTGTTTCGGTGATTCGTGTGTTTCGTGTGATTCCTGTGATTCGTGTGATTCGTGTGTTTCGTGTGTTTCGTGTGTTTCGTGTGATTCGTGTGTTTCGTGCGATTCGTGTGTTTCGTGTGATTCGTGCGTTTCGTGCGATTCGTGTGATTCGTGTGATTCGTGTTTCGTCTGATTCGTGTGATTTCGTGTTTCGTCTGATTCGTGTGATTTGTGTGTTTCGTGTGATTCGTGTGTTTCGTGTGATTCGTGTGTTTCGTGTGTTTCGTGTGTTTCGTGTGTTTCGTGTGATTCGTGTGATTCGTGTGTTTCGTGTGTTTCGTGTGATTCGTGTGTTTCGTGTGATTCGTGTGTTTCGTGTGATTCCTGTGATTCGTGTGATTCGTGTGTTTCGTGTGTTTCGTGTGTTTCGTGTGATTCGTGTTTCGTGCGATTCGTGTGTTTCGTGTGATTCGTGCGTTTCGTGCGATTCGTGTGATTCGTGTTTCGTCTGATTCGTGTGATTTCGTGTTTCGTCTGATTCGTGTGATTTGTGTGTTTCGTGTGATTCGTGTGTTTCGTGTGATTCGTGTGTTTCGTGTGTTTCGTGTGTTTCGTGTGTTTCGTGTGATTCGTGTGTTTCGTGTGATTCGTGTGATTCGTGTGTTTCGTGTGTTTCGTGTGTTTCGTGTGTTTCGTGTGATTCGTGTGTTTCGTGTGATTCGTGTGTTTCGTGTGTTTCGTGTGTTTCGTGTGTTTCGTGTGATTCGTGTGATTCGTGTGTTTCGTGTGTTTCGTGTGATTCGTGTGTTTCGTGTGATTCGTGTGTTTCGTGTGATTCCTGTGATTCGTGTGATTCGTGTGTTTCGTGTGTTTCGTGTGTTTCGTGTGATTCGTGTTTCGTGCGATTCGTGTGTTTCGTGTGATTCGTGCGTTTCGTGCGATTCGTGTGATTCGTGTTTCGTCTGATTCGTGTGATTTCGTGTTTCGTCTGATTCGTGTGATTTGTGTGTTTCGTGTGATTCGTGTGTTTCGTGTGATTCGTGTGTTTCGTGTGTTTCGTGTGTTTCGTGTGTTTCGTGTGTTTCGTGTGATTCGTGTGATTCGTGTGATTCGTGTGTTTCGTGCGATTCGTGTGTTTCGTGCGATTCGTGTGTTTCGTGTGATTCGTGTGATTCGTGTTTCGTGTGATTCGTGTGATTCGTGTGTTTCTTGTGTTTCGTGTGTTTCGTGTGATTCATGTGTTTCGTGTGTTTCGTGTGATTCGTGTGATTCGTGTTTCGTGTGATTCGTGTGATTCGTGTGTTTCGTGTGTTTCGTGTGATTCGTGTGTTTCGTGTGATTCGTGTGTTTCGTGTGTTTCGTGTGTTTCGTGTGTTTCGTGTGTTTCGTGTGATTCGTGTGTTTCGTGTGTTTCGTGTGATTCGTGTGTTTCGTGTTATTCGTGTGTTTCGTGTGTTTCGTGTGATTCGTGTGTTTCGTGTGTTTCGTGTGATTCGTGTGTTTCGTGTGTTTCGTGTGTTTCGTGTGTTTCGTGTGATTCGTGTGTTTCGTGTGATTCGTGTGTTTCGTGTGTTTCGTGTGTTTCGTGTGTTTCGTGTGATTCGTGTGATTCGTGTGTTTCGTGTGTTTCGTGTGATTCGTGTGTTTCGTGTGATTCGTGTGTTTCGTGTGATTCGTGTGATTCGTGTGTTTCGTGTGTTTCGTGTGATTCGTGTGTTTCGTGTGTTTCGTGTGATTCGTGTGTTTCATGTGTTCCGTGTGTTTCGTGTGTTTCGTGTGTTTCGTGTGTTTCGTGTGGAGAAAGGCAACGGGGAAAAGGACGTAAAAGAAGTCTCGTAAAGTCGGCCACACTGAGGTCTCAACCCGGTCAGCGAGACTCTAGAGGTCAGTGACTTCATCAAGGCTTCGGTCACTCAGGCGGTCGTCACTCTGCGCCGACCGCCTTTTATTTGGATTCTCGTAACTCTGCGCAGAGAGATTTAAGGCCGTTTTCACGTCGAGCGTTTGGGACGGCGGACTGCCCCCCCCCCCCCGGACGGCCCGCCGGCCGGCCTGCCGGCCGGCCCGCCGGACCCCCCCACCCCCCCCCACCCCCCCCCCCCACCCCCGGACCGCTCCCCGTCCCAACACCGAGACCGAGACTGGACTGAGGAAGCCCGGCATTACAGTCTTTATACCTCGGCAAGAGAAACATGTTGGAAAAAATGTTAATTTTCACGAGCAAAGACCACACCCCCAGATACGACGCAAGGTGTTCATTGGCCGGCGAGAAACATGAACAACACAAATGTACAGAAGTTGATGCCGTTTTGGGGCTTCTTGCGATGAGGGCTGAAGGCTCCCAGGCCTCGAGACCCCCATCGAGGAGTTTAATTAGAATAATTAGAACAGTTTAAAAGAGGGTGGGAGGGCGGGGCACGAAGATCACAAACACAGGTGTATGTGACCTGGATGATGAAATAGCGTCGCCGCAGGAAGGGGCGTGGTCCTGCTCCCGAACTCAAGATAACAAACTCATCTTCATTACAAAACAAACCGACGTGAATGTTATGATCAGCTTGGTTGATGTGCTTTTGTGGCATGTATTTCAGTTACAAGCAGGATTTATAGATAAATATAACGGTAGAATTGGCCATGTTTGGATCAGAAGAGAATCAAGAATGCGTGATATATGTTTTTATTAAAGAATAGTTAAAGCAGGATTTGAAGACGGATGATTTTAACCGGGTTACGCCTTTCGACGCTCTTCCAGGTGGAGTGCTCGCGCCCCCTGCTGGCCACTAGGGCTGTAATCGACTGACAAAATGTTTTTTCGACTAAAGATTTGCCTTGAGCGTCGACTTTAAAAAAAATGGTGTGGAATCAGCTCCAAACTATTGCTATGATGCGACAATATATATATTTACCCAAAGTGACACGACGAGACAAGAAGAATGCTCGTAAATTGTGTATTTGTTTGTGAAAAAAAAATCAAAATGGCAGATTTAACTCCGCCTCTTCTGCTAACTCATTCCAAACCTTCTCCTCTTCGCTTTGCTCCATATAAATCCTTTAGAATCCCAATTAAATAACATCTGACTGATGAAGAACGTGGTCGACGAGGACACCATGGACGACTTTTACGGAGTCTTTTTGTGTTTTAAAATATGACTTTCGTCTGTTTTCCATACATTACTTCAAGTTACGTTACGTGTCGTCGTGAGAAATATGTCAGTGCTGTCCTTTGATGAGCCCGGGAGCAAGACCAGGCCCCGGGTGAGTCCCACAGAGTCCATCCCTGACCCGGTCCTACAGTTACACAAGCTCCATATGGAGAGTACAGGAAACAGCTGCACAGTTTGAGCTCGGAGACGTCGGCTTGAACTCTGGCCCACATTCGAAAGAACCTCACGTCAAGAAGAAAAAGAGGTCACCTGAACACTGAGCAGAGGAGCACCTGGATCCGATCAGCGGCACCACCACAGACATAGAGCTGCAGATGTGAGCTGGGGTCCTCAAACATAGAGCTGTAGATGTGAGCTGGGGCCCTCAAACATGGAGCTGAAGATGTGAGCTGGGGTCCTCAAACATGGAGCTGCAGATGTGAGCTGGGGTCCTCAAACATGGAGCTGTAGATGTGAGCTGGGGTCCTCAAACATGGAGCTGTAGATGTGAGCTGGGGTCCTCAAACATAGAGCTGCAGATGTGAGCTGGGGTCCTCAAACATGGAGCTGTAGATGTGAGCTGGGGTCCTCAAACATGGAGCTGCAGATGTGAGCTGGGGTCCTCAAACATGGAGCTGCAGATGTGAGCTGGGGTCCTCAAACATGGAGCTGTAGATGTGAGCTGGGGCCCTCAAACATGGAGCTGAAGATGTGAGCTGGGGTCCTCAAACATGGAGCTGCAGATGTGAGCTGGGGTCCTCAAACATGGAGCTGTAGATGTGAGCTGGGGTCCTCAAACATAGAGCTGCAGATGTGAGCTGGGGTCCTCAAACATGGAGCTGTAGATGTGAGCTGGGGTCCTCAAACATGGAGCTGCAGATGTGAGCTGGGGTCCTCAAACATGGAGCTGTAGATGTGAGCTGGGGTCCTCAAACATGGAGCTGCAGATGTGAGCTGGGGCCCTCAAACATGGAGCTGTAGATGTGAGCTGGGGCCCTCAAACATGGAGCTGTAGATGTGAGCTGGGGCCCTCAAACATGGAGCTGTAGATGTGAGCTGGGGTCCTCAAACATGGAGCTGCAGATGTGAGCTGGGGCCCTCAAACATGGAGCTGTAGATGTGAGCTGGGGTCCTCAAACATGGAGCTGTAGATGTGAGCTGGGGTCCTCAAACATGGAGCTGCGGATGTGAGCTGGGGCCCTCAAACATGGAGCTGCAGATGTGAGCTGGGGTCCTCAAACATGGAGCTGCGGATGTGAGCTGGGGTCCTCAAACATAGAGCTGCAGATGTGAGCTGGGGTCCTCAAACATGGAGCTGCAGATGTGAGCTGGGGTCCTCAAACATGGAGCTGCAGATGTGAGCTGGGGTCCTCAAACATGGAGCTGCAGATGTGAGCTGGGGTCCTCAAACATGGAGCTGCGGATGTGAGCTGGGGTCCTCAAACATGGAGCTGCAGATGTGAGCTGGGGTCCTCAAACATGGAGCTGCAGATGTGAGCTGGGGCCCTCAAACATGGAGCTGCAGATGTGAGCTGGGGTTCTCAAACATGGAGCTGCAGATGTGAGCTGGGGTCCTCAAACATGGAGCTGCAGATGTGAGCAGGGGTCCTCAAACATGGAGCTGCGGATGTGAGCTGGGGTCCTCAAACATGGAGCTGTAGATGTGAGCTGGGGTCCTCAAACATGGAGCTGCGGATGTGAGCTGGGGTCCTCAAAGTCCTGACTCTGGCACCAGCAGGAGGCCGGTCCCTGAGGTCCTCAGAGTCTGAGATGGTTCATATGACACTAACATTTCACACTGGAGAGACTCCAGCAGAAAAGATGTTTTAGCGAACATTATTGCAAAGTTTATTTGCCGCTCAGACCCAGGCTTAAGGCGTAGCGATCATGGGCACTCCATGATCTGATTGAATTAGATACCTTCCCCCCGGAGCCTGGAGACTGGTGGTGGTAGATGTGGAGAGGTAGGGAGGATGATTAGGATGCAGAGGAGGAGGAGGGGAGGTGGCGGGTCGCAGTACGGTTTGAAGCGGGCGAGCCATCTGCCTGAGGGCTTCAATGCAACCGCCTGTGCGCTGATTGGGAGGAGTAACTTGAGAGCGTTGATTGAGGATGAGGAGCAGGTGTAGGGGCCATGGTGCAGACGCCCCCTGTCCTTTCACCCTACTTCTTGGCCGGGAAAAACTGCATAACCTCTTTGGGATAAGCGCAGAAACCTGGAAGAGTCCATGGTGAAGTGAGGGATCTGACTCTCAGACGGACAGGCCACGCCCGCTTGAGTGCGATGATGGCGCTGGGGAGAGGGGTCCTTCCATGGAGGCCGACGCAGATTTAAGTTAGGTCTTCCTGGTGAATTTACGCAGGCTTCATATCTGAGATGTTCTTTGGTGCTAGGCAAGGCAAGTTTATTTGTAGAGCACATTTCATACACAAGCAGGGCCGGCCCAGCCTATAAGTGAACTAAGCAGCCGCGTAGGGCCCGAGGCGTTAAGAGGGCCCCCAATCTGGCAACCCGTCTTATGCGAAGTGCAAGCGCAGCGTCCGCCACTTGTGTAGTAGCGCTGCTGGCGCGGCAGCGCACACAGCGGTAACATATAACGCACAAACCGCATTTATTTGTAATGACAATCTGGCAACCAAGACATCAAACCTGCGCTGATTGGGCAACTTTGTTGTGCGCGAGCAGAACGAGAGCAGAACATAAACACAACACAACGTGGTCCTCATGTCCAGAGGAATATATCTCCCCGATGCCGAAAAACGAAAGAAGAAACTTCTTGACGATGTAAAGAAACTGCAAACTCAACAACACTCTCCAGGTATTGAACTTCTCTTACAAAGAGACGGTTAATGCTGCTGTTTGAAACAACACGATTCTGTCACGTTAGTTCGCTCAGGCTGGAGGCGACGAGAGCTCTGCCCCGCACATAATAATATGTCTGAATGAAAGATAATAAACTTCACATTTACACCAGCCCCGTAGTGTTAGCTGCAGGTGAGGCCGGTGAGGGGCGTCTATGGCCCGGGTCACTAAGAGGCGGAGATCCAGACGAGCGCCGTCTCGTCCAGAACCTCTGACGTGAAACTTTGGAGTGAACAGTGTGCGGCCCCTGTCCCGGGCCCCTGTCCCGGGCCCCTGTCCCGGGCCCCTGTCCCGGGCCTCTGTCTGTCCCGGGCCCCTGTCCCGGGCCCCTGTGCAGCCTCAGTCAGAGAGGAGCGGGTTTGAGTTTGCGTGCCTCTCTCTCACATCACCATGTGTGAGATCAATCGTGACTCGTGATGTCTGTTTTACTTTGACTTCTTAACGTGCAATAAGAGGAACGTAAAGGTTTATGCACGTAAGGTCCATCAGCCAATCACATCGCAGCATTGTTTCATGCAGGAGTCCAGTGTGTGATGTTCTGATCAGAACAAACATTTATATTGTAATTAACTTTTAATAGAGCAATAAAATATTTCAATTTATTTAAAAAGCATCATTAAACTATTTGTTATAAATTATAATTAATTGTCAGTGAAAAATAACCAGACATATTATGATTGCGTCTGTTATAGAATAATACTATATATTTTTATACAAAAGTGGCAAAGTTGCAGAAACACAGTCTCTTCACTATAGCGAGGTTTGGACCTTCACTTTTAGTTCTGTTCATTCTCTGGGAATAACATGTTTGCACTGTTTTATCAGTGTTAATTGTTAATCAAGCAATGGTTATGCCATTTGTTTAATTTAATATAACTTGTTTTGTCACTTTAGCAAGAAGGAACAGTTGGGAGCAGTAAAAGATAAATTAGTAAGTATAACTATTACTTTTACATGTTTAATGAATCAATTTGACCATAATTATTTTTCATAGCCAATATTGTATTGAGTAATTAAGTACACTAATGTATTAATAACTGGCTTTAGTCATTTTCTCCTGGCACAGTTTCACACATCATCATTTTATAGCATTACAACCTCAACATTTGACTCTTACTTTAGCCGGCTGGACCACATTAAAATGCAGCAGAAAACCCAAAAAAGGTCTGAAAATCTCTGGGGGAGGGCCCCCAGACCCCCCTGTTCATTAGTTTAAACTAATGTGCTAATGTGGCTGTCGACCCTTGACGCCCACAAATACGCCCAAAAACATATCTGGGACGTGTGTTATTTGTACAGGGAGTAGAGGTGATGTCAGCGGAATACCAAGTTGCATTGTGGGATTTAAGTTATCAATATTTGAGCTTGTGAGGTGCTGAGAATAAACCAACTGGTAAACAGATGCCCTGGAGTTTTGGTGCTTTGTTTTTCGTTGAAGAAAGTTCCCATATGTGAATTGTTTACTGACAATGGCAATAAAACTGATTCTGATGACATGGTGAGGGGCCCCAAAAATGTTTTCGCTTAGGGCCCCCTGAAGGCTTGGGCCAGCCCTGTACACAAGGCAATTCAAAGTGCTTCACACAGCAGGAAACATGCATTAAAATCACAAAGAAATTACAGAAGCAAAAATACAATAAAATTAACTAAATCAAAAATTAAATTAAAAAAAAACCAAGCCAAATCCAAATTTATCGTACCACATTGGCAGGCATTCCAGACACTCCTTCCCATATTTATTTGACATTGCAGCATCACTTTTAGATTGATTTGTTCCCATATCTGCACGCTTTCTGGAGGCCATGGAGAGACTTGTACACAAGCAGAGCTGCTTTAAAGTCTCTTCTCTGAGCCACAGGAGCCAGTGCAGAGACCTGAGAACAGGACTAATGTGATGGTACTTCCTGGTTCTAGTCAGGACCCGAGCAGCAGCGTTCTGGTACCAGACAGTACACAGTACCAGACCAGACAGTACGCAGTACCAGACTGTACGCGGTACCAGACCAGACAGTACGCAGTACCAGACTGTACGCAGTACCAGACAGTACACAGTACCAGACCAGACAGTGCGCAGTACCAGACTGTACGCGGTACCAGACCAGACAGTACGCAGTACCAGACTGTACGCAGTACCAGACAGTACGCAGTACCAGACTGTACGCAGTACCAGACTGTACGCAGTACCAGACTGTACGCAGTACCAGACTGTACGCGGTACCAGACCAGACAGTACGCAGTACCAGACTGTACGCAGTACCAGACAGTACGCAGTACCAGACTGTACGCAGTACCAGACAGTACGCAGTACCAGACAGTACGCAGTACCAGACAGTACGCAGTACCAGACAGTACGCAGTACCAGACTGTACGCAGTACCAGACAGTACGTGATATCCACATGTTTATCGCAGACATGATGCATGTGTGAGCCTCATATCAGTGTTTACAGTTCCAGGTTGGATGACTCAGCTTGCTCCCCATTTCTCTGTTACTCAACTGCACAGCGGAACATTGCGTAACCTTGTTTAGTCATCCTCCCTTTTACTTTTTGGGAGAAAAGAATAACAATAACAATAAGTTATTACGTGTGACGAATCAGGATAAGAGCGAAATGACGCAGACGGAGTGAAGACAGACCACATGTTTGAGAGGATTCCCCTTCAGAGCAGCAACACAAGACATGCACCTACTCTGAGCATGAACGGAAACACGTGCAACTGCCACAGACTAATGCACGTGTGTAACTGCCACAGACTGATGCACATGTGTAACTGCCACAGACTGATGCACATGTGTAACTGCCACAGACTGATGACTGATGCACATGTGTAACTGCCACAGACTGATGCACATGTGTAACTGCCACAGACTGATGCACATGTGTAACTGCCACAGACTGATGCACATGTGTAACTGCCACAGACTGATGCACATGTGTAACTGCCACAGACTGATGCAAATGTGTAACTGCCACAGACTGATGCACATGTGTAACTGCCACAGACTGATGCACATGTGTAACTGCCACAGACTGATGCACATGTGTAACTGCCACAGACTGATGCACATGTGTAACTGCCACAGACTGATGCACATGTGTAACTGCCACAGACTGATGCACATGTGTAACTGCCACACGTGTGTAACTGCCACAGACTGATGCACATGTGTAACTGCCACAGACTGATGCACATGTGTAACTGCCACACGTGTGTAACTGCCACAGACTGATGCACATGTGTAACTGCCACAGACTGATGCACGTGTGTAACTGCCACAGACTGATGCACATGTGTAACTGCCACAGACTGATGCACGTGTGTAACTGCCACAGACTGATGCACATGTGTAACTGCCACAGACTGATGCACGTGTGTAACTGCCACAGACTGATGCTGGTCTAAGACACTGTATACTTAAAGGTGACGTCATTTCCGGTGAGTGTGTCACGTTTTCAGAGCTGTTCGTTCTTAGAGCCTTTTACCGATTAATCCACGAATTATACACACTATTTACGCATCATATACACAAAAGTGAACGTTTGATTGCTCCGCAAACAATCCGGAGCCTCAAGCCGCTCGCTTTTCAGTATTTCGTGGATTAAAAAGCCCTCCTCACTCTCTAGCTCCAGCCTGAACTAGCCTAGCGTAGCCTAGCCTCTAGCGTCATGGCTGGATCTACCTTTACCTGTTTGAGCTGTCATATGTCGAGTCAGAACCCTGGCTCCTTCTCTGATGATAGGTGCGTGAAGTGCAGTGTAGTGGTAGTTTTGGTTGCCAGGGTTACGGAGTTAGAAGCGCGGATCCGCTGTTTAGGGGAGCTTAAGTCCAGTTATAGTTCGGTTTTAGCGCGAGGGCTACCGGACCGCGCTGCAGGGCGTAGCATTAGCATTAGCAGTAGCAGTAAGGCCGAGCTCAGCCCCTCAGCGTCTCCCGTGCAGCGGGACTAGACCAGGAACAGAATAGGGACCAATTTGTGACAGTTCGGAGGGGACAAGGCGCTAAACGCCGAACCTCAGAGCGCCGTGAGCTTCACGTCTATAATAGGTTTTCTCCCCTCAGCGATCACACGCCCGCTGAACACACGAGAGAAACTCTTGTAATCGGGAGTTCTATTGTTAGAGACGTGAAGCTGCCAGCTGCTAGCGTTAGGTGTTACCCGGGGGCCAGAATGGGTGACATCGAAGGAAACCTTAGGATCTTAAAACGGAGCAGGACCCGTTTCCGGCGAGTCGTGATTCACGCAGGCGAGCGGTAATGACGCCCGGCGGAGACAATCAGAGGTGCTCAAAGTTCAAGTAGCCGCGGTGTGTGACCTTGCGAAGTCAATGTCAGACACTGTAATATTTTCTGGTCCCCTGCCCAATCGGATCAATGCTGAATTGTACAGCCGTCTCTCAGCATTCAACAACTGGTTATCCAGATGGTGCCCTCAAAACAACGTAGTCTTTATTGATAACTGGAGTGCGTTTTGGGGAAAGCCCGGGCTCATACGCAGGGATGGCATCCATCCGACTTCGGAGGGTACATCCCTATTAGTTCGGAATTTGACCGATAGTCTTAGTCGTGTTAAGTGACCATCTAGGGATGAGCCCCGGGTGCAGAGCAGCAGTTCAAGACGCTCCTCTGTCGCTGAACTCTCGCCCGTTCTGTCACATGTGAAGTGTTCAGATTCAAGACAGATAGAGACTGTGTGTGTCCCTCGTGTCCCTCGTACAAATAATGCCAAAAAGTCACATCTCAGAAAAACTATTTCAGGCGTCAGACCAAATAACTTAAGGAAAATAACAATCACAAATGACACAAATACACAAATGAATAAACACGTAAAATGTGGACTGCTAAACATTAGAGCAATTTCCTCCAAATCGCTCTTAGTTAATGAATTAATTAGTGACTATAACATAGATCTTCTAGCTCTAACTGAAACGTGGCTTCAACAAGACGACTACGTCAGACTAAATGAGTCCACCCCACCCACCCATGTTAACTTTCAGACTGCCAGGAGCACAGGCCGAGGTGGTGGTGTGGCAGTGATCTCACACTCAAGCCTACTCATGAGCCCTAAAACTAACAATGCATTTCACTCATTTGAAAGCCTTATGCTGTCAATCACATGTCCAAATATGAAAAACCAAAAAGGAGTTTTGTTCATAGTTAACTACCGACCTCCTGGTCCCTACTCAGAGTTTTTAACAGAGTTTTCTGACTTTATATCAAACTTAGTGTTAGCCTGGGATAAAATAGTTATAGTTGGAGACTTTAATATCCACGTGAACATGAGTGATGACGCTCTCAGTAATGTCTTCAGCGCCTTGTTAGACAGCATTGGTTTCACTCAGAATGTAAATAAACCGACTCACACCCATAAGAACACTCTGGATCTTGTCCTAACGTATGGAACAGAGATTAGTGACCTCATTGTCCTCCCTCAAAACCCTATATTGTCAGATCATTTCCTAATTACCTTTTTTTTACCAGTTTATTCTTAAAGATCATCCAGTCCCACAAAATGTGACCACAACATTCTACTGCAGAGGTTAGAATGTGATGTAGGTGTTGGAGGAACAGCCCTCAGCTGGTTTAAATCCTATCAATCTGATAGGTTCCAATTTGTTAATGTAAACCAGAGCTCCTCACCAAGCTCTGAAGTAATTTACGGTGTGCCACAGGGTTCGGTACTCGGTCCAATTCTGTTTACTCTTTATATGCTACCATTAGGCAACATTATCAGAAAGCATGACATTAACTTCCACTGCTATGCAGACGACACTCAGCTGTATTTATCAATGAAACCTGATCAGAGCGATCAAGTAGACAGACTTAGTGCTTGTGTGAAGGAGATAAAAACCTGGATGACACTAAACTACCTGCTTCTTAACCCTGAAAAAACCGAGGTCATTGTGCTTGGCTCTAAGCATCTACGAGACTCTCTATCTGAGCAGATAGTCACACTGGACAATGTCAGTGTAGCCTCCAGTTCTACTGTAAGAAACCTTGGAGTCTTATTTGACCAGGAGCTCTCATTTAAAGCTCATATAAATCAAGCTTGTAAAACAGCCTATTTCCATTTGCGCAACAAGAGCCAAAATCAGAAGAATCCTGCCTAAAAGTGATGCCGAAAAACTTATCCATGCATTTGTAACGACTAGATTAGACTACTGTAACTCCCTGCTTGCAGCGTGTCCTAAAAGCTCCATAAAAAGCTTTCAACTGGTTCAAAATGCAGCAGCAAGATTACTAACAGGAACAAAAAGAAGAGAGCACATTACGCCAGTGCTGAAGTCTCTTCACTGGCTCCCCGTCGAGTTTAGAATCAAATTTAAAATTCTACTCTTGACCTACAAAGCCATAAATGACATGGCCCCATCCTACCTCAAAGATGCTATAGAACCATATCATCCAAACAGAGCTCTTCGCTCTCAGAATGCCGGCCTTCTGGTGGTGCCAAGAGTCTCTAAAAGTACTGTAGGAGGTAGAGCGTTTAGCTACCAAGCTCCTGTGTTATGGAATCAGCTCCCGACCCATGTTAAATATGCTGACACAGTCTCTTCATTTAAGTCCAGGCTTAAAACGTTCCTCTTCGAAATCGCTTATGGTCAGACTAGTTAGGAACAGAAACATAAACCCACAGCTTTAGCTACGCTGCCCTAGGAGTAACTATGCTGGAGGGGGAAGTATGACAGCTTGAGCACTATCCTCTTCTTCTGACTACTTATGCTATCAAACAATATTTATTTTTTGATTCCACTTGCAAACTGTTCACCGCCTTCTTTTCTTTCTCTCACTCCTGAGGACCTGTGGACCCAGATGCCCCTCCCCTGGTGAAGTGGTCCCTGCCCTGTGTGGACGGTCCCTCATCTGCCTGAGGAGTGGGTCCAGTTCGCCTCAGTCGGTCCCTCATCTGCCTGAAGAATGGGTCCAGCTCGACTCCGACGGTCCCTCATCTGCCTGAAGAGTGGGTCCAGTTCGCCTCAGTCGGTCCCTCATCTGCCTGAAGAGTGGGTCCAGCTCGCCTCAGTCGGTCCCTCATCTGCCTGAAGAGTGGCTCCAGTTCGCCTCAGTCGGTCCCTCATCTGCCTGAAGAGTGGGTCCAGCTCGACTCAGTCGGTCCCTCATCTGCCTGAAGAGTGGGTCCAGCTCGCCTCCGACGGTCCCTCTTCTGCCTGAAGAGTGGGTCCAGCTCGACTCAGTCGGTCCCTCATCTGCCTGAAGAGTGGGTCCAGCTCGCCTCAGTCGGTCCCTCATCTGCCTGAAGAGTGGGTCCAGCTCGACTCAGACGGTCCCTCTTCTGCCTGAAGAGTGGGTCCAGCTCCAGTCTCCTCGTGTCCGTCTGTCCGTCTGTGAGAGTCGGATCTCTCCTTCACTGGAACTCCTCCAGGTTTCTACACTTTTTTCCCAAAGAGGTTTTTTTTGTAGTTTTTCCTGGCCGAGAAGGAGAGTCTAAGGACAGAGGACCCTGGGACATCGTCCCTCGCCACCACAGACATTGTCTGACTCCATCGCCACCACAGACATTGTTGATTCATTTCTCACTGTGGCCCTCAGAGGCAACTGTTGTTGTGATTTTGGGCCTTACAAAAATAAATTGATTTGATTTGATTTGATGCACGTGTGTAACTGCCACACGTGTGTAACTGCCACAGACTGATGCACATGTGTAACTGCCACAGACTGATGCACATGTGTAACTGCCACAGACTGATGCACATGTGTAACTGCCACAGACTGATGCACATGTGTAACTGCCACAGACTGATGCACATGTGTAACTGCCACAGACTGATGCACATGTGTAACTGCCACAGACTGATGCACATGTGTAACTGCCACCGACTGACAGATTGACACATCCTTCCACTGTGACCCATCTCCAAATCTTGGTCTAGTCTTGGTAAGAAACAAGATCATTTTTTAGCTTTGTTTGATTCAGTGTCAAATGTTTGTGACGTTGAAGCTGGTTCTGCCAAAAAAAATCATACAAAGAAACAAAAAAGTAATAAGATGATAAATATTCACCAAGAACTTTACTTATACTTGACACATGTTAAGCAAAAGGACCTTTTAGAGCTGTTCACCTGTTCTCAGAGGTTTCCTCGTCACAAACACACCACATGAGCTTCTTTCACAGTTTAAGGACTCCTGGTCCCCCTGAGCCTCACAAACACTCTATGATGTCATAACTCTGTGATGTCATCACTCTGTGATGTCATATTTTACCTGTGACATGACTTTTTAACTCCATAAATCATCGTCAGACACGTTCTGAGCATTTCTGCCTCGAATCACGATCTTTACAACTGTGTGGCTGCGACAGCATGTCGGAGGAAAGCTAGCTTTTGTTTCTTTCTTATGTCGTTCCCTCCACAGCCAGTGGGTGGAGCCAGGGCCGGCCCAAGCCTTCAGGGGGCCCTAAGCGAAAAAAAATTTGGGGGCCCCTCACCACGTCATCAGAATCAGTTTTATTGCCATTGTCAGTAAACAATTCACATATGGGAACTTTCTTCAACGCAAACAAAGCACCAAAACTCCAGGGCATCTGTTTGACAGTTGGTTTATTCTCAGCACCTCAACAGCTCAAATATTGATAACTTAAATCCCACAATGCAACTTGGTATTCCGCTGACATCACCTCTACTCCCTGTACAAATAACACACGTCCCAGATATGTTTTTGGGCGTATTTGTGGGCGTTAAGGGTCGACAGCCACATTAGCACATTAGCAGTTTAAATTAATGAACAGGGGGGGTCTGGGGGCCCTCCCCCAGAGATTTTCAGCCCTTTTTTGCGTCTTCTGGTGCATTTTAATGTGGTCCAGCCGGCTAAAGTAAGAGTAAAAAGTTGAGGTTGTAATGCTATAAAATGATGATGTGTGAAACTGTGCCAGGAGAAAATGACTAAAGCCAGTTATTAATACATTAGTGTACTTAATTACTCAATACAATATTGGCTATGAAAATAATTATGATCAAATTGATTAATTTTAACTGAAAATGTAAAAGTAATAGTTATCCTTACTAATTTATCTTTTACTGCTCCCAACTGTTCCTTCTTGCTAAAGTGACAAAACAAGTTATATTAAATTAAACAAATGGCATAAGCATTGCTTGATTAACAATTAACACTGATAAAACAGTGCAAACATGTTATTCCCAGAGAATGAACAGAACGAGAAGTGAAGGTCCAAACCTCGCTATAGTGAAGAGACTGTGTTTCTGCAACTTTGCCACTTTTGTATAAAAATATATAGTATTATTCTTTAACAGACGTAATTATAATATGTCTGGTTATTTTTCACTATCAGTTTATTATAATTTATAACAAATAGTCTAATGATGCTTTTTAAATAAATTAAATGTTTTATTGCTCTATTAAAAGTTAATTACAATATAAATGTTTGTTCTGATCAGAACATCACACACTGGACTCCTGCATGAAACAATGCTGCGATGTGATTGGCTGATGGACCTTACACGCATAAACCTTTACGTTCCTCTTATTGCACGTTAAGAAGTCAAAGTAAAACAGACATCACGAGTCACGATTGATCTCACACATGGTGATGTGAGAGAGAGAGACGCAAACTCAAACCCGCTCATCTCTGACTGAGGCTGCACAGGGGCCCGGGACAGGGGCCCGGGACAGGGGCCCGGGACAGGGGCCGCACACTGTTCACTCCAAAGTCTCACGTCAGAGGTTCTGGACGAGACGGCCCTCTTTCGGACCGGATCTCCGCCTCTTAGTGACCCGGGCCATAGACGCCCCTCACCGGCCTCACCTGCAGCTAACACTACGGGGCTGGTGTAAATGTGAAGCTTATTATCTTTCATTCAGACATATTATTATGTGCGGGGCAGAGCTCTCGTCGCCTCCAGCCTGAGCGAACTAACGTGACAGAATCGTGTTGTTTCAAACAGCAGCATTAACCGTCTCTTTGTAAGAGAAGTTCAATACCTGGAGAGTGTTGTTGAGTTTGCAGTTTCTTTACATCGTCAAGAAGTTTCTTCTTTCGTTTTTCGGCATCGGGGGGATATATTCCTCTGGACATGAGGACCACGTTGTGTTGTGTTTATGTTTTGCTCTCGTTCTGCTCGCGCACAACAAAGTTGCCCAATCAGCGCAGGTTTGATGTCTTGGTTGCCAGATTGTCATTACAAATAAATGCGGTTTGTGCGTTATATGTTACCGCTGTGTGCGCTGCCGCGCCAGCAGCGCTACTACACTAGTGGCGCACACTGCTCTTGCACTTCGCATAAGACGGGTTGCCAGATTGGGGGCCCTATTAACGCCTCGGGGCCCTACGCGGCTGCTTAGTTCGCTTATAGGCTGGGCCGGCCCTGGGTGGAGCCCAAAGGCCAGTGCCTTGTGTGGGAAAAGCCGGAGCAACATGAAGTAATATTTCTTATAATTTTTTCAAACATGAGATGCCAGAGTAAAGGTCAAGATCAAGTTTAAAACAGAAAGGGGGGGGCCGAGCTCCTCCTGCAGCTCTCACGGGAAAACACAACGCTTTCTTAAAATGTCTTTGTCAAAATAAGACACACACGTGTAAAATCACATCCAAAAACATTTAACGTTCCCAAATATTCATAAAAGAGCCAGGGTTTCTCAGGAGAGTTGTCTTTTGTCTTTCGCACCTTTAAACTACAAACTAATAATGTGGCGTGTTTAAGTATTGCCCAACAAACACAACAAAACTCTTTCGACCACATCTTTTACCAGTGAGTCCCTTTCAGGAGCCGGGAAGACATGATGTGCTCCCCCGCGTCCCACGTCCCACGTCCTACATCCCACGTCCCACATCACTCCCCGTGTGCTGCTGCGTCGAAAATGACGGTTGGAAAAAGAAAATATCACCAAAAATATGATTAAAAGACGAGGTAGTGACCACACAGTGGACGTGGTTTGAGTCATGAAAAGGCTCAGTTTGTGGAAGCTTATCTCACACTGACTATAAACACAGGCAATGTGTATTATATTGCTCACTGATGATGGATAAACCCGAAATATAACTCACAGGAAGAAGTTCAAATCAATAAATCAGTCCTTACATGTCAATATGAAACTGAATTAAAGAACTGAGGCAGAGTTTTCCATTAACATTATATATATATATATATATATATATATATATATATATATATATATATATATATATATATATATATATATATATATATATATATATATATATATATATATATACATGTTGGAGACTGAAATCTACTCCAAAAAGGACAATTTTTATCCAAAGTGATTCAGGTAAATGAACCTCTGACACGTTATAACCTCAGACGTGTTCAGAATGTGTTCAGACTTGTTCAGAATGTGTTCAGACGTGTTCAGACGTGTTCAGAATGTGTTCAGACGTGTTCAGATGTGTTCAGACGTGTTCAGAATGTGTTCAGAATGTGTTCAGACGTGTTCAGACGTGTTCAGAATGTGTTCAGACGTGTTCAGAATGTGTTCAGACGTGTTCAGACGTGTTCAGAATGTGTTCAGAATGTGTTCAGACGTGTTCAGAATGTGTTCAGAATGTGTTCAGACGTGTTCAGAATGTGTTCAGACGTGTTCAGAATGTGTTCAGAATGTGTTCAGAATGTGTTCAGACGTGTTCAGAATGTGTTCAGACGTGTTCAGACGTGTTCAGAATGTGTTCAGAATGTGTTCAGACGTGTTCAGAATGTGTTCAGAATGTGTTCAGACGTGTTCAGAAGGTGTTCAGACGTGTTCAGAATGTGTTCGGAATGTGTTCAGAATGTGTTCAGACGTGTTCAGAAGGTGTTCAGACGTGTTCAGAATGTGTTCAGACGTGTTCAGAATGTGTTCAGACGTGTTCAGAATGTGTTCAGACGTGTTCAGAAGGTGTTCAGACGTGTTCAGAATGTGTTCAGACGTGTTCAGAAGGTGTTCAGAATGTGTTCAGAAGGTGTTCAGACGTGTTCAGAATGTGTTCAGACGTGTTCAGAAGGTGTTCAGACGTGTTCAGAATGTGTTCAGAATGTGTTCAGAATGTGTTCAGAATGTGTTCAGACGTGTTCAGAAGGTGTTCAGACGTGTTCAGAAGGTGTTCAGACGTGTTCAGAATGTGTTCAGACGTGTTCAGAAGGTGTTCAGACGTGTTCAGACGTGTTCAGAAGGTGTTCAGAATGTGTTCAGACGTGTTCAGAAGGTGTTCAGACGTGTTCAGAAGGTGTTCAGACGTGTTCACAAGGTGTTCAGACGTGTTCAGAAGGTGTTCAGACGTGTTCAGAAGGTGTTCAGAATGTGTTCAGAATGTGTTCAGACGTGTTCAGAAAGTGTTCAGACGTGTTCAGAAGGTGTTCAGACGTGTTCAGAAGGTGTTCAGACGTGTTCAGAATGTGTTCAGACGTGTTCAGACGTGTTCAGACGTGTTCAGAATGTGTTCAGACGTGTTCAGAAGGTGTTCAGACGTGTTCAGAAGGTGTTCAGAATGTGTTCAGACGTGTTCAGAATGTGTTCAGACGTGTTCAGACGTGTTCAGACGTGTTCACAAGGTGTTCAGACGTGTTCAGAAGGTGTTCAGACGTGTTCAGACGTGTTCAGACGTGTTCAGAATGTGTTCAGAATGTGTTCAGAATGTGTTCAGACGTGTTCAGAATGTGTTCAGAATGTGTTCAGAATGTGTTCAGAATGTGTTCAGACGTGTTCAGAATGTGTTCAGACGTGTTCAGACGTGTTCAGAATGTGTTCAGAATGTGTTCAGACGTGTTCAGAATGTGTTCAGAATGTGTTCAGACGTGTTCAGAAGGTGTTCAGACGTGTTCAGAATGTGTTCGGAATGTGTTCAGAATGTGTTCAGACGTGTTCAGAAGGTGTTCAGACGTGTTCAGAATGTGTTCAGACGTGTTCAGAATGTGTTCAGACGTGTTCAGAATGTGTTCAGACGTGTTCAGAAGGTGTTCAGACGTGTTCAGAATGTGTTCAGACGTGTTCAGAAGGTGTTCAGAATGTGTTCAGAAGGTGTTCAGACGTGTTCAGAATGTGTTCAGACGTGTTCAGAAGGTGTTCAGACGTGTTCAGAATGTGTTCAGAATGTGTTCAGAATGTGTTCAGAATGTGTTCAGACGTGTTCAGAAGGTGTTCAGACGTGTTCAGAAGGTGTTCAGACGTGTTCAGAATGTGTTCAGACGTGTTCAGAAGGTGTTCAGACGTGTTCAGACGTGTTCAGAAGGTGTTCAGAATGTGTTCAGACGTGTTCAGAAGGTGTTCAGACGTGTTCAGAAGGTGTTCAGACGTGTTCACAAGGTGTTCAGACGTGTTCAGAAGGTGTTCAGACGTGTTCAGAAGGTGTTCAGAATGTGTTCAGAATGTGTTCAGACGTGTTCAGAAAGTGTTCAGACGTGTTCAGAAGGTGTTCAGACGTGTTCAGAAGGTGTTCAGACGTGTTCAGAATGTGTTCAGACGTGTTCAGACGTGTTCAGACGTGTTCAGAATGTGTTCAGACGTGTTCAGAAGGTGTTCAGACGTGTTCAGAAGGTGTTCAGAATGTGTTCAGACGTGTTCAGAATGTGTTCAGACGTGTTCAGACGTGTTCAGACGTGTTCACAAGGTGTTCAGACGTGTTCAGAAGGTGTTCAGACGTGTTCAGACGTGTTCAGACGTGTTCAGAATGTGTTCAGAATGTGTTCAGAATGTGTTCAGACGTGTTCAGAATGTGTTCAGAATGTGTTCAGAATGTGTTCAGAATGTGTTCAGAATGTGTTCAGACGTGTTCAGAAGGTGTTCAGACGTGTTCAGAATGTGTTCAGACGTGTTCAGAAGGTGTTCAGACGTGTTCAGACGTGTTCAGAAGGTGTTCAGAATGTGTTCAGACGTGTTCAGAAGGTGTTCAGAATGTGTTCAGAATGTGTTCAGACGTGTTCAGAATGTGTTCAGAATGTGTTCAGAATGTGTTCAGAATGTGTTCAGAATGTGTTCAGACGTGTTCAGAATGTGTTCAGAATGTGTTCAGACGTGTTCAGAATGTGTTCAGACGTGTTCAGAATGTGTTCAGACGTGTTCAGAATGTGTTCAGAATGTGTTCAGAATGTGTTCAGAATGTGTTCAGACGTGTTCAGAATGTGTTCAGACGTGTTCAGAATGTGTTCAGACGTGTTCAGAATGTGTTCAGACGTGTTCAGAATGTGTTCAGAATGTGTTCAGAATGTGTTCAGACGTGTTCAGAATGTGTTCAGAATGTGTTCAGAATGTGTTCAGAATGTGTTCAGACGTGTTCAGAATGTGTTCAGACGTGTTCAGAATGTGTTCAGACGTGTTCAGAATGTGTTCAGAATGTGTTCAGACGTGTTCAGAATGTGTTCAGACGTGTTCAGAATGTGTTCAGACGTGTTCAGAATGTGTTCAGACGTGTTCAGAATGTGTTCAGAATGTGTTCAGAATGTGTGCAGACGTGTTCAGAATGTGTTCAGACGTGTTCAGAATGTGTTCAGACGTGTTCAGAATGTGTTCAGAATTTGTTCAGAATGTGTTCAGACGTGTTCAGAATGTGTTCAGAATGTGTTCAGAATGTGTTCAGAATGTGTTCAGACGTGTTCAGAATGTGTTCAGACGTGTTCAGAATGTGTTCAGACGTGTTCAGACGTGTTCAGAATGTGTTCAGACGTGTTCAGAAGGTGTTCAGACGTGTTCAGAATGTGTTCAGAATGTGTTCAGACGTGTTCAGAAGGTGTTCAGACGTGTTCAGAATGTGTTCAGAATGTGTTCAGACGCTTCCATCCAAACAAAGTGCTTTGTTTGACACTCGACGCCGAGAGCCTTTTATAAACCAACGGCGCACAATCGGAGGAAAGCAAATATTGAACCAACTCGACACATACTGCGCTCCACGAGATCTTATCAGGATCCTGAGGGCCAAATATTTATGCGCTTTTATTGGCCGTGCGACAAAGAGCGACAAAGAGCGACAAAGAGCGACGGCTGAAGTTTGAAACCGTCTATGACCGTTTCACGGTTAGGGTTAGGGTTAGAACTGTTGAATCACCGACTTGTTTTCCGTCCAACACCTTATCTTACGCGGAAACACAAATCGTTCCGGCGCGTTCGTGTTTTAACGGTTTAATGGAGTCTAATCCAAACCCCTTTATCCCGGTGACGATGGCGTAAAGAGGGGCGCCCGTCTCGTCCGCCTAGAAGCATTTGACCCGTCCATCAGTGCCGCTCTTAAATTACAAGGGGGGAGTTTCTGTTGAAACAAACAACTCTTTCTACTTCAGGAAGGCTCCTCCCAATGGGCGGGTCTTACCACAGAACAGTATTAATATCGGAGTTCTCGACCTAAATTCTGTTATTGACAATGACTCTTGGATGAGAGTCGAAACGTATATTTTTTCTAACTGAGTCCAGATGACTACAACTGAAGCTTTTTCTACTATGGAACACGCCTGGACGAATGAGGGATTACACCGACACTTTTAAACATGTCTTTATGCATCGGGTTTGGATGATGTTTGATGTATTATGCGCTGGAAACGTAATATATGTCGGGTCTTAAACAGGAAACGGCTGTTGCTAACGTGCTTTGCTAGTCATGTCAGTCGTCTCAGTGGTCGTGTCAGTCGTCTCAGTGGTCATGTCAGCCGTCTCAGTGGTCGTGTCAGTCGTCTCAGTGGTCGCCTCAGTGGTCGGTCGTGTCAGTCGTCTCAGTGGTCGTGTCAGTCATCTCAGTGGTCGTCTCAGTGGTCGGTCGTGTCAGTCGTCTCAGTGGTCGTGTCAGTCGTCTCAGTGGTCGTCTCAGTGGTCGGTCGTGTCAGTCGTCTCAGTGGTCGTGTCAGTCGTCTCAGTGGTCGTCTCAGTGGTCGTGTCAGTCATCTCAGTGGTCGTGTCAGTCGTCTCAGTGGTCGCCTCAGTGGTCGGTCGTGTCAGTCGTCTCAGTGGTCGTGTCAGTCATCTCAGTGGTCGTCTCAGTGGTCATGTCAGTCGTCTCAGTGGTCGTGTCAGTCGTCTCAGTGGTCGTGTCAGTCGTCTCTGTGGTCGTCTCAGTGGTCGTGTCAGTCGTCTCAGTGGTCGTGTCAGTCGTCTCAGTGGTCGCCTCAGTGGTCGGTCGTGTCAGTCGTCTCAGTGGTCGTGTCAGTCATCTCAGTGGTCGTCTCAGTGGTCGGTTGTGTCAGTCGTCTCAGTGGTCGTGTCAGTCGTCTCAGTGGTCGCCTCAGTGGTCGGTCGTGTCAGTCGTCTTAGTGGTCGTGTCAGTCGTCTTAGTGGTCGTCTCAGTTGTCGTGTCAGTCGTCTCAGTGGTCGTGTCAGTCGTCTCAGTGGTCGCCTCAGTGGTCGGTCGTGTCAGTCGTCTCAGTGGTCGTGTCAGTCATCTCAGTGGTCGTCTCAGTGGTCGTGTCAGTCGTCTCAGTGGTCGTGTCAGTCGTCTCAGTGGTCGTCTCAGTGGTCGTGTCAGTCGTCTCTGTGGTCGTCTCAGTGGTCGTGTCAATCGTCTCAGTGGTCGTGTCAGTCATCTCAGTGGTCGTCTCAGTCGTCTTAGTGGTCGTCTCAGTGGTCGTGTCAGTCGTCTCAGTGGTCGTGTCAGTCGTCTCAGTGGTCGTCTCAGTCGTCTCAGTGGTCGTCTCAGTGGTCGGTCGTGTCAGTCGTCTCAGTGGTCGTGTCAGTCGTCTCAGTGGTCGTCTCAGTGGTCGTGTCAGTCGTCTTAGTGGTCGTGTCAGTCGTCTTAGTGGTCGTCTCAGTTGTCGTGTCAGTCGTCTCAGTGGTCGCCTCAGTGGTCGGTCGTGTCAGTCGTCTCAGTGGTCTTGTCAGTCATCTCAGTGGTCGTCTCAGTGGTCATGTCAGTCGTCTCAGTGGTCGTGTCAGTCGTCTCAGTGGTCGTCTCAGTGGTCGTGTCAGTCGTCTCTGTGGTCGTCTCAGTGGTCGTGTCAGTCGTCTCAGTGGTCGTGTCAGTCGTCTCAGTGGTCGTGTCAGTCGTCTCAGTGGTCGCCTCAGTGGTCGGTCGTGTCAGTCGTCTCAGTGGTCGTGTCAGTCATCTCAGTGGTCGTCTCAGTGGTCTTGTCAGTCGTCTCAGTGGTCGTGTCAGTCGTCTCAGTGGTCGTCTCAGTTGTCGTGTCAGTCGAATCAGTGGTCGTGTCAGTCGTCTCAGTGGTCGCCTCAGTGGTCGGTCGTGTCAGTCGTCTCAGTGGTCGTGTCAGTCATCTCAGTGGTCGTGTCAGTCGTCTCTGTGGTCGTCTCAGTGGTCGTGTCAGTCGTCTCTGTGGTCGTCTCAGTGGTCGTGTCAGTCGTCTCAGTGGTCATGTCAGCCGTCTCAGTGGTCGTGTCAGTCGTCTCAGTGGTCGCCTCAGTGGTCGGTCGTGTCAGTCGTCTCAGTGGTCGTGTCAGTCATCTCAGTGGTCGTCTCAGTGGTCTTGTCAGTCGTCTCAGTGGTCGTGTCAGTCGTCTCAGTGGTCGTCTCAGTTGTCGTGTCAGTCGTCTCAGTGGTCGTGTCAGTCGTCTCAGTGGTCGCCTCAGTGGTCGGTCGTGTCAGTCGTCTCAGTGGTCGTGTCAGTCATCTCAGTGGTCGTGTCAGTCGTCTCTGTAGTCGTCTCAGTGGTCGTGTCAGTCGTCTCTGTGGTCGTCTCAGTGGTCGTGTCAGTCGTCTCAGTGGTCATGTCAGCCGTCTCAGTGGTCGTGTCAGTCGTCTCAGTGGTCGCCTCAGTGGTCGGTCGTGTCAGTCGTCTCAGTGGTCGTGTCAGTCATCTCAGTGGTCGTCTCAGTGGTCGGTCGTGTCAGTCGTCTCAGTGGTCGTGTCAGTCGTCTCAGTGGTCGTCTCAGTGGTCGGTCGTGTCAGTCGTCTCAGTGGTCGTGTCAGTCGTCTCAGTGGTCGTCTCAGTGGTCGTGTCAGTCATCTCAGTGGTCGTGTCAGTCGTCTCAGTGGTCGCCTCAGTGGTCGGTCGTGTCAGTCGTCTCAGTGGTCGTGTCAGTCGTCTCAGTGGTCGCCTCAGTGGTCGGTCGTGTCAGTCGTCTCAGTGGTCGTGTCAGTCATCTCAGTGGTCGTCTCAGTGGTCTTGTCAGTCGTCTCAGTGGTCGTGTCAGTCGTCTCAGTGGTCGTCTCAGTTGTCGTGTCAGTCGTCTCAGTGGTCGTGTCAGTCGTCTCAGTGGTCGCCTCTGTGGTCGGTCGTGTCAGTCGTCTCAGTGGTCGTGTCAGTCATCTCAGTGGTCGTGTCAGTCGTCTCTGTGGTCGTCTCAGTGGTCGTGTCAGTCGTCTCAGTGGTCGTGTCAGTCGTCTCAGTGGTCGTGTCAGTCGTCTCAGTGGTCGCCTCAGTGGTCGGTCGTGTCAGTCGTCTCAGTGGTCGTGTCAGTCATCTCAGTGGTCGTCTCAGTGGTCGGTTGTGTCAGTCGTCTCAGTGGTCGTGTCAGTCGTCTCAGTGGTCGTCTCAGTGGTCGTGTCAGTCGTCTTAGTGGTCGTGTCAGTCGTCCTAGTGGTCGTCTCAGTTGTCGTGTCAGTCGTCTCAGTGGTCGTGTCAGTCGTCTCAGTGGTCGCCTCAGTGGTCGGTCGTGTCAGTCGTCTCAGTGGTCGTGTCAGTCATCTCAGTGGTCGTCTCAGTGGTCGGTTGTGTCAGTCGTCTCAGTGGTCGTGTCAGTCGTCTCTGTGGTCGTCTCAGTGGTCGTGTCAGTCGTCTCAGTGGTCGTGTCAGTCGTCTCAGTGGTCGTGTCAGTCGTCTCAGTGGTCGTGTCAGTCGTCTCAGTGGTCATGTCAGCCGTCTCCGCTGAGTGGTCTCAGCGGTGGTCTCAGCGGTGGTCCCAGCGGTGGTCTCAGCGCGGCCCTCAGAGTGCAGCTCCAGCTCCAGCAGACTCACTCCTCTCCAGCCGGTGCTTCTCACATGTGGGCTGAGGTCCTCACTTGAACCTGCTCAGCCGGCGGCGCTCAGGCTCTCGTCTGTGAAGCGCACAACAAAGAGTTGGTCTTTACGACGCCGGCTGTGAAGTTTGGCTTTTACCGCCGCAATTTTCACGTTGCCGTTTTTACTGCACTTTACCCGGTCTCGGATCCAGAAGGACAGCTGCGTCGCCTGAAAACACGAGGATAACTGTGTCCGGTGTTGAAACGATTGGCAGATTTAGCCCGTTTTAGCACAATTGTTACGTCATTTGATTATGTGATTTAGGCTTCAAACTGTTCAGTAATAATGAGAAAAAGAGAAACCACCAGGGCTGCAACAAACCATCATTTAGCTCATTTCTCTAGCAATTATTCTTTAGTTCTACGTTCTCTTTTTTTTAACATTTAAATAAAGAAACAAAAAAACTAGAGAAAACTGGCGCTTCTTTTGACTACATGTGTGTGTGTTTTTTCCTTCTCAAATCGGTGGTAAATGCATAACAATAAAGTCGTGTTTTCCCCTGTTTGGTCCAGAAGTGGTCGAGCGCACAAAATGTTTCAAATTCATTCAAACGTTAAAGAAGAACTTTACAAAATCGAAATCCGTCTGAATATCGTTATCGAGAAACTCCCCCAAAGAACACTGACAGATTGTGTATTTTTGCTGAAGTATTGTGCAGTCCCGGCGTTTCCCGCGGTCGCCGGCGTCGCCTGTGACTGGACTCACGTCTGGCGTCTTCACGGTGACCAGCCCAAACCCTCTGACTCAGGACTCACTGGTCCCAGGCACGCTCTGCACGTCTCCGTCTTCATCCGCTTCCTCAAAAGAGACGCGACTCACTGCTGCGACTCACTGCTGCGACTGTGGTGCGGCGGTCGAGGCAAGTTTATTTGTAGAGGACAAGTCGTACACGAGAAAGATCAAAGTGCTTCTTCACACGACTGAAAAAAAAAGCGTTTTCTGACATGAATCATACGTTTTGTCCGCGCTTCTTGTCGCGCCAGATGGAAAACCAGATCTATTGGCCCACACTGCCCACACTAGCCCACTCTGGCCCACACTGGCCCACACTCCAGACACTCTTTCCCATATTCATGTGACATTGCCAGCGTGACAGACTGAGACGGGACGGGCAAATCGCTTCTAGATTTATTCTTTCCCGCGTTTGACCGTCCATTGACGTCGACGCGCTATCTGCCTCTGCACACGTCTGGTTAAGCCTCGCCAGGTTCAGGGTCGAGTCCCGGACGACCATTTCTTCTTTCGTCGAGATTTCACGTTTTGCCCAGAATAGCTCGACTCAACCGACTATGTATGTATGTATTATGTAATCAGTATTTCGTTTCAGTCTCCATCCATGACTGCCACGTTCCCACAAACACTGGGTTAAAATGCCAAATCTTTTCAATTTTTTGTCTTAAATTTTCACAATATAATACACATAAAACAAAGCGCAACATGACCAGAGATTAGAAATAAATCAAAATAACAACACAATTAGACATACCGCACATCAATAGAAACAAAACACAAACAAACCTCTTATTTCTCTTATAAAAGTCTTATTTGGTCCAAAGTCGGTAAAATTTGTCCATTTCCAAATTAAGTCTAAATGTCATTTTTTTGTCATTGATGTCTGTCCCGATGTCGGTCCGGTTCTTGCTCTTTATGTCTTCCATTTCTCTGTGACGGCCTTTTTTCCTGCCCCCAAACGCACGTTCCAACGATATCCATCCCTTGTGTCCATAACAGGAGTTCTGAGGCCCAATTACATCGTTCTAAAGTCCAGAGGGATGGAAATGTCAAAAGTCTGCAGTACATTATGAACTTCAGTCCAATATTTCTGAGCGTCAGGACCGTCACAGTCACCCATGGTAACGGTTTGCCTCCTGGTGCCACAGTTCCTCCAACAGTCGGCATTTCCCTCCCCTGAGACGTAAACACATGTTCCCTCTTCATCCGTCAAAACAAGGTCACCATCTCTTTCACAATTATTTTTTATGTATTTAATATGAGTTTGCTAATGCATTTGTATAATTTCCACATCATTCCCCTTGAAAGTTCTGATTTATAAGCTTTAATAAATACTTCAGAGTCCGAGTCACGCCACGAAACCAAATCAACTCTTTCCATTCGCTCCGATAAAAGTGAAGAATTCATCGTTTGGCTGTGACGTTGTTTCACTCACTCCCGTCTGGATCGTTCTGGCGTTCAGGCTCGAGCGGGTTTCCGTGAGCGTCTCATTCCCTTTCCGTCCTCCTCGCAGAGTTCGTCCGGGGCGATCCATCATATGTGTCGCGCGCCGAGATAGCCGAAAACGCACGGTCGACCTCCCCACGCGGGGAAAGGCGGCGGCGAGATCCGATTGAGCGACGACGCCGCGCCGACAATGTCAAAGGAAACGGCGAGCGACGCCGCGCGGAGCCGAAATGGAATTGTTTTAATTCAATATGCTCCGTGTGTACGAGGGAATGTGGTTTACTGGGGCGTTTGGTTTAAGTGTCAAGGACGTTCGACCGACTTAATCAAAGTAATTGTTTTTTTGATAAACCATATCATCGTCTGGAAACACAAACGGAAAGACCTTTTACGACAAAGATAGTGACTATTTTATGTCCAAGTTGTTCAGATTTTTCTCAAAAATACACTTCATTCGTACATATTCTCTGTGTAGAAGCCTTTAGTTACAATGTTTCAACCTTTATTTGGTTAAAAATACATGTAAAAGTCTCAATGTTTAATAGAAATATCCGTTTGACTTGTCGACTTATCAAAAAAATAGCAGGTTACTGAAATAATAAGCTTGCAGCACTGTTACTTTGTCTGAAATGTTCCCCGGTACGGCATTAAACGTATCGATCTCCACGGAGACAAGCAGAGGGCGCCACAAGGACAAGTTACAGGTCCGATCTGTGGAAAAGAGAGTCCGCTCACAGTAAGAATGCATGATTTCCAAGGTTTTTTTTCTAGCAATAAAATACCTCCCCAAGATAGAATACTTTAATGCCATACTGTGGAACATAAAGCATAGGCAAAGCAAACAAAATCTCCATGGAGACGAAGCAAGTGATGTAGAAAAGTTACATAGTGCACCTTTAAGCCCAATTTGCCCCTTTCGGAGTTCAGGGGTCTTCTCGTAAACGGTTATTTTTTGTGAGTTGTGGGGTCAAAGGCGGGTCGAAGAGGGTCGAAGACGGGTCGAAGAGGGTCGAAGGCGGGTCGAGGAGGGTCGAAGGCGGGTCGAAGACGGGTCGAAGAGGGTCGAAGGCGGGTCGAAGGCGGGTCGAAGACGGGTCGAAGAGGGTCGAAGGCGGGTCGAGGAGGGTCGAAGGCGGGTCGAAGGCGGGTCGAAGGCGGGTCGAAGAGGGTCGAAGGCGGGTCGAGGAGGGTCGAAGGCGGGTCGAAGACGGGTCGAAGAGGGTCAAAGGCGGGTCGAAGGCGGGTTGAAGGCGGGTCGAAGGCGGGTCGAAGGGGGTCGAAGAGGGTCGAAGATGGGTCGAAGGCGGGTTGAAGGCGGGTCGAAGAGGGTCGAAGGCGGGTTGAAGGCGGGTCGAAGAGGGTCGAAGGCGGGTTGAAGGCGGGTCGAAGAGGGTCGAAGGCGGGTCGAGGAGGGTCGAAGGCGGGTCGAAGACGGGTCGAAGAGGGTCGAAGGCGGGTCGAAGGCGGGTCGAAGACGGGTCGAAGAGGGTCAAAGGCGGGTCGAAGGCGGGTTGAAGGCGGGTCGAAGGCGGGTCGAAGGGGGTCGAAGAGGGTCGAAGAGGGTCGAAGATGGGTCGAAGGCGGGTTGAAGGCGGGTCGAAGAGGGTCGAAGGCGGGTTGAAGGCGGGTCGAAGAGGGTCGAAGGCGGGTTGAAGGCGGGTCGAAGAGGGTCGAAGGCGGGTTGAAGGCGGGTCGAAGAGGGTCGAAGGCGGGTCGAAGACGGGTCAAACCTCAAATTGAGTCCAAAACAAGATGAATATTTGTGACTTTTGTGATGGAGCAGCCTCATGTCTAACGTGTGATTTTATTGAGATAAACGACTTTGATAATCTTCATTTCTCGCTCCACGTGAAGGTGCCAGGCCTGGTTTAAGACTAATGCATCTATTAAAATGCTTCCCTCGTATCATCACTGCACCTCCTCCTTTGACTCATAATAACCTCACAGTGAATCTTGTTTTAATACGAAGCATCTGCTTCAACACTTTGTCTGGGGAATAAAAAACAACCAAAAAACACAGACGTTTATGCAAATGCAAAAACTCTGACCTTGAGTAAGTGGTCAATATCTGTCAGATAGTCCTGCTTTAGTCCTGCTTTAGTCCTGCTTTCGTCCTGGTTTAGTCCTGGTTTAGTCCTGCTTTAGTCCTGCTTTAGTCCTGCTTTAGTCCTGCTTTCGTCCTGGTTTAGTCCTGCTTTAGTCCTGCTTTCGTCCTGGTTTAGTCCTGGTTTAGTCCTGCTTTAGTCCTGCTTTAGTCCTGCTTTAGTCCTGCTTTAGTCCTGCTTTAGTCCTGGTTTAGTCCTGCTTTAGTCCTGCTTTAGTCCTGCTTTAGTCCTGCTTTAGTCCTGCTTTCGTCCTGGTTTAGTCCTGGTTTAGTCCTGATTTAGCCCTGCTTTAGTCCTGCTTTAGTCCTGGTTTAGTCCTGCTTTAGTCCTGCTTTAGCCCTGCTTTAGTCCTGCTTTAGTCCTGCTTTAGCCCTGCTTTAGTCCTGCTTTAGTCCTGGTTTAGTCCTGCTTTAGTCCTTCTTTAGTCCTGCTTTAGTCCTGCTTTAGTCCTGCTTCAGCCCTGCTTTAGTCCTGGTTTAGTCCTGCTTTAGTCCTGGTTTAGTCCTGGTTTAGTCCTGCTTTAGTCCTGCTTTAGTCCTGGTTTAGTCCTGGTTTAGTCCTGCTTCAGCCCTGCTTTAGTCCTGGTTTAGTCCTGCTTCAGCCCTGCTTTAGTCCTGGTTTAGCCCTGGTTTAGTCCTGGTTTAGCCCTGGTTTAGTCCTGGTTTAGCCCTGCTTTAGTCCTGGTTTAGTACAGCCGGTCGTGCCACAAACACGTGTACTCATCGTTCTCGTGCTCAGGTGGGGTGAAAGCTCATGGACTTTAAAAACACAAAGGAGCTCGGTGGACTATAACAGTTATAGTCCACCGATGTAAACCAAGAGCGCTCAGCAACGCTAAAAAATACAATCAGTTTGACTCATGACCAACTCTCGAATACCACCAACACTTCAAAGTGCACTCGACTTCAAGTATCCACAAAGGCAGAAAGTAGGAGTGGCTCAGAAGTGGCACAAAGCCGCTGGCACCGATGTTTGGACAGTCGAATGCTTTGCCCCGTTTAAACCTTAAACCCGCCTTTGAAATGACCCGAGGCGGAATGCAGTTCGCCTCGAAATAACTCTGCACGAAAACCACGGCCGCGCACCGCGATATCGCTCACGCCGCTTTGAGATCGGACTGCACGCCGAGACGGAAATGAATTTTGTGTTGTTGCGAGGCGCGAGGCCGGACCAGCAGGGGGCGGGGCAACTCAGCGGAGGGGTCAGCGAGGGGTCAAGTTTAGAAGGGGGAAAAAACACGGAGTCACGTTTCGGCTCACTTGACTCACACAGATCAGCGAGAGCTCCATCTACTGGCGGCAGAGAGAATTACAAAGCGGAGGTAAAGAAAGCTAGCTTACCCATGATGATGCTAATGTGAACGCGCGAATGCCACAAACACACTTTTGCAACAGAAATGATGATTTATGGACTCAAAACAAATGTATTTATGGACTCAAAACAAATGTGAAAAATGGCATGAGGACTTGGGGGTGTTGTGGGTTCGATTCCCGTCAAATGAACGCGCCAATGTTCAGAGCTTTTGGACCAAACCGCTAAGTTCAACGTCAAGTTTATTTTTTTAATATAGAACAAACTTAATGTGGAAAGTCACGTACACAACATTTTTGTGTAAGACTCGTGGTGTTTATGAGTTTGTGACGCTGTCTTTGAGTCTCAAAGGGACAAAACTCATTATTGGGTGAGAATATGAAACTTCACTTCTTTCAACTTACAACAAGCATCATTTTCTGAAGTTTTTGTGATGTAAAACAGTTCCGTCCGTTCATGAGCTGATGCATGAGAACTCTTTCCTGATTTGAATGACGTGTTTGACGTGTTGTTAAAGTAAATTTATATCATTTGACTGGGGAAAAGTCCTCAGAAAATCCAACAAATCAGGAAAGAATCTTTTGCCTGAAACGCATTTGTCACGTATAAGGATGTCTCGATTATTATTATTAATTGATAATCGTGATTTTTCAGGTCACAATATGAAAAAAAAAAAAAAAAAAGATAAGAATCGGGACAATTTCAGAAGCAAAATTAAGCATTTTTTCTTCAATAAACAGCCCAAAAATTGCCATAAATGTAAATAGCTTTTTTTAGCAGTCCGTTTTGGTCAAATTTAACTTTATTTTGTCTTTTAAACAGTCACACGTCAGACCACAAAAACGAAAGAAAAGGAAATATTTCACCGTTATTTGTTCACAATCTCAATAATCGTGAACAATCGTTAAATCGTGAAGTTTTTTCCCCCAATAATCATAAAAATTACGTATTATCATCAACTGAGAGAGACCTCGCCCTAATGACAAACACGTTAGTTTAGTCTGGTCTTCATTTGCCGGAATATTCTCTGAACATCAGTGATTCAGTTGGTTCGCTCTTCTCCACAGTTTGTGTAGCTTGTGCTGATAACGCAGTGACAAACTCATATAAGATAAGATAAGATAAGATATTCCTTTATTGTCCCACATGGGGAAATTTCATTGGTGCAACGCAGGTAGATACAGAGGTAGATACAGAAGAACAGATCACTTATAGGAAGTCTGAAAAACACTTTCAGTAGAAGATCTCCTATAAATAAAAACTCCCATAGACAAAACCTCCCATTTCCCAGCAAGGGATGGAGGGGAAAAATAATAAAGATAAAAATAATAAATACATAAATACCATTGCATGTGTCACGACAGTAATTGCACATGAATGTTTCACGACAGCACATGGATTGCAGATGAATTTCACAGTAATTGCACATATGACAGAATTGCACATGGTTAGGTCAGTATTGCGAGTGTTCAGTACTAACAGTGTTTGTTATAAAGTCTGACAGCAGCAGGAAGGAAAGACCTGCGAAACCTTTCCTTTACACAGCGAGGGTGGATCAGTCGGTCACTGAAGCTGCTCTCCAGAGCGGACAGAGTGTCCTGCAGGGGACAGAGTGTCCTGCAGGGGGCGACACTCATCGTCAAGCATAGATGTGAGTTTAGCCAGGACCCTTCCGTCCCCCACCTCCTGCACCGAGTCCAGAGCACAGCCCAGGACAGAGCTGGACTTCTTGATGACTTTGTCCAGCTTCTTCCTCTCCCTCTCTGTGATGCTGCTGCTCCAGCAGGCCACACCTACAGGAGCTGATGCCACCACAGAGTTATAGAAGGTCTTCAGGAGTGACAGGAGCGGCCCTGTCAGGAGTGGCCCTGTCACTCCAAAAGACCTGAGTCTCCTCAGGAGGTAGAGCCGACTCTGGCTCTTCCTGTACAGTGCGTCTGTGTTATGAGTCCAGTCCAGTTTGTGGTTCAGATGAACACCCAGGTACTTGTATGAGTCCACTCTCTCAATGTCCCGTCCCTGGATGTTCACTGGTGAGGGGGCAGTGGGGTGGCGTCTGCGGAAATGTAAGTCTGATGCTGTTATACACATAAGCCACGTTTCCATTGGTGCGTTCCGTAGCGGTGTGAGGTCATGTGTGAGGTCACGTGTGAGGTCACGTGTGAGGTCACGTGTGAGGTCACGTGTGAGGTCATGTGTGAGGTCATGTGCAAGGTGAGGTCATGTGTGAGGTCACGTGTGAGGTCATGTGTACGGTCACGTGTGAGGCCACGTGTGAGGTCATGTGTGAGGTCATGTGCGAGGTGAGGTCACGTGTGAGGTCACGTGTGAGGTCATGTGTGAGGTCATGTGCGAGGTGAGGTCATGTGTGAGGTCATGTGTCAGGTCATGTGCGAGGTGAGGTCATGTGTGAGGTCATGTGTGAGGTCATGTGGTGGGCGTGTGACGATTGGCCAACAGAGAACGCAGACTCAGAACGCAGAGAACAAAACGGCAAAAAGCAAATTCAAAAAGTCGATAATTCGCTATATTTCGAGTGATGATGACTTCATTCATTGAGCTTGACAGACTTGGCAAAACAAAGCTAGCAAAGCGCGTTAGCATCAGCCGTTTCCTGTGATTCCACGCGCGGCGTTCGTGTCAAGGATCCTTTCAGGTTCCTTTTGTCCCGGGATGAAAGGGAAAGAGAATTCTCATTGGAGCGTCAGATGATTCCAGATAATCCCCCGTCACTCTGCTGAACACGTCCTGTTTCTGCCCCGCCTCCTGGAGCCTCTGTCTTTTCGGGAAAGAATAATTCCACTTCCACTGAACTCACTTGATTATTCCGAGGAAAGTCTTCACCTCTTCGGAATCCTGTTTCCCCTAAGGATCAGGGAAAACCGGGAGAGGGGAAATCCGACATGCACAACGACGTACACAACGACGCACTCGACGCACACGACGCACACGACGCACACGACGCACACGACGCACACGACGCACACGACGCACACGACGCACACGACGCACATGACGCACATGACGCACATGACGCACACGCCCCATTGTCAAGCCCACACAAGAATCTCCCTGAGAAGTGGGCGGAACTAGCAGCTCATGTTCTTTAGACTATGGCATTTCAGAAGTTGAGGGAGGTGTAGGATTGGGGCTGTGGTGGAGGTCCAGGGCTGTGGTGGAGGTCCAGGGTTGTGGTGGAGGTCTGGAGCTGTGGTGGAGGTCTGGAGCTGTGGTGGAGGTCTAGAGCTGTGGTGGAGGTCTGGAGCTGTGGTGGAGGTCTGGAGCTGTGGTGGAGGTCTAGAGCTGTGGTAGAGGTCTGAGCTGTGGTGGAGGTCTGGAGCTGTGGTGGAGGTCTGGAGCTGTGGTGGAGGTCTGGAGCTGTGGTAGAGGTCTGAGCTGTGGTAGAGGTCTGGAGCTGTGGTGGAGGTCTGGAGCTGTGGTGGAGGTCTGGAGCTGTGGTGGAGGTCTGGAGCTGTGGTGGAGGTCTAGAGCTGTGGTAGAGGTCTGAGCTGTGGTGGAGGTCTGGAGCTGTGGTGGAGGTCTGGAGCTGTGGTGGAGGTCTGGAGCTGTGGTGGAGGTCTGGAGCTGTGGTAGAGGTCTGAGCTGTGGTAGAGGTCTGGAGCTGTGGTGGAGGTCTGGAGCTGTGGTGGAGGTCTAGAGCTGTGGTGGAGGTCTGGAGCTGTGGTGGAGGTCTGGAGCTGTGGTGGAGGTCTGGAGCTGTGGTGGAGGTCCGGGGCTGTGGTAGAGATCTGAGCTGTGGTGGAGGTCTGGAGCTGTGGTGGAGGTCTGGAGCTGTGGTGGAGGTCCAGGGGTGTAGTGGATGTCTGGAGTTGTGGTGGAGGTCTAGAGCTGTGGTGGAGGTCTGGAGCTGTGGTGGAGGTCTGGAGCTGTGGTGGAGGTCCGGGGCTGTGGTGGAGGTCTGAGCTGTGGTGGAGGTCTGGAGCTGTGGTGGAGGTCTGGAGCTGTGGTTGAGGTCTAGAGCTGTGGTGGAGGTCTAGAGCTGTGGTGGAGGTCTGGAGCTGTGGTGGAGGCCTGGAGCTGTGGTGGAGGTCTGGAGCTGTTGTGGAGGTCTAGAGCTGTGGTGGAGGTCTGGAGCTGTGGTGGAGGTCTGGAGCTGTGGTGGAGGTCTGGAGCTGTGGTGGAGGTCTAGAGCTGTGGTGGAGGTCTGGAGCTGTGGTGGAGGTCTAGAGCTGTGGTGGAGGTCTGGAGCTGTTGTGGAGGTCTAGAGCTGTGGTAGAGGTCTGAGCTGTGGTGGAAGTCTAAAGCTGTGGTGGAGGTCCAGGGGTGTAGTGGATGTCTGGAGTTGTGGTGGAGGTCTGGAGCTGTGGTGGAGGTCTGAGCTGTGGTGGAGGTCTGGAGCTATGTTGGAGGCCTGGAGCTGTGGTGGAGGTCTGGAGCTGTGGTGGAAGTCTAAAGCTGTGGTGGAGGTCCAGGGGTGTAGTGGATGTCTGGGAGTTGTGGTGGAGGTCTGGAGCTGTGGTGGAGGTCTGAGCTGTGGTGGAGTCTGGAGCTGTGGTGGAGGTCTGGAGCTGTGGTGGAGGTCTGGAGCTGTGGTGGAGGTCTAGAGCTGTGGTGGAGGTCTGGAGCTGTGGTGGAGGCCTGGAGCTGTGGTGGAGGTCTGCAGCTGTTGTGGAGGTCTAGAGCTGTGGTGGAGGTCTGGAGCTGTGGTGGAGGTCTAGAGCTGTGGTGGAGGTCTGAAGCTGTGGTGGAGGCCTGGAGCTGTGGTGGAGGTCTGGAGCTGTTGTGGAGGTCTAGAGCTGTGGTGGAGGTCTGGAACTGTGGTGGAGGTCTGGAGCAGTGGTGGAGGTCTAGAGCTGTGGTGGAGGTCTGGAGCTGTGGTGGAGGTCTAGAGCTGTGTTGGAGGTCTGGAGCTGTTGTGGAGGTCTGGAGCTGTGGTGGAGGTCTGGAGCTGTGGTGGAGGTCTAGAGCTGTGGTGGAGGTCTGGAGCTGTGGTGGAGGTCTAGAGCTGTGGTGGAGGTCTGGAGCTGTGGTGGAGGTCTGGAGCTGTTGTTGAGGTCTAGAGCTGTGGTGGAGGTCTGGAGCTGTGGTGGAGGGTCTGGAGCAGTGGTGGAGTCTAGAGCTGTGTGGAGGTCTGGAGCTGTGGTGGAGGTCTAGAGCTGTGGTGGAGGTCTGGAGCTGTTGTGGAGGTCTGGAGCTGTGGTGGAGGTCTGGAGCTGTGGTGGAGGTCTAGAGCTGTGGTGGAGGTCTGGAGCTGTGGTGGAGGTCTGGAGCTGTTGTGGAGGTCTGGAGCTGTTGTGGAGGTCTAGAGCTGTGGTAGAGGTCTGGAGCTGTTGTGGAGGTCTGGAGCTGTGGTGGGAGGTCTAGAGCTGTGGTGGAGGTCTGGAGCTGTTGTGGAGGTCTGGAGCTGTGGTGGAGGTCTGGACCTGTGGTGGAGGTCTAGAGCTGTGGTGGAGGTCTGGAGCTGTGGTGGAGGTCTAGAGCTGTGGTGGAGGTCTGGAGCTGTTGTGGAGGTCTGGAGCTGTTGTGAGGTCTAGAGCTGTGGTGGAGGTCTGGAGCTGTGGTGGAGGTCTAGAGCTGTGGTGGAGGTCTGGAACTGTGGTGGAGGTCTGGAGCTGTTGTGGAGGTCTAGAGCTGTGGTGGAGGTCTGGAACTGTGGTGGAGGTCTGGAGCAGTTGGTGGAGGTCTAGAGCTGTGGTGGAGGTCTGGAGCTGTGGTGGAGGTCTAGAGCTGTGTTGGAGGTCTGGAGCTGTGGTGGAGGTCTGGAGCTGTTGTGGAGGTCTGGAGCTGTGGTGGAGGTCTAGAGCTGTGGTGGAGGTCTAGAGCTGTGGTGGAGGTCTGGAGCTGTGGTGGAGGTCTAGAGCTGTGGTGGAGGTCTGGAGCTGTGGTGGAGGTCTGGAGCTGTTGTGGAGGTCTAGAGCTGTGGTGGAGGTCTGGAGCTGTGGTGGAGGTCTGGAGCAGTGGTGGAGGTCTAGAGCTGTGGTGGAGGTCTGGAGCTGTGGTGGAGGTCTAGAGCTGTGGTGAGGTCTGGAGCTGTTGTGGAGGTCTGGAGCTGTGGTGGAGGTCTGGAGCTGTGTGGAGGTCTAGAGCTGTGGTGGAGGTCTGGAGCTGTGGTCTGGAGCTGTGGTGGAGGTCTGGAGCTGTTGTGGAGGTCTGGAGCTGTTGTGGAGGTCTAGAGCTGTGGTGGAGGTCTGGAGCTGTGGTGGAGGTCTGAGCTGTGGTGGAGGTCTAGAGCTGTGGTGGAGGTCTGGAGCTGTTGTGGAGGTCTGGAGCTGTGGTGGAGGTCTGGAGCTGTGGTGGAGGTCTAGAGCTGTGGTGGAGGTCTGGAGCTGTGGTGGAGGTCTAGAGCTGTGGTGGAGGTCTGGAGCTGTTGTGGAGGTCTGGAGCTGTTGTGGAGGTCTAGAGCTGTGGTGGAGGTCTAGAGCTGTGGTGGAGGTCTGGAGCTGTGGTGGAGGTCTGAGCTGTTGTGGAGGTCTGGAGCTGTGGTGGAGGTCTGGAGCTGTGGTGGAGGTCTAGAGCTGTGGTGGAGGTCTGGAGCTGTGGTGGAGGTCTAGAGCTGTGGTGGAGTCTGGAGCTGTTGTGGAGTCTGGAGCTGTTGTGGAGGTCTAGAGCTGTGGTAGAGGTCTGAGCTGTGGTGGAAGTCTAAAGCTGTGGTGGAGGTCCAGGGCTGTGATGGAGGTCTGGAGCTGTGGTGGAGGTCCAGGGCTGTGATGGAGGTCTGGAGCTGTGGTGGAAGTCTGAGCCGTGATGGAGGTCTGAGGGCGGGGCCTGAGGGCGAGGCCTGAGGGCTTAATCTTACAAAGTGGTCCACGCTGTAGGTCCTTGAGCAGGATTTTCATAAAACACATAAAGTTTGGAGGTGCAGTACCTGGAGTTGCCACTAATCATGCCCCATGTTGCCACTAAAGCCTTTAGCGGCTGATCCAGTCACAAGCACCATGTGACCTCTGACCAATCAGCACAAGACTTTTCTCATGGATTCATTCAAACATCTGAATGTATAGTTTTTGAGAGTCTGAGGGTCCTAATGATGAGATCATGGGTTCAATTCCCAGGCCAGGTCTGCATGTCTGCCCCCGTGTTCTCCAGGTACTCCGGCCACCCTGTCTCTGTCCCTGTGGCCCCTGTGGCCCCTGTGTCTCTGTCCCTGTGGCCCCTGTGGCCCCTGTGTCTCTGTCCCTGTGGCCCCTGTGGTCCAGGATGAACCCATCTAATGCCCAAGGTCACCGGGAGAGGCTCCAGTCACTCGCGACCCCAAACAGGAACAAGAGGCAGAGGATGAATGCAGACTTTTCCTCAGCTGAACATCTTTGAGTCGTCTTAAAAACGGCTTTTGAATCTTTGTCTTCACTGGCTCACTGGCTCACTGGCTCACGTGGCTCACGTGGCTCACGTGGCTCACGTGGCTCGGCTTGTGCGGCTTTAGCTCAGTTTGCTGAAGATCGTACGCTCGAGAGGGACGCAACGTGAACCCCACAACTTATTTATCTATTCATGAATTCACAGTATAGAGAACCCGAAAATGGCCCCCTCCCGAGCGCGCCCCGTCGGCCCTCGCGATGTAAAGAAAGTGAATGTGATCGTAATCCATCCGATCGCGGAGGGGCCCCGAGGTAAAGCCGCTTTGATCTGCAGATTAGCCTCAGTTTAAGCTCCAGAGCTCCACACACCCAGAGCTCTAAGGACCTCAGCACCGCTCTCATCAAGTCGTCTCCTCGCCCTCCACCTCGGCCTCCACCTCCACCTCACCCTCCACCTGGCCTCCACCTCGGCCTCCACCTCAGCCTCCACCTCAGCCTCCACCTTGGCCTCCACCTCGGCCTCCACCTCAGCCTCCACCTCGGCCTCGGCCTCCACCTCCGCCTCGGCCTCCACCTCGGCCTCCACCTCGGCCTCGGCCTCCACCTCGGCCTCCACCTCGGCCTCGGCCTCCGCCTCGGCCTCCACCTCGGCCTCCACCTTGGCCTCCACCTCCGCCTCAGCCTCCACCTCGGCCTCCACCTCGGCCTCCGCCTCGGCCTCGGCCTCCACCTCCGCCTCGGCCTCCACCTCCGCCTCCACCTCGGCCTCCACCTCGACCGGACTTTTCTGTGAATGGCAAGAGAAAAGAAGGAAGACGAGGGAGCGGGGGAGGAGAAGGGGGAGGACAAGAGGAGAAGAGGAAGGAAGGAAAAGGGGGAGGAGAAGAGGGAGGCGGAGGACTCTTTTCGTGAATGAAAGTCCAAACATCTCGGATATTGACATGATTGACATGACTTGTCCGTTGGGCCCGAAATCAGAAAAACGCTCGTTTCGCGATCGCAAAGAAAAAACTGAAAATCATAAAATGGGTTTGTGTAAAGTGTGTAAAAACCATGAGTTGAAGAGTTCGGAGGAGGAAACGCTGCAGAACAGAGACACAAACATAGAGCTGTCTTAACTCTACGTTGTGTGTGGTGAAAGTGTCTTTGAGCCGCGCCTCCTCTGAGCCACGCCTCCTCTGAGCCACGCCTCCTCCGAGCCACGCCTCCTCTGAGCCGTTTGACCGTCACGGGTTGAACTACTTCTAAACTCCATTGTTGATCTTTATTATACAGACGGTTTATCATAAGAACTTGGTCAAACTATATTTTACTATAAAGTATAATATCTTTGTTATTATCTTAAACACAGGTGAAGGTTGAAAGTCCTGTACCATCTGCACCAGGTCAAGTCTGGTTATTGATTGACACTTGGTTTGCCTCGGCTTAGTCCTGTTTTAGTCCCGTTTTAGTCCTTTTTCTGTCCCGTTTTAGTCCCATTTTAGTCCCATTTTAGTCCCGTTTTAGTCCCGTTTTAGCCCCGTTTTAGTCCCGTTTTAGTCCTGTTTTAGTCCCGTATTAGTAAAATTTTAGTCCCGTTTAGTCAATACTGTTAGAGATAAAACATGAAATAAGGGTGTGGTTTTGTAGCCGCCATATCCTTCTGAAAAATACCCCGCTGTGGAGCTACAGACACTCGAGACATCCTGAGGACATCCAGCAGAGGACGTCCAGCAGAGGACGTCCAGCAGAGGTCATCCAGCAGAGGACGTCCAGCAGAGGACATCCAGCAGAGGACGTCCAGCAGAGGTCATCCAGTAGAGGTCATCCAGCAGAGGTCATCCAGCAGAGGTCATCCAGTAGAGGTCTTCCACCAGAGGTCGTCCAGCAGAGGTCGTCCAGCAGAGGTCATCCAGTAGAGGTCATCCAGCAGAGGTCATCCAGCAGAGGTAATCCAGCAGAGGTCATCCAGTAGAGGACGTCCAGCAGAGGACGTCCAGCAGAGGTCATCCAGCAGTGGTTGTCCAGCAGAGGTCGTCCAGAAGAGGTCATCCAGCAGAGGACGTCCAGTAGAGGTCATCCAGCAGAGGTCATCCAGCAGAGGTCATCCAGTAGAGGTCGTCCAGCAGAGGTCGTCCAGCAGAGGTCATCCAGTAGAGGTCATCCAGTAGAGGTCGTCCAGCAGAGGTCATCCAGCAGAGGTCATCCAGTAGAGGACGTCCAGCAGAGGACGTCCAGCAGAGGTCGTCCAGCAGAGGACGTCCAGCAGAGGTCATCCAGCAGAGGACGTCCAGTAGAGGTCATCCAGCAGAGGTCATCCAGCAGAGGTCATCCAGTAGAGGTCATCCAGCAGAGGTCGTCCAGCAGAGGACGTCCAGCAGAGGACGTCCAGCAGAGGTCGTCCAGCAAAGGTCGTCCAGCAGAGGTCGTCCAGCAGAGGACGTCCAGCAGAGGTCATCCAGCAGAGGACGTCCAGTAGAGGTCATCCAGCAGAGGTCATCCAGCAGAGGTCATCCAATAGAGGTCGTCCAGCAGAGGTCGTCCAGCAGAGGTCATCCAGTAGAGGTCATCCAGTAGAGGTCATCCAGCAGAGGTCATCCAGCAGAGGTCATCCAGTAGAGGACGTCCAGCAGAGGACGTCCAGCAGAGGTCATCCAGCAGAGGACATCCAGTAGAGGTCATCCAGTAGAGGTCATCCAGCAGAGGTCATCCAGTAGAGGTCATCCAGCAGAGGACATCCAGTAGAGGTCATCCAGTAGAGGTCATCCAGCCGAGGTCATCCAGTAGAGGTCATCCAGCAGAGGTCATACAGCAGAGGTCATCCAGCAGAGGTCATCCAGTAGAGGACGTCCAGCAGAGGTCATCCAGCAGAGGTCATACAGCAGAGGTCATCCAGCAGAGGTCATCCAGTAGAGGTCGTCCAGCAGAGGTCGTCCAGCAGAGGTCATCCAGTAGAGGTCATCCAGCAGAGGTCATCCAGCAGAGGTCATCCAGTAGAGGACGTCCAGCAGAGGACGTCCAGCAGAGGTCATCCAGCAGAGGACATCCAGTAGAGGTCATCCAGTAGAGGTCATCCAGCAGAGGTCATCCAGTAAAGGTCATCCAGCAGAGGACATCCAGTAGAGGTCATCCAGTAGAGGTCATCCAGCAGAGGTCATCCAGTAGAGGTCATCCAGCAGAGGTCATACAGCAGAGGTCATCCAGCAGAGGTCATCCAGTAGAGGACGTCCAGCAGAGGTCATCCAGCAGAGGTCATACAGCAGAGGTCATCCAGCAGAGGTCATCCAGTAGAGGACGTCCAGCAGAGGATGTCCAGCAGAGGACGTCCAGCAGAGGATGTCCAGCAGAGGTCATCCAGTAGAGGACGTCCAGCAGAGGATGTCCAGCAGAGGACATCCAGCAGAGGACGTCCAGCAGAGGACGTCCAGCAGAGGACATCCAGCAGAGGTCATCCAGCAGAGGACATCCAGCAGAGGACATCCAGCAGAGGACATCCAGCAGAGGTCATCCAGCAGAGGTCATCCAGCAGAGGACATCCAGCAGAGGACATCCAGCAGAGGATATTTTTCAACGTTAAAAAGGCGCAGGTTTTGCAGAACGGCTCACATTGAACCTGGTGTAAAACAATGATCTGGTTATGATAATGTTGACTCTTATGAACGACTCCTTTACCAGGCAACGCTCGGAGTTTGAGGGCGGAGCCGACAGCTGTCACTCACAGCTCCACCCTGAGTCCCACTGGAGCTTTTCAAAGACTTTTAACCTGATTCTGCTAAACGGGTTAAGCGCTGGACAAATGCGCTCAGGCAGTTATCTCTGTCTGTCGGTAATGAGCGTGAGAACCACCGCTCTGAGCGCCCGGCAACGGCCTTGTGACCTGAACGAGGAGGAGGAGGAGTGGTAGTAGTAGTAGTAGTAGTAGTAGTAGTAGTAGTAGTAGTAGTAGTAGTAGTAGTAGTAGTAGTAGTAGTTGTAGTAGTAGAAAATACTGATGTTTTTCTTTGGTTGACATGTTAGAGGCAAACAGTGCACAAAGGGGATTTTGGATATCTCATATTTATTTGAGTAAATTAGACTCAACTCACTGATAATTGGCATAACATTTCAAATTTCCTTACATTTTTGGAGTTAAGATGAAATAAATCAGGCTTTACATTAGATACAGTCCAAGATCCTAAAGTTTGTTATTTGTAGATGTTACTTTAAATGCTGATCTTTACGTTTCTCAGAGAAAAATGTCTCAATCTAAAGATGAATAAACACCTTTAATTAACAAATATATTGCTAAAAGAATAAAAGAATGCATTTCAGAAGAGCTAAACTATAGGGTAAAGAAGTTATTTTCTTTAAAAAGAACTTAAATCACTTGACGCAGCCCGTCTCTAATGATTTGTAAAAATATTGATGAACAAAGTCTAATATTTCAGTTGAAGTCGAGTCAAAGAGTCGAAGTCTGCGCAGCCGTCGTAAATCTTCCTGAGTCACACACACAACACAACAAAGCGTACAAACATTATTAATAACTCCAATCAAATACTGGACGGGTCGCGTGAGGGCGTGTCAAAGGGCCGCTGCGATCCGTCCTGTGCGCTAACCGTTCCGTGGCGTTTAAGGAGCATTAGTTTCATTCGCTGGCGTCACAAAGGCTACTTTCTGTCCGCTCTAATCCGCTCTGATCCCACGACAACACGTAAAAACAAGACTTCTTCTCACGGCGAGTTATGAATGAACAAACGCCCCGCCCCAACTCTTATGTAAGCCAGGGATTAATCCACCAGGACGCTTTGAAGGGACGCGGGATGTGCAGCGCTCGAGCCTCGACACGGACGAGGGTCTCGAGTACACACGGTTTTTAATTCAGTTTAAAGTTAGTTGTTAGTTAGTGGTCAGAAGGTTAAAGTTACGGTAATTCACGCAGAGAGGTCATTGAGTGGATGTTTTTAGACGCTATTGATTCAACTTCTAACTTTATTTTAAAGGATTGAACAATGAGGACTCAGACTTGGACTGGGAGAACTGGGACTTGACTCGAACACCTACTTCACGCAACAATATAACTTTTACAGGACGTTAACTCACTTTAATCCAAAGATGTTGTCGGATTTATACAAGAATAAAGTAAATTCATTGTTTTTTTTTGACAGAGGTTATTTAGGCCGAGAGCAGAACCTGAAAGGAGAAGGGTACCGATCACATGGAACAATGAAACAAACCGAGGACGTGGCGGACGCTTCAAGTCCTTTATCTTTGTTTGTTTTTACGGCTTTATTTGCGAGAACTTCTCAGGCCCTAAACACACGGCCTGTGGAACCACCACAGTGTCCGAGTGTGACCTGTACCATGGTGCGTCAGTCACGATGTCGGTCCAGTTGGTGCGGTTTGTGTCGTCCACTTGTATCGTCCACTTGTGTCGTCGGGCCGTTGCATAACACGGAGCCGGTGGAGATATAGTTGGAATGCGTTTAAACGTCACTGACCACTCGTCCTGTTTACATCCCACGGACAGAGAGATAACACCAGATGGTTTACAATGACACAAAGATGCTGTGGCAGGACGTCACACTCTGCCCTCTAGTGTTAGGCCACTGCCTCTGGTGTTAGGCCACTGCCTCTGGTGTTGGGCCACTGCCTCTAGTGTTAGGCCACTGCCTCTAGTGTTAGGCCACTGCCCTCTGGTGTTAGGCCACTGCCTCTGGTGTTAGGCCACTGCCTCTAGTGTTAGGCCACTGCCCTCTGGTGTTAGGCCACTGCCTCTAGTGTTAGGCAGTGGCCTCTAGTGTTAGGCCCCTGCTTTGACGGTTCTGTGTGAGTGACCGGTGGAATTAACCCTCGGTCAGCGTTCTCCCGGCTCTCGGTCAGCTCGCTCTTGAACTCGTCTGTGAGGTCCTCGGACTCACAGCTGTGGATCCGGCTCTTTTTCTGGACACTGAATCCCTCTGGACACAGCTCTCGTCCTGAAGCCGCTCAGGAAACACACTGGATGATGTGTCACTGCAATATTTAGCGTTTTTAGCAGAGGTCGTCAGTAACTAAGTACATTTACACATGTACTGTGCTTAAGTGCAGTTTTTGACGAGCTGGACTTTACTTCAGTCGTATTTCATCTGAGAACGTATTACTTCACTATATTTGACAGACAAATAATGTACAAAGTAGTTTTTTGTCGCATTAAAGCCGTAATAACTCAGAGCTCAGAGAGTTTAAGTCAAGCTAATAGGTCTAATTTGTACTTAACGGTATTGGAAACAGCGCTGATTGGAAAGAGTTAAATCCTTAAAGGGGCGGTACCTGATGTCTAAGGACAGAAGGAGGGTCTAAGGACAGAAGGAGGTTTTAGAACAGAAGGGAAGGAGGGTCTAAGGACAGACGGAGGGTCTAAGGACAGAAGGAGGGTCTAAGGACAGAAGGAGGGTCTAAGGATAGAAGGAGGGTCGAAGGACAGAAGGAGAATCTAAGGACAGAAGGAGGGTCTAAGGACAGAAGGGAAGGAGGGTCTAAGGACAGAAGGGAAGGAGGGTCTAAGGACAGAAGGAGGGTTAAGGACAGAAGGAGGGTTAAGGACAGAAGGAGGGTTAAGGACAGAAGGAGGGTTAAGGACAGAAGGAGGGTCTAAGGACAGAAGGAGGGTCTAAGGACAGAAGGAGGGTCACAGAAGGAGGGTCTAAGGACAGAAGGAGGGTCTAAGGACAGGACATCGCCCCTCGCACCTGCTCCCCATCTTCAATCAACGCACCCAAGTCCCTCCTCCCCGTGGCACTTCGCCCCTCTGCTCCCAGTCAGCGCACAGCCGGTCCGATTTTAACCCTCACTCAGTCGGCTCGGCCGCTTCAGACCGTCCTGCGAGCCACCACCTCCCCTCCTCCTCCTCTGCATCCCTCTCATCCTAATCCTCTACCCTCTCACCACATGCTACCACCACCACGTCTCCAGGCCCCGGGGAGAGACATCTAATACAAATAAGACCATGGAGTGCCCCATGATCGCGTTGATGATCGCTGCTAAACACTTTCTGTGTCGTCTCTGAGTCTCTCCAGGTGAAATAGTCCGGAAAATAGGGTAAACTAACTGATCAGAAGGTGAAATGAACCTTGGACTATTCGTATGCCAATGTTTATGATGTATTCAAAGCCAAAGTACATTAATCATGAATCTGGCTTGAAGAACAAACAAACAAACAAACAAACAAACAAACAAACAAACACGCGGCGCAGTGAGGTCTGGAGCTGACATGTGGATATTGTGTTAACCACGAGCGCCAGAGTTAAACGCGGCGCTGACGGCGAGCGAAGCGAGTGGCAGCTGTTCAGAGCTGGAGGCTGAACAGCTGCAGAGTGTGGGAAAGTGTCTGAGCGGAGACGCACAGATGTGAAGCGCTCGCATCGCCGCGTCTGTGCGAGCGGCGAGAAGGAAGCGATTTGACTGGAAACCATGTGGCAAGAACTATCGAGTCGGCGATGTGCGGTTTTGACCGTCGACGAGGTGATGAAGGCGAAAGAGAACGATGCATTTGTGCGTTCGTATGACACCGAACGTAAATCTTTTAGCAGAAATAAATGTTTTGAGTTCAAGTCTCGGCGTTTAGCAAACAAAAATACATAAAGTTCACAAGAGAAATTAAGAAACTGATTAGAATCTCTACTGTCGACCAAAGACAAGCACAAATCTTTATCATAATCTATTACTTTTAACTTTAACAGTTCTAAATATGTTACTTATCGGTACTTGGAAACTTAAAGGGCCTATGACGGGTTTTCTAGAGCGAAGGGTCAGAGCGAGGGGTCAGAGCGAGGGGTCGGACGAGGGGTCAGAGCGAGGGGTCAGAGCGAGGGGTCGGACGAGGGGTCAGAGCGAGGGGTCGGACGAGGGGTCAGAGCGAGGGGTCAGAGCGAGGGGTCGGACGAGGGGTCAGAGCGAGGGGTCAGAGCGAGAGGTCGGACGAGTGGTCAGAGCGAGGGGTCAGAACGAAGGGTCAGAGCGAGGGGTCAGAGTGAGGGGTCGGAAGAGAGGTCAGACGAGGTGTCGGACGAGGGGTCAGAGCAAGGGGTCGGACGAGGGGGTCAGAGCGAGGGGTCAAAGCGAGGGGTCAGAGCGAGGGGTCAGAACGAGGGGTCAGAGCGAGGGGTCAGAACGAGGGGTCAGAGCGAGGGGTCGAAAGAGGGGTCAGAGCGAGGGGTCGGGATGAGGGGTCGGACGAGGGGGTCAGAGCGAGGGGTCAAAGCGAGGGTCAGAGTGAGGGGTCAGAACAAGGGGTCAGAGCGAGGGGTCGAAAGAGGGGTCAGAGCGAGGGGTCGGGATGAGGGGTCGGACGAGGGGGTCAGAGTGAGGGGTCAAAGCGAGGGGTCAGAGCGAGGGGTCAGAACGAGGGGTCAAAGCGAGGGGTCAGAGCGAGGGGTCGGATGAGGGGTCAGAGCGAGGGGTCAGAACGAAGGGTCAGAGCGAGGGGTCGGAAGAGGGGTCAGAGCGAGGGGTCGGAATGAGGGGTCGGATGAGGGGTCAGAGCAAGGGGTCGGGAGAAAGGGGTCGGACGAGGTCATCTACTGTACAGTATGCGCCTTGAACGACAAGGGCTGTGATTGGTTGATCCACACAGACCATATGGAAAACCAATCAAACAGCTTAGAACTGCTGTGGTTTGTTGTTCGATTCCCTTGTGTTTATTTCCCACGATGCACTTGGAGCTCTGCAGAAGCATGAATGGTCCAGGTCTTCGCGAGCATGGGTCTGATGTAACTGGAGGCGGGGGGGCGGGTCCGTGAACGGGTCGGTGAAACATCGGTTGTCGGGCTCCGCGCTGACCGGCCCTGGCACGATGCACCTCAGAGGGTCGTGTCCATTTGAAAACATTTCATATTTAACAGCATCTGACTCCCAGAGACTCAACAGTGCGACCGCGGGACGTCCTGATCAAAGTCCGAGCAGATCCGAGCGGACGGGAGGTAACTCCGAGGGCGAGCTCAGCGAAGGGTCAGAAAACTCATGAAAACAAAAGGCCTTTTCTTGGACTCGGCGGGGGTCCGGCCACGTCCACCGTTTCAGATAAAAGTACGTGATATTAAGGCGATATTACTTTGTAGAAGTACACAAGACTGCACGGACCCCCAGAGCTTTTCACCTTTGGACACATCTGATGGCAGGAAACGACCACGGGAGGCTGGAGTCTTTTTAGAGTAGTGAAGGTTTGGTTCCTCTTCAATACGGTTTCCAATATTAAACTATTTGAACGTTCGTGCTCCGTCAGATATGGTTCAGTTTTTCTTTTAGTCTTTGAAAATAACTGTGTTGAGCCGTATTTTCCGCTGATACTTTTTACTCTTGAGTATCTGCCTGTGTGTTTCAGAGTGAAATTGACAGAGCAACTCGTTATTTATGTTCAGTGTAATTTATTTATCTTGTGGTTCTCACGAGCATAAAACATGAGCGTGGTTAAATCATCGTGGATCACAACATAATCACAGATCTGGAGACACATCTAGAGATCGGGCGAGACAGGGTTTTCACGGCCGATAAAGATATTTTAGAGGTGTCGACGTTTCGATAAGTTCTGCCCATGTTTTATATCTAAAGTCGTTTTCCAGCAATTTCCCCAAAAGTATTTGACACCTTTATTCTTTTCCTTTAAAGAGGCTCTCACCCTCGCCCTCTCATCCCCTCGCCCTCTCATCCCCGCATCTGCTCATCCGCTCACCCACTTGCCCTCTGCCTGCTCGCCATCTCAACCCCTCATCCCCTCGCCCCTTTGCCTGCTCACCCTCTCGCCCTCTCATTCGCTCACCCTCTCCTCCGCTCATCCTCTCGCCAGCTCGCCCCCTCGTCTTCTCACCCTCTCATCCCCCCTCGTCCGCAGCGGGCTCGCCCTCTTGTCCCTTCGCCCTCTCGTCCCCTCGCCCTCTCGTCCCACTCGCCCGGTCGCCTACTCTCCTCTCCTCTTCTCCCCTCTCAGGCTCAACCACTCGCCCTCTGCCTGTTCGCCTGCTCGTCCTTTCGCCCTCTCGTCCCCTCTCCCTCTCTTCCCTTTGCCCTGTTGTCCCCTCTCCTTCTTGTCCCTTCGCCCTCTCGTCCCCTCTCCCTCTCGTCCCTTCGCCCTCTAGTCCCCTCTCCCTCTCGTCCCTTCACCCTCTCGTCCCCTCGCCCTCTCGTCCCTTCGCCTTCTCGTCCCTTCGCCCTCTCGTCCCCTCTCCCTCTCGTCCCTTCGCCTTCTCGTCCCCTCTCCCTCTCGTCCCTTCATCCTCTCGTCCCCTCGCCCTCTCGTCCCCTCTCCCTCTCGTCCCTTCGACCTCTCGTCCCCTCTCCCTCTCTTCCCTTCGCCCTCTCGTCCCCTCGCCCCCTCGTCCCTTCGCCCTCTCGTCCCTTCGCCCTCTCGTCCCTTCGCCCACTCGTCCCCTCGCCCTCTCGTCCCCTCACCCTCCCGCCCCCTCGTCCGCTCGGGGCCGGCGAGCCGCCGCCCACACCGAGGTCTGCTCCACACATGGTCCGGCTGAACATTTGGAAGCGTTCAGAGGATGGGCGAGGTTCAGCGCAGCGTCCAAAAAAACGGCAGAAGAATCTGCAGCGCTGCGGCTCGTTCTCACGCGCTCGGAGGTTACGGTCGGACAGAGGGAAGAGGAAGCTTTAGATCTGTGGCTGACAGTGCGAGCGCTGCCGTGATGCGAAGAATCGTTTTAAGAAGTATTCAATAACAATCCAGTTCAGAGCGTTCTTCTGGATTCTCGTGTCCAGTATCAGTTCAAGAGTTTCAGCTTCCGGTTTTGTGACACGTTTTTCCCCATTAGAAAGATAAAATACGTTGTTTTAAACTGTTACGCGCGTCAAAAGTTGAATCATTTGGAAACCCACGCATGGTTCAAAGAAATACTGTTCATCTAAATGTTCAAAGTACCGTATTTTCCGGACTATAAGTTTCATACTCCAGAGCGACTTATACGTGATATCATTCATTATTTTCACACTGACAACCACAAGAGGGCGCTCATGGCTCTAAGCGACGCAGAAGAAGAATCTGCACTTCCTCTTCCTCTGGAGTTTGTGGAGTTGTTTAGAAGTGACACAGAGGAAGAAGAATTCAATGGATTTAGTGATTTGGGGTAAAACTGATGCTTTGGTAAACTTGTTAGCATGTTCTTTATGCTATAGTTATCTGAATAACTGTTCATATGTTACGTTAACATACCAGACACTTACCACAGTTCTGTCTGTGCCTCATGTAGCTGAAGGTGTTAGCGTTAGCATGTTAACATGTTAGCATACGTACACCTATTCACCATGTTCTCTCATCTGTTATTATTTTAAACTGTGTAAAAGATGAAATGTCTGTTCTTGGTCTTGGATTTAATCAAATAAATTTCCTCCCAAAATGCGACTTATACTCCAGTGCGACTTACATATGTTTTTTTCTTCTCTATTATGCATTTTTTTGGCTGGTGCGACTTATACTCCGGAAAATACGGTACTTTTTCATCGGCCGTTTTGATCACATTAGCGACCACAAAGCTGGCCACAACCTTCAGAAATAGAAAGATTTAAAACTGCTCGGTCGTGGTGGCCTCCGTAACCGTGACTGATGGTGAAATCGTGCGGTTTCCTTCTCGATATCGCCGTACACTTCGATACCGTATCTCTGGTTTCAGTCGGTGTCGTTTGCGATTCTCCCGATCCTCAGCGGCGTTTCACTCCTGCTTTCGGCCGCCGCAGACACTGATTCCCGTCTCGTGTACAGGACAGCGCTCTCTGACCCTCTCCGATCACCCCCACCCCCTGCCCCCGCCCCCTGCCCCCGCCCCCTGATGAGTTCCAGATGGTTTCGGGTCCAGACCAAAGCCCGGTGCGGCGTCGGGGCTCGTCAGCGCTCGTCCGTTTGAAGTTCGGGGCTCTGATTTGATTAGCTCCTTCGTTAACGGCATTAGGAGCGCTAAGAGATCTCACATGTGTTTGGACAAAGGGGCAATAAAGCGCCGGTTTACACGTGGGAAAGTCGTGGAACGATTCTTTACATCGTGCGGCGCAGGGAGTCTCAAAGCTCGAGTATTTGAGTGTATTTAAAGCTTTAATTTGTGCAACACAGCTTCATCTGGTTTAAAGACAGTTACAATTTAATTTTACATTTATTTACTATTCGTTTATTTAATAGGTGGATCTAATACACACTTTTTATTTTTGATCACGAGTTTTAGATGCTTTACATTTTATTTACAGGTATTTTACAAACTTTAACACAATTATTACTTTTTTTTTTCTATGCTTTTTCTTCCAAACTTTGTAATAGAAAATCAAATTTAAAAAAAATTGTGTGTGTTGGATTGTTTTCTTTTTTTTAAGTTTAACATATTCTTAAACATAAAAAAATATGAAACATTTTCATCGACTATCTACGTCCACCATCTACGTCAAGGCCTCCATGGAAGGACCCCTCTCCCCAGCGCCATCATCGCACTCAAGCGGGCGTGGCCTGTCCGTCTGAGAGTCAGATCCCTCACTTCACCATGGACTCTTCCAGGTTTCTGTGCTTATCCCAAAGAGGTTATGCAGTTTTTCCTGGCCAAAGAAGGAGGGTGAAAGGACAGGGGGCGTCTGCACCATGGCCCCTACACCTGCTCCTTATCCCCAATCAACGCTCCCAGTGACTCCTCCCTGCTCCCAATCAGCACCAGGCGGTCGCATTTAAGCGCTCAGGCAGATGGCTCGGCCGCTCAAACCGTACTGCGACCCACCACCTCCCCAGCTCCTCCTCTACATTCCCCTCATCCTCTACCTCCTCTTCACATCGACCACCACCAGTCTCCAGGCTCCGGGGGGAGACATCTAATACAAATAGATCATGAAGTGCCCATGATTGCAACGTCTTCCGCCGGGGTCTGAGCGCCAAATAACTCGCAAATAAAGCTTGCTAAACGGTCCATTCTCGTGGTCTCTTTGTCTCTCCAGGGTGAAATGAATAAATGGGGCGAGTGGAGGTTTATTCATGAAGCGACGCAATACAATTTATACTTAAAAAATATAGAATAAGCCTTTTCTGGTTGAATTAAAGTATTATAGGTTTAGTCACGTCGAAATGAACATGACATTTTTGGCGAAACTAAACTAAAAAGAATCATGGACGCTGAACGAATTCGAGAATCACATGAGTTTCAGACAAGACGTTTCTATAAAAAGACTGTCGAATATTTTGTAAACTCCATAAATAACCTTAAACTCCACCTTAAGCTAAAAAAACACCTGTAATCTTTCTGGTTACTCGTGTTTTCCTGTCACTCCATCCACGCGTTCTGTCTGTGAAACGTGGGACTGCACTTCAAACACACAAAAAGCATGTTTAAAGGCACCGATATGACATAATCGGTAGTAATTCCACTTAAGAAAACCTAATTGTGCCGTCTTAGTTTGAGTTAAGGCTCTTTGGTCACCGGAGCCTCCATGTCTGACTCGAGAACGGTTACATAACGAAACCACGCGAACGCCGAGGACACAAACTGATTGAGAAGGCGAGACGTCGAACACGAGCTCGAGCTGAGTCCCTCGGCAGCGCCCTCTGCTGACGTCGTCCCGGCAGCGGCGCAGGATGGGTCAAATGCGGACGACGCGTTAAGCCTTTCGTTGTGTCGTTTCTGTACGTTTGCTTCTCGCGTTGTAGAGCTTAAAGTAGCTACAGAAAGCGCACATTAAGTTCATTAGGATTTGTGTTAGCGCTCCATCTACTGGCAGCAGAGGGAGATGAACGAAAGCTAGCTTGCCCCGTCACGCTGATATAAGCGCGCGGTGGTGATGGACGTGATTTTAGGCAGGAACGCTCAGAACGAGATGATTTATGGACTTAAAAACCGACTCCAGATCTGTACCTTTGACGTTACATCACTGGGGTATTTGAAACGGAGTGTTTTCTGAGGCTCGGCAGCTGCTGGATTCCTCAAACGGCCTAAATGAAGCTAAATACAACTCCAGTTATGTTTTTTTTAATGAGAGAATGATGTGATAATGTTTAAAAGCTCAAAAAAAGCAGTTGTGCATGATACAATACCAAGATAATAATTGTAATAATGATGTTTTTATTTGTAAAGTTAACAAATGCACAACACAGGTCAGAATAGTCAAGACGAATTTAAACACAATCAGATTCAAAAAGTACTGCACAATGTTAAATGGCTTTTTGAATAGAAGTATTTTCAAAGTGCTCCTTCAAAGTCAAGAGGCGTTTCATCTGCCTTATGTCAAGAGGAGGGGGCGTTCCTGGGGGAGGGGCCACGCACACAAAAGGGGCGGTCTCCTCTAGTGACCCCCCCGAGTCCTGGGGACGACCGGCCGGGCTCCATCCCCAGAGCGAAGGGGTGAGAAGGTCAGATAAACAGCACAGAGCCCGTTCAGAGCTCTAAAAGTAAATAACAACATTTTACAGGGATTTAAAGGGCCCATGACAGGTTTTTATGATTTTGTAATTTTCACTTGTTTGGTGTGTTTGTACCTATTGTACTTATAAATTATAGTTTTGCACCAGTCGAGCAGGTATTTGTGGAGTCGTTTATGCAGAATTTACACAAAAGAAACAACTTTTTTGACTCTAAACATTAATTCAACAAAAAAAAATAACTCTCAAGTATTTTTATTTGTCACATAAAAAAAAATTGACATTAGATGAGTTTTGGCCAAGCGTTTGTTATGTCATTTCCTAGTGTGATGCCATCAATTACAAACAGGAAGTGAAATTAGAAACCTAAAAAAATGTGCAATTCTGTGATACATTTTTTTTTTTTTTTGCACAATTCAACATACATTTATCTTAACTACAACTAAAATGCAGTTAAAATGGACCTATAGGGGGCGCTTTAACATGCACAAATGTCTTTAACACCAGTTCAAAAACGGGCAGCAGCATTCTGCACAATTTGGAGATAACGAATGACATTTTGGGCGACACCTACAGTCCATTTAGTGCGCTGCAATAATCGAGACTTTTTGTAGATCAAGAGGAGAAAAAGAAAAAATACAACTGCAGATCGACATTGTCAAAAATGGGCGTTGAACCGTCGTTTCCTCGGCATCTTCTGCGTTTACATAAGCATTCCTCTTGGTTCCCGGCACCAGGGCGGGTCCGGGGGCGGGTCCGGGGGCGGGTCCGGGGGCGGGTCCGGAAATCGCTGACATTCAATCGTTTGGCAAATGCAAAACTAATGGCCCTCCACATCTGTCCGCGCGAAACTAACGGCAATCATATCTCTCTCCCTCTCCGCCTGTTAGCAATTTGAGCGCAACACGTGTTAGCATTTAGCCCGCGACGTTTACAGGGCCGCTAATGTGCCGGGGCCTCCTGGTGCCGACAGCTTTTCCCAGAGATCTCCGCAAGATTTAGAGACAACTTTCCGCGACGCGTTTCATCGTTTTTTTTACCTTGTCACTGTTGCGCATCTGGGGTTGGGGGGCATTGGGGGGGGCGTTGGGGGGCGTTGGGGGGGCGTTGGGGGTTTTGTCCGCTGCAGATGTTGCGTTTGTTTTGGTGCCAGGGGTAGGATCGGGACGGGCCGCCGCAGCTGGTTCTCAGGGGGAGCGGACGTGAAAACGAGCCCCGCATGAGCTCACTCTCTCTGGGCTTTGAAGTGCCGGAGAGTCCCCCACCTGGCACACATGTTACGGGCCCCGATGCGGGACCACCCTCCGCCGCCGCTCACACAAACATACACACCGTCCGGTCCTGCAGCGGTATTCCTCGTAATGCTAACGTTAATAATGTTGCGCGTCGTGTCGACCTTTTTCCACTTTTCGTCGTCGGTTCCTCATCGAGGCAAAAATGTGCTTTTTGCCTTCAACAGCCGACAAAAAAACCAACAAAAAAACACTTTGCGTCGTGGATTCAACTAAATCAGTGTTTCTCAAACGTTTCATGCCTAAACCGGGTTAAAAATGAGACGACACAATTACAAACAAGGACAAGCCCGAAGGAGACCAAAAACATGACATAAAGTGATTTAAAGAGCAAATATTTGAGCTGTAGAGGAAACCGCCTGCCACCACAAGGAGGCCACCGTTTGAGAAACACTGGACTAAGTGAAACAACCGTGAAAGACGAATCCCGTGGTCATGGAAACAATGTCGGAGCGTTTGAGAAACTACAGACGGTCTAACGGAATATTAGTGCGTCTTTTTTTTCTGCGGCGACTATTTTGTGGGTTGTGCCGTGTTTATAGTTCTAATCTTTAACACCAGAGGAACATTACGTTGTATTTTTGGTACTTTTAAATAGCAATACGCAATATGTGAAGTAAGTAAATATCAGTGATGACCAGGTCTGACGGAGCAATGACGTCTTGACTCAAATACGCACAAACCCCTCACAATACAACTGGAGGGTGTAGGGAAACAATTAGAATATGGTCAAAAGCTCCTCAAAAGTCAATTTTGCGTAATAATGTCTCTTTTAAGCGTAATTCTTGTCGTACAAGATGGCATGGATCAAAAATGTTACGGTAAAAGTCGTATTAAACTTCGTCATCTTCTTTATTTCCTCCTAAACACACTAACTTTTCTGCTTGAGTCCAGATTTGATCGCCTCTGAAGCCTCGGCCCCAGAAGACAACGACGATGCAGCGGGCGGGAGAGACATTCGGCAAACCGCCAGAGCCACAACGCTGCACACGATCGTACTCTTTGTCAGTCATAATTCCAACAACAATGGACTGACGGAGCATTTGAGTGATTCGTGACATAAAGACACACGAATCACATAAAATACAACTCAAGGGTGTCAGGAAACAATTAGAATGTGGTCAAAAGCTCCTCAAAAGTCGATTTTGCGTAATTATGTGTCTTTTAGGCGATATTCTTGTCGTAAAAAATGGCAAGGATCAAAAATGTTACGGTAAAAGTTGTATTAAACTGAGTAATTGTAGCTTTAGTTTGATTTTGCGCAGATTCGTCGTCTTCTTTTCTGCTCGACTCCTGAGACCGCTGCCTACGCGCCCCCGAAGACATCGACGATGCAGCGGCGGGAGAGACATTCGGCAAACCGCCAGAGCCACCGCGCTGCGCACGATCGTACTCTTCGTCAGTCATAATTCCGCGCCGATAAACGCGAGAGGTTTCCGTAAAATGAACTAGAAAACTAAAGGCGAAAGGGGAAAAGTGGCAGATAAATCTCCTCTTGTAGAACCCTCTGGCGGTTCGGTCGTAAAAACAGACACGCACAGGTAATCTGATCGCTCCGGCTTCCCGTACGCGGGCGGCGGCTGAACGGGGCTCGCGGGGCTTTGAACTGGTCCCGCGCGCTCGGACGCTTAACGCGGCGTGTCCATTTGATTTACCGTCTGCGGTCCGAGCGAGGGCCCCGGCGCGCAGCGGGGGATTGTGGGAAACGCGCAGCCCTCGGCCCACAGACCTGGGTCGCGGAAACATTTGCCGAAGAAGTTAAGGAGTTTTTGTCCGATTTTTCTACATTTTCGAAGTGTATTATGTCACTTTTCTGCTTTTCGTTGCCCGGGATGTTCTGTGCTTACCTATTGCTACGGAGACAAGCAGGTAACGTCATTATCTCCTCATCTAGTAGAAGGTTATACGTACAAACAGAACACAAAGTACATCAAACTGAAGCGAATCCCGCCTCTGAAAATGCAACGTTCAGAGTTTTAGGACCAGATTTTTCAAATAGACCTCGGACTGTTTGTTTTTTTATGTTTTTCCATCATTCCAGGAAAAGCAACTGGACTCGAGCAGGTGGCGGACCCTCTGCAGAAAGGTTACAGAGTGTTTAGGGGGGGAAAGGTCTGGGGATTGACTTCAATAAGCTTCTCAAAGACACAAATCAAAACTGGATCTACAGTTTCTCTATTTAATACGACGTAGCTAAAAAAAAAGATGATGTGCTTCTGTTGTAAATGTGTCAAAAATATCATAAATCTGATGCTAGTCGATGCTAAAACTAGGATCAAAACTAGACAGTCGCTTCCAGAGGCTCGAGTCGGACTTGAGTCACTGTTTGGACGATTTGAGACTCGACTTGTTTAAATGGACAAAGATGTCACAGGTCTTGCGAAGTACTGTTAAAGTAATAAAAAAGTGCAGAAGAAAATATTAGTGCCAAATTAAAATTCTGTATCTGAGGATTAGATAAATGAACAATAAATCTTTTGACGAGGGATTCTCAAGAAATTGCATTTTGAAGATTATGCTTAATTTTGTGTGATTTATTTTACAGACATTTAACATTTGTCTGATAATTAAACCTCAACAAACACATTTGAAGACACATTTTAACACACTGACACTCATTATCAGGCTATTCACAACAAATATCAAGTCGTTCACTTTCATCCAGCTCTAAATAAAAGTATGAATTCATATTTTTCCGTTATATTTCCCCCTATAACTAACTGCATTGTCATTGATGAGACGGTTCAGTTTCCACTTCCGTCGATAAAACAGAGAACAAGCTGAACGTTACACTCCCAAACGCCGGCCCCCGTTCCCTTCGATCTGCGTTTAATTGAATCGGAGCGGCGTCGCGGTGAAGGTGAGACCGACCTAATCGCATCAGAGTCAGATCAGGGGTGAAGGATGCACGAGCTGCTCTCCACTTGCACCTGCCGCCGGCGCGTTGGCGTTATCGCGTTAGAACACAAGGCTCTTTCAGTCCGAACCGCTCAGGCACGTTTTGTCTGTTCGTTCATAAAGACCAAAGTAGGTTGTTTTTACTTTAACCTGTTACGGTGAGCTTATGGCACCTTCCTTAGGCGGACTTAGGAGGTGTTTTTAGTGCCGGAGGAGGTCGTGGGGGCACGTTTTTGAGGGATTTGTTCATAGAATCTGCATTTCCAGTCGCCACGAGAGGAGCGCTCTGATGGTCTTGTCTTTTTTAGCTCAAACAAGTCTCAGCAAGTACATTTCATCCGCGACGATAATGTGCCGCTGTTAGCTCACCTTTTATTTGAGCCTAAATCATAACATAAGTGCCGAGAACTGTAATAATCCAGTCCGTTTCGTTGCTGTGAATCATCCCGTGCACTCGTGACGCGTTCATGACTGTAGTTTTTGAATAACTACTGTTTTAACGGTTTTTTTTTAACAGGCCGCTCCACACTTGCGCCACCTGCTGTTGTAGACATGTCGTTGGTGTTTGTCGCTGCAGTGAGAAAGGTAATTTACGCAGAAGCGCGAGGACACGTTTGAAGACGAGGAGGGACCAGTTGTCACCCTGACTGTGTGGGTGGCGAGGTCGAATCGGCAAGAAAGAGCCTTTGAATCAGCGGTGTCCAAACTGTGGCTCGGGGGCCAAATCCTGCTAAGTTAGCTCTTCCTGCTAAGTTGGCCCAAACAACAAAACATAGTACTTTTTACTGTAAACATGTTTATGTTATATCAACCTAATATTAATGTTACAAGTCTTATTAACGGTGTGGAGGCATCAAAACTATGTCAAATTCAACATTTTGAATGGTTCACTTCATTGTCTGGTTGTCTGTGGCCCTCTGCTCCGTATGAGTTTCAAAATGTGGCCCTGGGTGAAAAAGGTCCGGACACACCCACTTTAAATGTAACTTTTTGGTTGGAGGGTCCATCAATATCCCGCTTGTCTCTACAGATAATGTGAACTTAAATGTGAACTTAACTTTTCTAAAATATATATATATATTTTAGAAAATATTGCTAATATATATATATATTTTAGAAAAGTTAAGTTCACATTAAAATGTTTTCAAATGCTCTACAATTGAAGAAATGCTGCAGGACAGTTCCAGGGTTCAGCTGGACTGATGCTGGCACAGTTGGGAGAGCGTTTTGTTTGTTTTGGCACCTTCAGACTGTCAGGAGCCGGCCGGTGCCACTGTTTGAAGGTTCGAAACAAGAACGCAGCTCGTAAACAAAGGCGGAGCATCGTTTGAGGATCGAGAGCTGGCATTTTGAAGTAACTGTACTCTTACTTTACTACGTCTGGAAACAATAGTCCCTGGTATTCCCCATTAGTCCCTGGTATATCCCTGGAGAACCTCCCATCAGCCCTTGCCAGGTCCTTCAAACGTCCGATCACAAAGGTCCAGAAGAGTTAACCCTGTGATCCTGATCTGATTCCAGTTAAACCCGACTGACCTGGATTCAATCTGGTCTTTTGTGTGTTCGACGACAGCCCCACTGGGACCGAGGCCAGGGCCGTTCAGCCGTTCAGAGCCGTGTTCGCTGTAGTGAGAGCGCCCCCTGCTGCTGCTGCTGCTGCTGCTGCTGCTGCTGCTGCTGCTGCATCCCCTGCAAGACTCGGATCTGCCACAGCGTCCGTGCAAAGCTGTATTCATTCTAAAGTCGTTGTGCTCGGAATCTCATGCAACCGGAACCAAAGAAAGAGGCGAAGTTTTAAGCGGATTAGGTTTTCATGCAGAAAGTTTTGCCAAATTCTCCCAAACTGAGAATGAGCTGCGGCTGTTTGGCGTAAGACTTATCAGGCATAACTTTCCACAGTGTCAAAGGCCAACAAAAGCTGCTGATTCACTGCCTGGCTGCACTTTGGGTTCTTCTGTTGCACGTCTCTCTCTCTCTCGCTCTCTGATTTGCTCCAGAAGGAAACGGGTTTGAAGTACGAGACGTTTCACCTCTTCCTCAGTTCTAACAAAACGCCTTGACTGGGTTCAGGTGCTCGTTTAGGACTCGGGAGACCTTCAGAAGGATCTCGGTCAGGGGTAATTCAGGTCAGCCACGCGGGTTTCTTTGCAATTTTTAAGACATGACACGAAAAACCGGACACAAGGACCTTTTGCACACTCGCACGAAGGACGGTGACGCCAAGGACCATGAAAACGTTGAACAGGGCGTGTAATGAAAGGACGCAAGCGACCTTAGCCGCTCTTTCTACGCCCTTTAATTCACCGTGAAAATGAAAGCAAAACCCTGCTGACGAAGGCCATCAGAGGCGAAGTGTTTGGCGGAGGTAAGGATCCGGTTACGGTCGCGGTAGCGCCGGCAATAAATGAAAAAGGCCTCGGTATTTCTGCGGTTTAAGAGTTTAAGGGCGTGCCATCGGGCTTCTCTGATCGGCTGATCGCAAATGACAATCGCGGCTATCAATCGTGTCGGAAGCAAGTTCAGTTTATTGGCCATTTTTGTCTTTCTACCTGGAAAGACAAAAAAGCCACAACAACAACAACAACCACACAAACAATGGACACGTAAGCTGCCCTGAAAATCCTTTGACAAACAGTGGTAACAGAAGCGCACCAGGGTCAGAGGTATAACAACAATAATGCGTCAGATTTATTCGACTCTCAAAGGCGTTGTTCGTCTTTTGTGCGAAGAGGACTTGTGCGACTTGTGTGGAGGGGCCGAAAGGGGCAGAAAATAACCCCCAGTGTACTTTTCATATGTGACGTATCGGATGACACGAGCAGCACGGCGGCGCGACAGGATCAAGCAGGAAGGAGCTTTTCCCCCCGAGGCGGCGGCGGCGGCGTTCACCTCGCTAACCCGCTCCAGACCTGAGCCCTGTTCGGATAAAGGCAGGTGGAAGAGGAAGAGGAGGGTGACCACACGAGGCCCCTGCTCCTCGTCCCACTTCTGCCCGTCCCACAATTTCATCCATGTCATTTGTTTTACTGTTGCAAAGACGTCAAGTCGTTATCTGTCGGCACTATTCCGGTCTCTACCTGTGTTCGTCACAACTCATGATGATGTGGCGTGTTTGTCGGTTATGCTGACATTTCTCGAGCTTCTACCTCCACGCTCATCCAACCGCCTCTTTTTCTACGACCCAGAATCCCCGTCACCGTCTCCGTGCGTTTGCATAATCGTGTGCGCGAGCGTCGGCCGGCGTGACGAGGAGGATGCCGGTCGTGTGGCGTGATGTTACCTCCCCGAGCCGAGGAGCGGGGATGCTGTGGTCGGCACGTAGGCACGGGAGGAGAGAGAGGGGCGAGCGAGGGAGGGGGGGCGGGGGCGGGGGGGAGCTGCTGGCACCGAAACCCGAGAGCCAATCAGCGCACGGCGGCGTGGGCATGAATGGGCATTGTGGATATGATGAATGTAATCATTGATGTCTTCCGTTAGAGCCGGGGACCGGGAAGGCGGGGCTTTGGGGGTGGAGAGGGGCGGGGTTTAGGGGAGAAAGGGGCGGGGTTAGTGTGAGAAAAAAGAGGGAGTTTGCGGGGGACGAGGGAGGGAGGGAGGGAGGGGTCAGCTGTCGATGAAAAGGAGGATTTTGTGCCAAGTTTATCCCATGTTTCAGGGCATGTTTTATTTTGACTTCATCTAGAGGTTTTTATTCACCGAATTTCAACGTTTCTTTGGTTATTAATGTATTAAAAACCTCCCACTCTACAACAGAAATACTTATTTAATGGTCGACCACTAACATATTTGTTAGTTGTAGCACTACTTTTAATTTTAGTCTCGTTTTAGTCCACAAAAACGCCAATATAGTCAACCAAAGAAAGTATATTTTTATTTTAGCGTTAATAAATAGTTGATTTGTTTGTTCATGCTCCGGTGTGAGGCTCTGGGTTTCAAAAGCGGATCTCGTGTCCACTCCATTTCGTTTGGTCCTGGTTTGGTCCTGGTTTGGTCCTGGTTTGGTCCTTGTTTAGTCCTGGTTTAGTCCTGGTTTAGTCCTGGTTTGGTCCTGGTTTGGCCCTGGTTTAGTCCTGGTTTGGCCCTGGTTTAGTCCTGGTTTGTCCCTGGTTTAGTCCTGGTTTAGTCCTGGTTTAGTCCTGGTTTAGTCCTGGTTTGGCCCTGGTTTAGTCCTGGTTTGGCCCTGGTTTAGTCCTGGTTTGTCCCTGGTTTAGTCCTGGTTTAGTCCTGGTTTAGTCCTGGTTTGGCCCTGGTTTAGTCCTGGTTTGGCCCTGGTTTAGTCCTGGTTTAGTCCTGGTTTAGTCCTGGTTTAGTCCTGGTTTGGTCCTGGTTTGGCCCTGGTTTAGTCCTGGTTTGGCCCTGGTTTAGTCCTGGTTTAGTCCTGGTTTAGTCCTGGTTTGGCCCTGGTTTAGTCCTGGTTTAGTCCTGGTTTAGTCCTGGTTTAGTCCTGGTTTGGCCCTGGTTTAGTCCTGGTTTGGCCCTGGTTTAGTCCTGGTTTAGTCCTGGTTTAGTCCTGGTTTAGTCCTGGTTTGGTCCTGGTTTGGCCCTGGTTTAGTCCTGGTTTGGCCCTGGTTTGGTCCTGGTTTGGCCCTGGTTTAGTCCTGGTTTGGCCCTGGTTTAGTCCTGGTTTGGCCCTGGTTTAGTCCTGGTTTGGCCCTGGTTTAGTCCTGGTTTAGTCCTGGTTTAGTCCTGGTTTAGTCCTGGTTTGGTCCTGGTTTGGCCCTGGTTTAGTCCTGGTTTGGCCCTGGTTTAGTCCTGGTTTGGCCCTGGTTTGGTCCTGGTTTGGCCCTGGTTTAGTCCTGGTTTGGCCCTGGTTTAGTCCTGGTTTGGCCCTGGTTTAGTCCTGGTTTAGTCCTGGTTTAGTCCTGGTTTAGTCCTGGTTTGGTCCTGGTTTGGCCCTGGTTTAGTCCTGGTTTGGCCCTGGTTTAGTCCTGGTTTGGCCCTGGTTTAGTCCTGGTTTAGTCCTGGTTTAGTCCTGGTTTAGTCCTGGTTTGGTCCTGGTTTGGCCCTGGTTTAGTCCTGGTTTGGCCCTGGTTTAGTCCTGGTTTAGTCCTGGTTTAGTCCTGGTTTAGTCCTGGTTTGGTCCTGGTTTGGCCCTGGTTTAGTCCTGGTTTGGCCCTGGTTTGGTCCTGGTTTGGCCCTGGTTTAGTCCCGGTTTGGCCCTGGTTTAGTCCTGGTTTGGCCCTGGTTTAGTCCTGGTTTGGCCCTGGTTTAGTCCTGGTTTAGTCCTGGTTTAGTCCTGGTTTAGTCCTGGTTTGGTCCTGGTTTGGCCCTGGTTTAGTCCTGGTTTGGCCCTGGTTTGGTCCTGGTTTGGCCCTGGTTTAGTCCTGGTTTGGCCCTGGTTTAGTCCTGGTTTGGCCCTGGTTTAGTCCTGGTTTGGCCCTGGTTTAGTCCTGGTTTAGTCCTGGTTTAGTCCTGGTTTAGTCCTGGTTTGGTCCTGGTTTGGCCCTGGTTTAGTCCTGGTTTGGCCCTGGTTTGGTCCTGGTTTGGCCCTGGTTTAGTCCTGGTTTGGCCCTGGTTTAGTCCTGGTTTGGCCCTGGTTTAGTCCTGGTTTGGCCCTGGTTTAGTCCTGGTTTGGCCCTGGTTTAGTCCTGGTTTGGCCCTGGTTTGGGTCTAACGCTGCTCAGAAGGCCACACAGTTTGTGGTAAAGTACACTTCCCTTGTGTGTCCGCTCCTCCTCGTCTCGTCCGAAGCGTCACGCCCGACGAGGTCTAATAACGTTCCCTGCAAAGATCTCATTTCCGACCGAGACGAGGTTCACTGAGGCCGAGCGGAGGTAACGGAGGACGCGTCCATGTCTCCTGCTCATCATCGGAATTATACCCATGAAAACAGGATCATTGTGATGTTTTAAGAAGGAAAAGTTAGTTATGGCGGTTTATGTTAACTTATGTATTATTAGTGTATTACCGTATTTTCAGGAGTATAAGTCGCACCAGCCAAAAAACGCATAATAGAGAAGAAAAAAACATATATAAGTCGCTCCGGAGTATAAGTACATAAGTATAAATATAAGTATAAGTCGCAGCCCGGCCAAAACTATGAAAAAGGGTGCGACTTATACTTCAGAAAATACGGTACTAAGTTGACTTTATCATTCAGAAAGTTTGATTAATTAAAGCTGCAGGGGTTCGAAGCCAATTGTAAAATGTTGACACTCGATTAAATCTATTTTTTGTGTTAAAAACTGTTTTAGTGAAATTGTGTCAGAAAACTATTAAAATAAATACAAATAAACCTAATTATAAATCCACCGTGTTCCATCGTCGACAAAGGTTCCGTTGTATGGTTGAATTTTTTGTTTAAATCTTGACATTACTATAGACGTCTGTTATAGTGGTCATAGTGTCAATAATCAATATGTGTGAAAAGCAAAACGAAAACTGTTCATCAAATTTGAAATAAAAAAATACAACAAAATTTCATTGTTTAAATGTTTATTATTCTGCATTATTGACATCGTTATTGACACTGGCACGTGTTACTTTACCTCAGTCAGGCCATCCCTGTTCACGCTCCATCTACTGGCAGCTGACGGAACTGCCAAAAGCTAGCTTGCCCCGACATGCTAACGTAAGCACACACTTGTAATGAACATGATTTGAGTCAGAGATGATTTATGGACTGGACGACCTCCAGATTTCTACATTTGACGTCACAAATATGAGAAATATGGAACTGGGTGTTTTCTGAGGCTCAGAGTGAAGAGGCAAGGCAAGTTTATTTGTAGAGCACATTTCATACACAAGGCAATTCAAAGTGCTTCACAGCAGGAAAAATGCATTCAAATCACAAAGAAATGACAGAAACAGAAATACAATAAAATTCCAACTGATTGTCTAAACTAATAAAATCACAAACAAAAGAGAAGAGTGCAAAGAAAAAATCCCTTCAGTCATATGCACAGCTAAATAAAACTGTTTTTAGCTTAGATTTGAACATTGTCAGAGTAGAAGCCTGTCTCACATCTTCAGGAAGACTGTTCCAGATTTTAGCTGCATAAAACTGAAACGCAGATTCCCCATGTTTTGTCCTGACTCTGGGCACCAGCAGGAGGCCGGTCCATGTTTAGTCCTGACTCTGGCACCAGCAGGAGGCCGGTCCATGTTTAGTCCTGACTCTGGCACCAGCAGGAGGCCGGTCCATGTTTAGTCCTGACTCTGACACCAGCAGGAGGCCGGTCCATGTTTAGTCCTGACTCTGGCACCAGCAGGAGGCCGGTCCATGTTTAGTCCTGACTCTGGCACCAGCAGGAGGCCGGTCCATGTTTAGTCCTGACTCTGGCACCAGCAGGAGGCCGGTCCATGTTTAGTCCTGACTCTGACACCAGCAGGAGGCCGGTCCATGTTTAGTCCTGACTCTGGCACCAGCAGGAGGCCGGTCCATGTTTAGTCCTGACTCTGGCACCAGCAAGAGGCCGGTCCATGTTTAGTCCTGACTCTGGCACCAGCAGGAGGCCGGTCCATGTTTAGTCCTGACTCTGGCACCAGCAGGAGGCCGGTCCATGTTTAGTCCTGACTCTGGCACCAGCAGGAGGCCGGTCCATGTTTAGTCCTGACTCTGGCACCAGCAGGAGGCCGGTCCATGTTTAGTCCTGACTCTGGCACCAGCAGGAGGCCGGTCCATGTTTAGTCCTGACTCTGGCACCAGCAGGAGGCCGGTCCATGTTTAGTCCTGACTCTGGCACCAGCAGGAGGCCGGTCCCTGAGGTCCTCAGAGTCTGAGATGGTTCATATGGCACTAACATATCCAAGATATACTTTGGTGCTAGGCCATGGAGAGACTTGTACACAAGCAGAGCTGCTTTAAAGTCTCTTCTCTGAGCCACAGGGGGCAGTGCAGAGACCTGAGAACAGGACTAATGTGATGGTACTTCCTGGTTCTAGTCAGGACCCGAGCAGCAGCTGGAGACAAACGCATGGATAAGTCTCTCTAAATCTGGTTTTGACAGTATATTTTTGATTTTGGCAATGTTTTTTTGATGGTAAAACGCTGCTGATGTTATTGATTTGATGTGGCTGTCAAAGTTCAAGTCTGAGTCCATTATTACCCCCAGATTTCTAACTTGAGGACCTCGAAACCAGGAGGAATGAAACAAGTTTAAATGAAGCAGAACACAACTCCAGGTTTGTTTTCGATGAAGAACAGAGTTAGAACAGGATTAAAAGCTCAAAAAGGTAAGTTGAGCGTGAAATGTCCTTCGATTTTCACTTCCTATAATCGTTTAAAATGTATTTACTTCGAGCACACTTTGAGCTCGGCCCTTGTCCCGACATTCAGACGATTCTCAGCGCTGATCACATGACCTGTCTGCGCTCGGCCTTCATTTAAATCTCAAAGACTCACATCACCCCACGCAGGGAGAGACGGGGCCCCATTGGCCGGACCCAAACCTGGTCTGACCCTCGGAGGAGGAACGACACTCAAAGGATCCGCTCAGAGGGAAAAGATCAATTACTCGTTTGGTTTTTTCATCATAAAACGATCTGCTCCTGGTGCGATTAAGTCTGTGATTAATGCAGATACTTTAGACCCTTTGACAGCATCAGATCCAAATGCTGATCGTTGTAAGTCTTTTGAACAGAAAACAAGCAACAATTTAGAGTTTCTACAGCAGGAATGTCAGTCACTTTGCTTTTCTACTTCCAGGAATTGAAAAGAATACAATTTTAAACAGCCTTGAATTTGTATTTGAGCTTCACAAAACAACAGTCAACATTTTGAACATTTCCTCTAGGATTTTGCCTTCAAGCGTCTTTCATAATTTCCAATCATATAAACATGTAAAATCCACAGTTAAATGTGTCTAAAGTGTGTCCGAGTCCTTTTACTTTGACAAAACCACCTGGATTTGTCATATTTTCTGATATTCCGAGGTTAATCGCAGCTTCTCCAGTGAAATCGCTTCACTTTTTCCTCCATTTCAGATTTTAGAATGTTTTCCACGAGCTTTAAAAGGGTCGATCAGCTGAAAATGTAAATTGAAAAGGTGACATTTAGATTAAGTCAACAACTCTGTCAGTGTAAATGCGTTTTAAAAAATCCCAGTTCACCTGCCGAGTCCTCGGATGAACTGGTCAAACGATATCCGAGGATTTTCCAGCAGGAATGACAAAAATGTGTCTTCAATTTCCCTGATTCAGCCTTAATCGGATTATATAAGACACACACACACGAGAAGCACGGCTCCGACTCTCCTCTTACTCCTCTTACTCCTCTTACTCCTCTTACTCCTGTTACTCCTGTTACTCCTCTTACTCCTGTTACTCCTGTTACTCCTCTTACTCCTCTTACTCCTGTTACTCCTGTTACTCCTCTTACTCCTGTTACTCCTGTTACTCCTCTTACTCCTCTTACTCCTGTTACTCCTGTTACTCCTCTTACTCCTCTTACTCCTCTTACTCCTGTTACTCCTGTTACTCCTCTTACTCCTCTTACTCCTGTTACTCCTGTTACTCCTCTTACTCCTGTTACTCCTCTTACTCCTGTTACTCCTCTTACTCCTCTTACTCCTGTTACTCCTCTTACTCCTCTTACTCCTGTTACTCCTCTTACTCCTCTTACTCCTCTTACTCCTGTTTACTCCTGCTACTCCTCTTACTCCTGTTACTCCTGTTACTCCTCTTACTCCTCTTACTCCTGTTACTCCTCTTACTCCTCTTACTCCTGTTACTCCTGTTACTCCTCTTACTCCTGTTACTCCTCTTACTCCTGTTACTCCTGTTACTCCTGTTACTCCTGTTACTCCTGTTACTCCTCTTACTCCTGTTACTCCTCTTACTCCTGTTACTCCTGTTACTCCTCTTACTCCTCTTACTCCTGTTACTCCTGTTACTCCTCTTACTCCTGTTACTCCTGTTACTCCTGTTAATCCTCTTACTCCTCTTACTCCTGTTACTCCTCTTACTCCTCTTACTCCTGTTACTCCTCTTACTCCTCTTACTCCTGTTACTCCTGTTACTCCTCTTACTCCTGTTACTCCTCTTACTCCTGTTACTCCTGTTACTCCTGTTACTCCTGTTACTCCTGTTACTCCTCTTACTCCTGTTACTCCTCTTACTCCTCTTACTCCTGTTACTCCTCTTACTCCTCTTACTCCTGTTACTCCTCTTACTCCTCTTACTCCTCTTACTCCTGTTTACTCCTGCTACTCCTCTTACTCCTGTTACTCCTGTTACTCCTCTTACTCCTGTTACTCCTGTTACTCCTCTTACTCCTCTTACTCCTGTTACTCCTGTTACTCCTCTTACTCCTCTTACTCCTCTTACTCCTGTTACTCCTGTTACTCCTCTTACTCCTCTTACTCCTGTTACTCCTGTTACTCCTCTTACTCCTGTTACTCCTCTTACTCCTGTTACTCCTCTTACTCCTCTTACTCCTGTTACTCCTCTTACTCCTCTTACTCCTGTTACTCCTCTTACTCCTCTTACTCCTCTTACTCCTGTTTACTCCTGCTACTCCTCTTACTCCTGTTACTCCTGTTACTCCTCTTACTCCTCTTACTCCTGTTACTCCTCTTACTCCTCTTACTCCTGTTACTCCTGTTACTCCTCTTACTCCTGTTACTCCTCTTACTCCTGTTACTCCTGTTACTCCTGTTACTCCTGTTACTCCTCTTACTCCTGTTACTCCTCTTACTCCTGTTACTCCTGTTACTCCTCTTACTCCTCTTACTCCTGTTACTCCTGTTACTCCTCTTACTCCTGTTACTCCTGTTACTCCTGTTAATCCTCTTACTCCTCTTACTCCTGTTACTCCTCTTACTCCTCTTACTCCTGTTACTCCTCTTACTCCTCTTACTCCTGTTACTCCTGTTACTCCTCTTACTCCTGTTACTCCTCTTACTCCTGTTACTCCTGTTACTCCTGTTACTCCTGTTACTCCTGTTACTCCTCTTACTCCTGTTACTCCTCTTACTCCTCTTACTCCTGTTACTCCTCTTACTCCTCTTACTCCTGTTACTCCTCTTACTCCTCTTACTCCTCTTACTCCTGTTTACTCCTGCTACTCCTCTTACTCCTGTTACTCCTGTTACTCCTCTTACTCCTCTTACTCCTGTTACTCCTCTTACTCCTCTTACTCCTGTTACTCCTGTTACTCCTCTTACTCCTGTTACTCCTCTTACTCCTGTTACTCCTGTTACTCCTGTTACTCCTGTTACTCCTGTTACTCCTCTTACTCCTGTTACTCCTCTTACTCCTCTTACTCCTGTTACTCCTCTTACTCCTCTTACTCCTGTTACTCCTCTTACTCCTCTTACTCCTCTTACTCCTGTTTACTCCTGTTACTCCTCTTACTCCTGTTACTCCTGTTACTCCTCTTACTCCTCTTACTCCTGTTACTCCTCTTACTCCTCTTACTCCTCTTACTCCTGTTACTCCTGTTACTCCTCTTACTCCTGTTACTCCTCTTACTCCTGTTACTCCTGTTACTCCTGTTACTCCTGTTACTCCTCTTACTCCTCTTACTCCTCTTACTCCTGTTACTCCTCTTACTCCTGTTTACTCCTGTTACTCCTCTTACTCCTGTTACTCCTGTTACTCCTCTTACTCCTCTTACTCCTGTTACTCCTCTTACTCCTCTTACTCCTCTTACTCCTGTTACTCCTGTTACTCCTCTTACTCCTGTTACTCCTCTTACTCCTGTTACTCCTGTTACTCCTGTTACTCCTGTTACTCCCCTTACTCCTCTTACTCCTCTTACTCCTCTTACTCATGTTACTCCTCTTACTCCTGTTACTCCTCTTACTCCTCTTACTCCTGTTACTCCTGTTACTCCTGTTACTCCTCTTACTCCTCTTACTCCTGTTACTCCTCTTACTCCTCTTACTCCTGTTACTCCTCTTACTCCTCTTACTCCTGTTACTCCTGTTACTCCTGTTACTCCTCTTACTCCTCTTACTCCTCTTACTCCTGTTACTCCTGTTACTCCTGTTACTCCTCTTACTCCTGTTACTCCTGTTACTCCTCTTACTCCTCTTACTCCTGTTACTCCTCTTACTCCTGTTACTCCTCTTACTCCTCTTACTCCTGTTACTCCTCTTACTCCTCTTACTCCTCTTACTCCTGTTACTCCTGTTACTCCTCTTACTCCTCTTACTCCTGTTACTCCTGTTACTCCTCTTACTCCTCTTACTCCTCTTACTCCTGTTACTCCTGTTACTCCTCTTACTCCTGTTACTCCTGTTACTCCTCTTACTCCTGTTACTCCTGTTACTCCTCTTACTCCTGTTACTCCTGTTACTCCTCTTACTCCTGTTACTCCTCTTACTCCTCTTACTCCTGTTACTCCTGTTACTCCTCTTACTCCTGTTACTCCTGTTACTCCTGTTACTCCTCTTACTCCTGTTACTCCTGTTACTCCTGTTACTCCTCTTACTCCTGTTACTCCTCTTACTCCTCTTACTCCTCTTACTCCTGTTACTCCTGTTACTCCTGTTACTCCTCTTACTCCTGTTACTCCTGTTACTCCTGTTACTCCTCTTACTCCTCTTACTCCTCTTACTCCTGTTACTCCTGTTACTCCTCTTACTCTTGTTACTCCTGTTACTCCTGTTACTCCTCTTACTCCTCTTACTCCTGTTACTCCTGTTACTCCTCTTACTCCTCTTACTCCTGTTACTCCTCTTACTCCTGTTACTCCTGTTACTCCTCTTACTCCTCTTACTCCTGTTACTCCTGTTACTCCTCTTACTCCTGTTACTCCTGTTACTCCTCTTACTCCTCTTACTCCTGTTACTCCTGTTACTCCTCTTACTCTTGTTACTCCTGTTACTCCTGTTACTCCTCTTACTCCTCTTACTCCTCTTACTCCTGTTACTCCTGTTACTCCTCTTACTCCTCTTACTCCTGTTACTCCTCTTACTCCTGTTACTCCTGTTACTCCTGTTACTCCTCTTACTCCTCTTACTCCTGTTACTCCTGTTACTCCTTTTACTCCTGTTACTCCTCTTACTCCTCTTACTCCTCTTACTCCTCTTACTCCTCTTACTCCTCTTACTCCTCTTACTCCTGTTACTCCTCTTACTCCTCTTACTCCTGTTACTCCTGTTACTCCTGTTACTCCTGTTACTCCTCTTACTCCTCTTACTCCTGTTACTCCTCTTACTCCTCTTACTCCTGTTACTCCTGTTACTCCTGTTACTCCTGTTACTCCTCTTACTCCTGTTACTCCTCTTACTCCTCTTACTCCTGTTACTCCTCTTACTCCTCTTACTCCTGTTACTCCTCTTACTCCTCTTACTCCTGTTACTCCTGTTACTCCTCTTACTCCTCTTACTCCTGTTACTCCTCTTACTCCTCTTACTCCTGTTACTCCTCTTACTCCTCTTACTCCTCTTACTCCTGTTACTCCTGTTACTCCTGTTACTCCTCTTACTCCTCTTACTCCTGTTACTCCTGTTACTCCTCTTACTCCTCTTACTCCTGTTACTCCTGTTACTCCTGTTACTCCTCTTACTCCTGTTACTCCTGTTACTCCTGTTACTCCTCTTACTCCTCTTACTCCTCTTACTCCTGTTACTCCTGTTACTCCTCTTACTCCTCTTACTCCTGTTACTCCTCTTACTCCTCTTACTCCTGTTACTCCTCTTACTCCTCTTACTCCTCTTACTCCTGTTACTCCTGTTACTCCTGTTACTCCTCTTACTCCTCTTACTCCTGTTACTCCTGTTACTCCTGTTACTCCTCTTACTCCTGTTACTCCTGTTACTCCTGTTACTCCTCTTACTCCTGTTACTCCTGTTACTCCTGTTACTCCTCTTACTCCTCTTACTCCTGTTACTCCTGTTACTCCTGTTACTCCTGTTACTCCTGTTACTTCTCTTACTCCTGTTACTCCTGTTACTCCTGTTACTCCTCTTATTCCTCTTATTCCTGTTACTCCTCTTACTCCTGTTACTCCTGTTACTCCTGTTACTCCTCTTACTCCTCTTACTCCTGTTACTCCTGTTACTCCTCTTACTCCTGTTACTCCTGTTACTCCTGTTACTCCTGTTACTCCTCTTACTCCTGTTACTCCTGTTACTCCTCTTACTCCTCTTACTCCTGTTACTCCTGTTACTCCTGTTACTCCTGTTACTCCTCTTACTCCTCTTACTCCTGTTACTCCTGTTACTCCTCTTACTCCTCTTACTCCTGTTACTCCTGTTACTCCTGTTACTCCTCTTACTCCTCTTACTCCTGTTACTCCTGTTACTCCTCTTACTCCTGTTACTCCTGTTACTCCTCTTACTCCTCTTACTCCTGTTACTCCTGTTACTCCTGTTACTCCTGTTACTCCTCTTACTCCTGTTACTCCTGTTACTCCTCTTACTCCTCTTACTCCTGTTACTCCTGTTACTCCTCTTACTCCTCTTACTCCTGTTACTCCTGTTACTCCTGTTACTCCTCTTACTCCTGTTACTCCTGTTACTCCTCTTACTCCTCTTACTCCTGTTACTCCTCTTACTCCTCTTACTCCTCTTACTCCTCTTACTCCTGTTACTCCTGTTACTCCTGTTACTCCTCTTACTCCTGTTACTCCTCTTACTCCTCTTACTCCTCTTACTCCTGTTACTCCTCTTACTCCTCTTACTCCTGTTACTCCTGTTACTCCTCTTACTCCTCTTACTCCTGTTACTCCTGTTACTCCTGTTACTCCTGTTACTCCTGTTACTCCTCTTACTCCTGTTACTCCTCTTACTCCTCTTACTCCTCTTACTCCTGTTACTCCTGTTACTCCTGTTACTCCTGTTACTCCTCTTACTCCTCTTACTCCTGTTACTCCTGTTACTCCTCTTACTCCTCTTACTCCTCTTACTCCTGTTACTCCTCTTACTCCTCTTACTCCTGTTACTCCTCTTACTCCTCTTACTCTTGTTACTCCTGTTACTCCTGTTACTCCTGTTACTCCTGTTACTCCTCTTACTCCTCTTACTCCTGTTACTCCTCTTACTCCTCTTACTCCTGTTACTCCTGTTACTCCTGTTACTCCTCTTACTCCTCTTACTCCTGTTACTCCTGTTACTCCTCTTACTCTTGTTACTCCTGTTACTCCTGTTACTCCTGTTACTCCTCTTACTCCTGTTACTCCTGTTACTCCTCTTACTCCTCTTACTCCTGTTACTCTTGTTACTCCTGTTACTCCTTTCACCTACCGAAACAAAACCTATGAAAACCAGAGATTTTCTTCACGATTCACTAAAACACACAAAACACGGCTCACAATTTGACATCAAGATCATCTATATATGTAACAATCCTTTTTTATTATTAGGCCCGAGCCCCAGCAGGGCGGAGGGCCTATTGCTCCCGCAACGCTGCCGAAGGCAGCGTTGCAACTGTCTGTACCCCGTCGCCCCTGGCAAGTACAGTGAACTAGCCTATGCCGAAGGCATGGATTATGCATACCTACTCCTGCTATGACAGAAATAGTCAACAATGAGTGAATGGGCGTAGTCCATTCACTCATTCTTGACAACAGCAGCGCGAAGCGCTGCATTCCTCCAAAAACACTCCTGGCATTGTCCAGTACGCGAGAATCCATGCCGCAGGCATGGGCCATGCTTGTATCTGCTCAAATCCAAATCAATTGAAGTCTATTCGGAGTGGGCGGAGCATCCCGACGGAATAGGGAGTGCGAGCGCGTAAGCGCTCGTAATGATGATTCCACCCCATGGCGGCATCGGGAAGGCTTAGAGCTTTCAAACGATGTATAATTTGTTGTTATAGTGGAAACGGCTATATTGTTTTTGCTAAAAATATTATTATTAGGCCCGAGCGCCACAAGTTGGCGAGAAGCCTATTAATCTCGTAAGGCCGTGCGAAGCACGGCTGCGAAAGTGCGCACGTAGTGCGCACGAAATCGAGCGCGAAGCGCTCGCCCACTTCCAAACACTCACTAACGCACTCCTTCACTCACGCACGCCCCGTGCATACTAATTAATAGTAGGAAAATGGAACATTACCGTTGTAAACGGGCGAAGCCCGTGCAAAAGTGCGCACTAAACGAGCACTTTACATTGGGATGACGACCGCGAAACGGTCGTCATCCCCATATAAAGCACTCATTTGCCCTAAGTAGCTCACGAATACGTTCCCCATCTCTTGCATGTTCCGTGCATATAAGCATGTAATGCAAAAATTGAACATTATTACTGTATAGAGGGCCAAAAACACAAAGTGGGCGGAGCCCACTCAAAATTAACGAAAGTACCCGTCAGTGACCAAGGACCCACACCATGAGGTAGGAAAGCGCGAGCGCTTTCCGAAAATGTATAGTTTATGATATTTGAAAAATGTGAAACATTGTTTTCGCATCGGAATATTATTAGGCCCGAGCCCCAGCAGGGCGGAGGGCCTATTGCTCCCGCAACGCTGCCGAAGGCAGCGTTGCAACTGCCCCGTCGCCCCTGGCAAGTACAGTGAACTAGCCCTTGCCGAAGGCATGGATCATGCATACTTACTCCTGCTATGACAGAAATAGTCAACAATTAGTGAATGGGCGTAGCCCATTCACTAATTGTTGACAACAGCAGCACGAAGCGCTGCATTCCTCCAAAAACCCTCCTGGCATCGTCCCGTACGCGAAAATCCATGCCGCAGGCATGGGCCATGCTTGTATCTGCTCAAATCAATGGAAGTCTATGGGGAGTGGGCGGGGCATCCCGACGGAATAGGGAGTGACGAGCGCGTAAGCGCTCGTAATGATGATTCCACCCCATGACGGCATGGGGAAGGCTTAGAGCTTTCAAACAATGTATAATTTGTTGTTATAGTGGAAACGGCTATATTGTTTTTGCTAAAAATATTATTATTTTTATTATTATTTTTCTTGTTCTTCTGCTTTTTGAGCTCTAATTTGACCCCCTGAACATGCTCAAAAACTCACCAAACTTTGCCCAAAATTCTGAATCGGCGAAAAATTTGATTTTTTCTGGGCCATTTTTTTTTTCGTTAAAAAATGGCGCGACAGCGCCACCGACAAAAGTCAAAATACATTGCGCCTATGGGAGACGCCCCGAGGTCAACTTGGGCGTAAAGCTACGAAATTAGGGACACGCATTCCTCTCGTGAGGACAAAAAAAAAATATTATTGTGGCCACGCCCCCAGACTTACCCTATGGCCGCCATCTTCCTTTGAAAATGAAAACACGCTGTGTTAGCCATTTTGTTCACGTGAAACTTTGACGAACTCCTCCTAGGGCGTTTTGCCCACCGACTTCAAAATCGGCGGACGTCCTCTGGACAAGTGGGGCATCTAAAGTTATCCAATTTTTTGAGTTACCTTTTACGGTCTGTGTGCGGCGCGGCCGCAAAGTTGGACAACTTATTTTGGAATATTGCAGATCTAAAAATTGCTCCCATTTGATCAAAACCAGTCCGATTAGGACCAAATTTGAATCAGTTGTTAAACTTTCTAGTTTGGACCAGTTTAGGATGACAAAATTGAAATGGGCGCGATAGCGCCCCCTACAGAGTGACCTTTAAATTAACATTGAAGGTCAAAAATTAGTTTTACCAAAATTGTCTAAACTTTACCCAAAATTCTATTTTGCCGTCCCAATCACAAAAGCCAATCACAAAAATGCCTGATTTTTTACGGCGTAGTCGTAGCGATGACAGAAACCTCCCATGTTATCCCTATGGGAAAACCACAAAATCTCTCAAATTACCACATTTTTATGTTTTACACTTTAACGAAGTCCTCCTAGTGCGTTTTGCCCACCGACTTCAAAATCGGTGTACGTCCTCTAGACAAGTGGGGCATCTAAAGTTATCAAAATTTTAAGGATAACTTTTACGGTCTCTGTGCGACAGAGCCACAAACGTTTCCCAGAATTCTGACTATTTGGCCTTCAGAGTGGCCTATAAACAATAGAGTTTTTCCAAATGACATGATATTTTGAACAAAATTCTAATTTGCCATCCTGATCATAAAAGTATGAGAGCCAAAGTCATATTTTGTACGGCGTAACCGTAGCGTTGACAGAAACATCCCATGTTATCCTTATGGGACAATCGTAGAATCGCTCAAATCACCACAAATTTACGCTTCACACTTTAACAAACTCCTCCTAGTGCGATTGCCCGATCAAGTTCATATTTGGAGAATATCATCTACACAAGCGGGGCATCAAAACCTACCCATATTTTGATTCTAAGTGCTACGGTCTCTGTGTGGCGGACCCGCAAATATATGTCACAAATGGGAAAACAGCGAAATCTCTAAAATGACCACATTTTTACGCTTCACACTTTAACGAACTCCTCCCAGGGCGATAGCTCGATCAAGTTCATATTTTAGGAAATCATCTACACAAACGAGGCATCAAAAGTTATCCATATTTTGATTTTAAGTGCTACGGTCTCTGTGCCGTGGAGCTGCAAATATACTGTCACAGATGGGAAAAACGCCAAATCCTTGAAATGTTCACATTTGTGACTGACCGTGGCTAAACCAGTTACAAGTTATTCTGAAAGTGTGAATTCAAAGCTTTCCAATGATGTCTCACTCATGTAGATCTGATCATATTTGAGTAAGTTGTGGTCATTTGAATGTATACAACTCTCAAACCCATTCACTGAGAAAACGGCTTCCAAAGTTTCTCACCGGAGTGAGCCCAGAGTCACAGGGGGGCTCATTTGCATCTCATTGAGATAAGCCCTCCCCCCTGTCACACTGACACCACCTCCCCCTACAGCTGTCACTCAAGACTCAAGAGGAGTGTTGTTATTGATGGTAACTGGACTTGAATCAGAATTAGAAGTTACTATATTAAAATGGAAATACTTGGATTACAAAAGGCCCTGAATAGAATCAAAGAATCAGAATGAGAATAGGGTTCATTGCATTTGTCGATAAACATAATTCACAGGTGATTCACCAACAATGGTGCACTGAATGATTCAACACAAACAACAAAAGATAAGATAAGATAGCCTTTAATGTTACAACGCAGTAGATACAGGGGGAAAGGACAGTAACTTATAGGAAGTTTAAAAAACACTCTTAATAGAAGAACTCTTATAAACAGATGCCAGGTATACGAACTGCAACGGGTCCATGGCTTTGAATATATGAGATAATCGATATGATATGTACACCACCAGAGTCCAATTACATCAGAGATCACATCCTCATCCTCTTCTTCGTGCACTCTTCTGTGCTGTGACTCTCGGCTCTTGGCATCAAAGCTGTAAACCAATAACAGGACATTTAAGAAATGGCTAACTATTTCACATAAAACACTCATTAACTATTTTTTTAACACAATGTGAGAGTTTCAATCTAAATACCTGAAGTGCTGATAACTCTTGATCTTTGGAAGCCGTCTGAAGAAGGGACTCAGATGCTTCTGCCAGTCGAAGTTCTTGACAAACACTTTGCCATCCGCCATTCCAACAAGCTGTGGGATATTGAAGTGAGACGTTGGTGGTGAGGGTCCGAAAGACAGCACATTAGATTCTGTTGTAGAGATCTGTGCGTGGCCTGCAGCTTCTGATGTGTGGGAGAAGCTGTTTCCACAGTGATCTGAAGCTTGATGTACAAACTGCAGGCTCACCTGAAAAACAGATGTTACTTATGGTTAATTATACTCTAATCATTAAAACATGAAAATCACCAAAATAATGTTTTACACTTACCACGCTCCTTAGCAGACTTCACGTAGAGACAGGTCATGTCAGTCAGGGTGTCTTTGCCAATTCTGAAAAGGGGGATAAAAGGATTAGGGTTAACAGTAATATGGGAATAACACGCTTCACAGATAACAGTTCACATTGTGACGTTAACGGTGTATTTAAGATGCAAAACGCGGAGATATTGGGACATCTGCCCTCGGCTAGCGGGGCTAGCTAGCTCACTTGAGATAACACGGCTCGTAAAAGCAAAACACTTGCAGAACAGCACACCAAAACATAAACATACACTCGAGTTTAAAAGCGGGTGTTTTAGTCGCAAAGCTTACCTGGTTCAGCCGTCCTGTTGTCTCTCCCAACACCGTGCACAGAGAGACACACAGGAAGCTGATAATGGCCAGGCAAGGGCGTGATTGGTTCGAGTGACGCAGTGCGTGCGTGACGTGCAACGTACGTAAGCCACGTGACCAGAAGTGGTATCTGGAGTTGTAGTTTTTTTCTCTTCCCTCGCCGAAAAATAACCCGATAACATAGCAAAGTTTAGCTTACAACTTAGCTCCGAATAGCTGCGTTTAGCTCCAGGCTGTGGCGCTAACAGCCGGTTTAGCACCATAAAATAGACACAAAGCACGACCCATACAACCCACGGGCCAACCCACGCCGAAAAATAACCCGATAACATGGTGATAACAGCAAGTAGTCACATTAAGCCCGTATTGCAGAGTGCACTGAAGCAACATGTTAGCTTAGCATTAGCTCCACCGGAGCAGACAAGTAAGATTCTAAAGTGATCACGAGACCGCCTTAAAACACAGCGTTAAAGCAATAATTTAGTAGTAAAGTAAAAGTGTACTTGAGTAAACAGTTCCGTTGCAATGTAGTCCAGGAAATGTAAGCTCTGAAGACTGTGCTCTGCAGACTGTCTGGAGTAATGAGAGAAAAACACGGAGCACGCAGAGCACGCAGCTGTAGCCATGCGGATCACAGCTGATTGGTGGAAAATGTAAACAACACGTTGGCTAGAAAAAGGTGACGCCCCCCAGGAGAGCAGGAAAAAGACCCCAAAACTCCACATTTTTAACAGCTTAATGTATATGTTTAAGACAACCAATAGTGTTATCTGAAGCACACAGGGGCTTATTCATAACTTCAACTAGCACATTCTGCAAAAAAATGAAAATCACAAATTTGGGGGGAAAAAAAGTAAAATGCTGTTTTTCTCAGTTTCATCGAGGCCGACTTGGTCCGACAATTGAGGCGGCGGGGCACATTTACGCTTCACACTTTAACAAACTCCTCCTAGTGCGTTTGGCCCACCGATCTCAAAATCGGTGTACCTCCTCTAGACAAGTGGGGCATCTAAAGTTATTCAAATTTTATGGATAACATTTACGGTCTCTGTGCAGCTGAGCCGCAAACTTTTCGCAGAATTCTGACAATTTGGCCTTCAGAGTGGCCTATAAACAATAGTTTTTCCAAATGACATGACATTTTGCACACAATTCTCATTTGCCATCCCCAAATTAAAAGTATGGGAGCCAAAGTCATATTTGGTAAAGCGTAGCCGTAGCGATGACAGAAATATCCCATGTTATCCCTATGGGGAAACCGCAAAATCTCTAGAATGACCACATTTTTACACTTCACACTTTAACAAACTCCTCCTAGTTCGAATACCCGATCGAGTTCATATTTGGGGAGAATCATCTACACAAGCGGGGCATCAAAAGTTATCCATATTTTGATTTTAAGTACTAGGGTCTCTGTGCGGTAGAGCCGCAAATATATGTCACAAATGGGAAAAACGCCAAATCCTTGAAATGTTCACATTTATGCTTCACACATTAATGAACTCCTCTGTGGGCAATAGCTCGATCAAGCTCATATTTTGGGAAAATAATCTACACAAGCGGGGCATCAAAAGTTATCCATATTTTTATTCCAAGTGTCACGGGCTCTGTGCGCTGGAGCTGCACATTTGACCGACATTTGTGTTCATTTGCACTGGTTAAGAACAGCATTGTACATATACAATGTGTCGCTGTCTTAGTTCTTAGACAATTGCGTTAGCGCAAACTCTGTAAAATGCAGAGAGCAGAGTCGGAAGGCCGGCGGCCCGCGAGGGCCGTTGGATGCCGCTTGCGGCTTTAATTCTTCTTCTTCTTCTTCTTCTTCTTCTTCTTCTTCTTCTTCTTCTTCTTCTTCTTCTCGGGACCAACCCCCCTATTTTTCACCCAGTGAACATTGACGAAAAGTCACAAAAATGTTCACACCTCTAAAAATCGTGCCTCTCTACATTCTGGCTATTTCCCTTTTCTAAAATAAAAAAATTGGCGCGTCAGCGCCCCCAAATGTACCAAAAATGCATTGAGAGATGGGAAATGACCCAAAAAAAATCTGATCGTAGAATCATGAAATTTGGCGCAGAGGTAGATGGTGACAAGAGAAGTGAAAAATATTATTACGGCAACGCCGTCCGCCCAACCAAATGTCGGCCATATTGCTTCAAAAATGGCTAAACATGATTTTGGAGTTTTTCCAAACGTCGTACTTTTACGAACTCCTCCCAGGGCGTTGGCCCTAAAAAGCTGAAATTTGGTGAAAATGCTACTGAGGAGTGGGACATCAAAAGTTATCCAAATTACATTGATACCTCTCACGGTCTCTGTGCGGCGAAGCCGCAAACTGTAGCTAGAATTTCAGAAATCTCCCATATTTAAAATTTCTGCCGTTTGCGCAGATAAAGTCCGAATTGCGTCAAATTAGAATCAGTTGTTAAACTCTTTGCCCTAAACCTACTTGAAGTGAAATAAATTCATTTGGCGCCACAGCGCCCCCTACAGATTTTATATGGAGGTTAAATGTTTAGTTTTGCGAAATTATATGAAATTTGACACACAACTCAATTTTAGCATCCCCATCAAAAAAGTCAATGAGAGCCATGTCATAATTGTTATGGCTTTGCCGTAACGATGACCGAAACCTTCCATGTTATTCCAATGGGGAAATCGCCAGAACATGTTTACACTTTATACTTTCACAAACTCCTCTTAGGGCGTTAGCCCTATTAACGTGAAATTTGGTGAGACTCATCTTCAGGGGTGGACCATCAAAAGTGATCCACATTTTCATTCAAAGAGTCACGGTGTCTGTGCGGCAAAGCCGCACATTGTGCCAAGAATTCAAAATAAAATTGCTTTTTGATGGTAAAACAAAGGGGAGAAGATGTGACAGCGTCACAGATTCAGCAGTAGGCGCAATAAAAGAACAATTGGGGCGCGTTAGCGCCCCCTCCTCTTGCGGCGTGGCGGCGGCGTGGCGAGGGCCGATCATTGCCGCTTGCGGCTATATTTTTTATTATTATTTTTCTTGTTCTTCTGCTTTTTGAGCTCTAATTTGACCCCCTGAACATGCTCAAAAACTCACCAAACTTTGCCCAAAATTCAGAATCGGCGAAAAATTTGATTTTTTCTGGGCCATTTTTTTTTTCGTAAAAAAATGGCGCGACAGCGCCACCGACAAAAGTCAAAATACATTGCGCCTATGGGAGACGCCCCGAGGTCAACTTTGTCGTAGAGCTACGAAATTCGGGACACGCAATCCTCTCTTGAGGACAAAAAAAAATATTGCTGTGGCCACGCCCCCAGACTTACCCTATGCCCGCCATCTTCCTTTGAAAATGAAAACAAGCTGTGTTAGCCATTTTGTTCACGTCAAACTTTGACGAACTCCTCCTAGGGCGTTTTGCCCACCGACTTCAAAATCGGCGTACGTCCTCTGGACAAGTGGGGCATCTAAAGTTATTCAATTTTTTGAGATAACTTTTACGGTCTGTGTGCGGCGCAGCCGCAAAGTTGGACAACTTATTTTGGAATATTGCAGATCTAAAAAATGCTCCCATTTGATCAAAACCAGTCCGATTAGGACCAAATTTGAATTAAACTTTCTAGTTTGGACCAGTTTAGGATGACAAAATTGAAATGGCCGCGATAGCGCCCCCTACAGAGTGACCTTTAAATTAACATTGAAGGTCAAAAATTAGTTTTACCAAAATTGTCTAAACTTTACCCAAAATTCTATTTTGCCGTCCCGATCACAAAAGCCAATCACAAAAATGCCTAAATTTTTACGGCGTAGTCGTAGCGATGACAGAAACCTCCCATGTTATCCCTATGGGAAAACCGCAAAATCTCTCAAATTACCACATTTTTATGTTTTACACTTTAACGAACTCCTCCTAGTGCGTTTTGCCCACCAACCTCAAAATCGGTGTACGTCCTCTAGACAAGTGGGGCATCTAAAGTTATCCAAATTTTAAGGATAACATTTACGGTCTCTGTGCGATGGAGCCGTAAACGTTTCCCAGAATTCTGACTATTTGGCCTTCAGAGTGGCCTATAAACAATATAGTTTTTCCAAATGACATGATATTTTGAACAAAATTCTAATTTGCCATCCTGATCATAAAAGTATGAGAGCCAAAGTCATATTTTGTACGGCGTAACCGTAGCGATGACAGAAAAATCCCATGTTATCCTTATGGAAAAATCGCAGAATCGCTCAAATCACCACATTTTTACGCTTCACACTTTAATGAACTCCTCCTAGGGCGATTGTCCGATCAAGTTCATATTTGGAGAATATCATCTACACAAGCGGGGCATCAAAACTTATCCATATTTTGATTCTAAGTGCTACGGTCTCTGTGTGGCGGACCCGCAAATATATGTCAGAAATGGGAAAACCGCGATATCTCTAAAATGACCACATTTTTATGCTTCACACTTTAATGAACTCCTCCCAGGGCGATTGTCCGATCAAACTCATGTTTGGGGAAAATCATCTACACAAACGGGGCATCAGAAGTTATCCATATTTTGATTTTAAGTGCTACGGTCTCTGTGCCGTGGAGCTGCAAATATACTGTCACAAATGGGAAAACGCCAAATCTTTGAAATGTTCAAATTTACGCTTCACACTTTAACAAACTCCTCCGTGGGCAATAGCTCGATCAAGCTTTACTTTGGGAAATATCATCTACACAAGCGCGGCATCAAAAGTTATCCATATTTATATTCTAAGTGCTACGGTCTCTGTGCGGCGGCGCAGCAAATTTGACTGACACTTGTGTTCATTTGCACTGGATTGGCCATGTCCAATGTGTCGCCGTCTGTCAAGTTCTTTTTTAATTCAAGACACAATAAGGGCGCCATCTTTATCAAGTCGAAAGCGCAGAGTCGGAAGGCCGGCGGCCCGCGAGGGCCGTTGGATGCCGCTTGCGGCTTTAATTTTTCTTGTTCTTCTGCTTTTTGAGCTCTAATTTGACCCCCTGAACATGCTCAAAAACTCACCAAACTTTGCCCAAAATTCAGAATCGGCGAAAAAAAATAATAATTCTGGGCCATTTTTTTTTTCGTTAAAAAATGGCGCGACAGCGCCACCGACAAAAGTCAAAATACATTGCGCCTATGGGAGACGCCCCGAGGTCAACTTTGGAGTAAAGCTACGAAATTCGGGACACGCATTCCTCTCGTGAGGACAAAAAAAAATAAATATTGTGGCCACGCCCCCAGACTTACCCTATGGCCGCCATCTTCCTTTGAAAATGAAAACACGCTGTGTTAGCCATTTTGTTCACGTCAAACTTTGACGAACTCCTCCTAGGGCGTTTTGCCCACCGACTTCAAAATCGGCGGACGTCCTCTGGACAAGTGGGGCATCTAAAGTTATCCAATTTTTTGAGATACCTTTTACGGTCTGTGTGCGGCGCAGCCGCAAAGTTGGACAACTTATTTTGGAATATTGCAGATCTAAAAATTGCTCCCATTTGATCAAAACGAGTCCGATTAGGACCAAATTTGAATCAGTTGTTAAACTTTCAAGTTTGGACCAGTTTAGCATGACAAAATTGAAATGGGCGCGATAGCGCCCCCTACACAGTTGCCTTTGAGTGAACATTGATGGACAAAAACTGGTTTTACACAAATGTTCTAAACTTTGCCCAAAATTCTATTTTGGGGTCCCGAGCAAAAGGCCAATCAAACTTATGCCTTAATTTTTACGGCGTAGCCGTAGCCATGACGGAAACCTCCCATGTTATCCCTATGGGAAAATTGCTAAATCTCTCGAATATCCACATTTTTCTGTTTCACACTTTAACGAACTCCTCCTAGTGCGTTTTGCCCACCGACCTCAAAATCGGTGTACGTCCCCTAGACAAGTGGGGCATCTAAAGTTATCCAAATTTTAAGGATAACTTTTACGGTCTCTGTGCGACGGAGCCGCAAACTTTTCCCTGAATTCTGACTATTTGGCCTTCAGAGTGGCCTATAAACAATAGAGTTTTTCCAAATGACATGATATTTTGCACTAAATTCTAATTTGCCATCCTGATCATACAAGTATGAGAGCCAAAGTCATATTTTGTACGGCGTAACCGTAACGATGACAGAAACATCCCATGATATCCTTATGGGAAATTCGCGAAATTGCTCAAATCACCACATTTTTACGCTTCACACTTTAACGAACTCCTCCTAGGGCGATTGTCTGATCAAACTCATATTTGGGGAAAATCATCTACACAAGCGGGGCATCAAAAGTTATCCATATTTTGATTCTAAGTGCTACGGTCTCTGTGTGGCTGACCCGCAAATATATGTCACAAATGGGAAAACAGCAAAATCTCTCATATTACCACATTTTTATGTTTTACACTTTAACAAACTCCTCCTAGTGCGTTTTGCCCACCAACCTCAAAATCGGTGTACGTCCTCTAGACAAGTGGGGCATCTAAAGTTATCCAAATTTTAAGGATAACTTTTATGGTCTCTGTGCGACGGAGCCACAAACTTTACCCAGAATTTGGACTATTTGGCCTTCAGAGTGGCCTATAAACAATAAAGTTTTTCCAAATAACATGACATTTTGCACTAAATTCTAATTTGCCATCCTGATCATAAAAGTATGACAGCCAAAGTCATATTTTGTACGGCGTAACCGTAGCGATGACAGAAACATTCCATGATATAATTATGGGAAAATCGTTGAATTGCTCAAATCACCACATTTTTACGCTTCAAACTTTAACAAACTCCTCCGTGGGCAATAGCTCGATCAAGCTTTACTTTGGGAAATATCATCTACACAAGCGGGGCATCAAAACTTATCCATATTTATATTCCAAGTGCTACGGTCTCTGTGCGGCGGCGCAGCACATTTGACTGACACTTGTGTTGATTTGCACTGGATTGGCCATGTCCAATGTGTCGCCGTCTGTCAAGTTCTTTTTTAATTCAACACACAATAAGGGCGCCATCTTTATCAAGTCGAAAGCGCAGAGTCGGAAGGCCGGCGGCCCGCGAGGGCCGTTGGATGCCGCTTGCGGCTTTAATATTCTTTCTTTCTTCTTTCTTCTTGGGACCAACCCCCCTATTTTTCACCCAGTGAACATTGACGAAAAGTCACAAAAATTTGCACACCTTTAAAAATCGTGCCTCTCCACATTCTGGCTATTTCCCTTTTCTAAAATAAAAAAAATTGGCGCGTCAGCGCCCCCAAATGTACCAAAAATGCATTGAGAGATGGGAAATGACCCAAAAAAAATCTGATCATAGAATCATTAAATTTGGCGCAGAGGTAGATGGTGACAAGAGAAGTAAAAAATATTATTACGGCAACGCCGTCCGCCCAACCAAATGTCGGCCATATTGCTTCAAAAATGGCTAAACATGACTTCGGAGTTTTTCCAAACGTCGTACTTTTACGAACTCCTCCCAGGGCGTTGGCCCTAAAAAGCTGAAATTTGGTGAAAATGCTACTGAGGAGTGGGACATCAAAAGTTATCCAAATTACATTGATACCTGTCACGGTCTCTGTGCGGCGAAGCCGCAAACTGTAGCAAGAATTTCAGAAATCTCCCAAATTTAACATTTCTGCCGTTTGCGCAGATAAAGTCCGAATTGCGTCAAATTAGAATCAGTTGTTAAACTCTTTGCCCTAAACCTACTTGAATATTAATAAATAAATAAATTAATTTGGAGCCACAGCGCCCCCTACAGATTTTATATGGAGGTTAAATATTTAGTTTTGCTAAATTAAATGAAATTTGACACACAACTCAATTTTGGCATCCCCATCAAAAAAGTCAAAGAGACCCATGTCATAATTGTTATGGCTTTGCCGTAACGATGACCGAAACCTTCCATGTCATTCCAATGGGGAAATCGCCAGAACATGTTTACACTTTAGACTTTCACGAACTCCTCTTAGGGCATTAGACATATTAACCTGAAATTTGGTGAGACTCATCTTCAGGGGTGGACCATCAAAAGTTATCCACATTATTATTCTAAGAGTCACGGTGTCTGTGCGGCAAAGCCGCACATTGTGCCAAGAATTCAAAATAAAATTGCTTTTTGATGGTAAAACAAAGGGGAGAAGATGTGACAGCGTCACAGATTCAGCAGTAGATGTAATAAAAGTACAATTGGGGCGCGTTAAAGCCCCCTCCTCTTGCGGCGTGGCGGCGGTGTGGCGAGGGCCGATCATTGCCGCTTGCGGCTATATTTATTTTAATTTTTAGATCATAAAACATCAAACATAACCGGGCAGGACCAGAAAGAGACAAAATGATAAAAACATACGGTAAATTAGAAAAATATATAACAATAATAATTTAAATATAGCCGCAAGCGGCAATGATCGGCCCTTGCCACACCGCAGCGCCGCCCGACCACTTACTGCTGAATCTGTGACGCTGTCGCGTCTTCTTCCCTTTGCTTTACATATAAAGGGAAAAGTTTGTGGCTCTTAGAATAAAATGTGGATAATCTTTTTGGTCCACTCCTGAAGATTAGACTCATCTTCAGGCAAATGCCCTTGGAGGAGTTCATAAAAGTATAAAGTGTCAGCATGGTCACATTTCAGGGATTTGGCAATTTTCCCATTGGCATAACATGGGAGGTTCCTGTCATCGCTATGACTACGGCATAACAAATATGACATGTGTCTCATTGACTCTTTTGATCGGGATGCCAAAATGGAATTTTGTGCCAACTTTCATTCATTTTAGAAGAACTAAATTTTGTGGTCCCCATTCAAAAGGCAATTTTTTTTTTGAACTTCTTGGCCTCTCGCCAGCTTGAGGCGCTCGGGCCTAATAAAAAAAAAAGGAAGTAAAGAACATTTTAAAAAAGAAAATAAGGATGGGGTGGGATCCAAAGAAAAGAAGGTTTAAGCACATTCATTCCAAAATAAAAGTCCCATTTAGTCTGTCAGATTGTCCAAAACTGTTTTTATTGTTTTTTCCTTTTGCTTATGTTGTTTATGACGTCTTAATCGTAATTTGTAATTTGTGTCATCCATTTCTCTCCACTGTGAAGTACATACAGTTTCCCATTCTTTCTCCGTCAAAACAAAATGACCCACTTTCCCATTTATTTGTAATATATTTAGTGGAGTGGCCGTCCATATAATGAAAACAGTTCTATCATTTTATATTTTCTTCTTCTTTAAAGTTCTGATTGATATGCCTTTATGAATATTTCAGTCCCAGAGTTAATATATCTGAATTATAATAACACTTTCTCCATCTGTGTAATTCCCTCAGTAGATGGAACATAACCTCTGTAAGACCCATGAGGAACAGCAGAGATCCAGATGATACGATTTGTTTTAGTTCTAAAACATGAGATGCCAAAATCAAAGAATAGCCAATTTTTTAGGTTTATAATGTCACTTCCTGTTTGTAATTGATGACATCACACTAGGAAATTACCCAGCAAACACTGGGACAAAACTCATCTAATGTCACAATTTATTTCATTTGACAAATACAAATATATGAGAGCGACTTTATTTTGTTGAATTCATGTATAGAGAGTTAAAAAAGCTGTTTCTTTTGTCTAAATTCTGCATAAACTTTGACTGGAGAGTTCCTGGTGTGATGTCACTTCCTGTCATTTTTTTAACCAATTTTTCAACGTTTTCTCCACAAATACCTGCTCGATCGGTGTCAAACTATAATGTATATGTACAACAGGTACAAATACACCAAATAAAGTGTAAAATGTAAAAACCTGTCAAAGGCCCTTTACGTGATCAGTCATTTTCAAGGTGCATTGTGGGAAATTTGCACTACTTTTCCACACGCCGAACATTCGACCGGCACTAAAACTGGCGTGGAGCCCTAAATAACGCCGTACACGGAGAAGAGTGTGGACATTTGGACGCAGATGGTATCGATATCCGTTTATAATCTTTAACGAATAATTAAATCAGAGGGTTATGGTGGTCGTTGTGTTGCCTTGGTTACGATTAACAGTGCAGTCCCTTTTCCATGAAGGTCCTATGTGGAATACACTCCTTCATCTGTACTTTGACTTCAGTTGAGTACTTCTTCCACCGCTCGTCCCACCTCGCCACTTTTACATTCGAAAACCCGATATCGCGCCTTCCATCGAGAACGATCAACTGAACGTTCGGCATCGGTCGCGCGAGGAATTGCAGCGCCTTCCGTCTGGCGTCGACATAATTTACACGTGTCGAAGTCGAGGAGGAAACTCGACGCGCTGGTAAAAATCGACGCTTCTCCGTGAACGTCCGCTCGCGCTTTCGGAGGCGAGAAGAGCGAACGTGAAGAAGAATGGCCTTGACGTTCACGGAGCAGACGTTCTTCCCGCCTTCGCCGCTTTGTCCGGACGAGCCGCTGAACCACCAAGAGACGTGTGACTTGTCTGAAATGGACAGAAGTCGAGGGTGACGTGTCGCTGCGTCTTGAACTATTTCGCCAATTACAGTCTGGGCCGTGCAGTTCTGCGGTTCTGAAATACTCGTTGAAACTACTTTTGGGGCACGCTCACTCTCGTTTTCTCCCGTCGCGTCGCCTGAAACGAGATCGTAACGTCGATTAAACCGTCACTGCCGGGCGGGACGTGTCTGCTTTAAAAACACAGAGGAGCGCGTCTGGAGTCCCACCTGATGACCTCATGCAGTGGGCTGAGGGGCCGACGCCACTGAGTATAATGACATAAATGTGTATTATCGGTGACGTTTGTTGTGTTGGTGTTCGGTCTGAGAAGGTTTTACGTCGGATGCCCTTCCGTTACGCCGTTTTCAGGGATTAATTATTAAACTATAACAAACTGAGATCATTATTTAACCCGTTTGTTGTAATAATCGGCTAAATTAATCGGAAGCGGCTTGAAATAGAAGACTTCCTGAACTGACAAGCCCCGCCCTCTGTGAGTAAACGCAGAGCAGTGGGCGGAGTTAGGGGGTAGGTGAAGACTTGGATTAAACTAATGACGATGGAAGACTGTTCTAACAAAGTCAAACAATCGTGAAAGTATTTATTCATTCATTTGTGTGTTTATTTTCAATTTAAATTCATTAAGTTTTATTCTTACTTTGAGCAGTTTAAATATTTATTTAACAAATGATACAAATGGTACTATCAAAAAATAAAAAGTAAAATGTATAAAACGAAATCAACTTTAATTTAATGGCCTGAAGTTTAGAAAAGTATTTGTCCCTTTATAATAGTGAAATACTGAAAATAATGAAAGTGTATCATATATTCATTGTGCTGCGTGAGCTGCCCTGAGGCTAACGGCTCAAACAGTGGCTGCCCATCTGCGCCATCCGCCTCACACAGAGTCAAGGAGCTTCAGCACCTTTAGCGCTGCTGGTCTGTTTCTGGTTTGGCTTCGTCGGGGTCCAAACGTTGTGAAACCCCCGGTGTTATGAAACGCCTCGTCCCCAGTGACCGGCTCTGGACAAACACACAGTTCAGCTGAGTGTCAGTGTCCGTGCGGTCAAACAGAGAAAATATATACAATAAATACAATATATAAAATAAATAAAATAAAATAAATAAAATAAATAAAATAAATAAAATAAATAAAATAAATAAAATAAATAAAATAAATAAAATAAATAAACAATTCAATGCAATTCAATAACAAAAATAAATAAAATTGCAGAAATAACAAATAAATTAAAGCCGCAAGCGGCAATGATCGGCCCTCGCCACCCCGCCGCCGCAACGCGCCCCAATTGTCCTTTTATTACGCCTACTGCTGAATCTGTGACGCTGTCACATCTTCTCCCCTTTGTTTTACCATCAAAAAGCTATTTTATTTTGAATTCTTGGCACAATGTGCGGCTTTGCCGCACAGACACCGTGACTCTTTGAATAAAAATGTGGATAACTTTTGATGGTCCACCCCTGAAGATGAGTCTCACCAAATTTCAGGTAATAGGGCTAAAGCCCTGGGAGGAGTTTGTGAAAGTCTAAAGTGTAAACATGTTCTGGCGATTTCCCCATTGGAATAACGTGGAAGGTTTCGGTCATCGTTACGGCAAAGCCATAACAATTATGACATGGGTCTCATTGACTTTTTTGATGGGGATGCCAAAATTGAGTTGTGTGTCAAATTTCATATAATTTCGCAAAACTAAACATTTAACCTCCATATAAAATCTGTAGGGGGCGCTGTGGCGCCAAATTAATCTATTTCACTTCAAGTAGGTTTAGGGCAAAGAGTTTAACAACTGATTCTAATTTGAGGCAATTCGGACTTTATCTGCGCAAACGGCAGATAAAGAGACCGTGACAGGTATCAATGTAATTTGGATAACCTTTGATGTCCCACTCCTCAGTACCATTTTCACCAAATTTCAGCTTTTTAGGGCCAACGCCCTGGGAGGAGTTCGTAAAAGTACGACGTTTGGAAAAACTCCTGAGTCATGCTTAGCCATTTTTGAACCAATATGGCCGACATTTGGTTGGGCGGACGGCGTTGCCGTAATAATATTTTTTACTTCTCTTGTCACCATCTACCTCTGCGCCAAATTTCATGATTCTACGATCAGATTTTTTTTCGGTTATTTCCTATCTCTCAATGCATTTTTAGTACATTTGGGGGCGCTGACGCGCCAATTTTTTTTATTTTAGAAAAGGGAAATAGCCAGAATGTAGAGAGGCACGATTTTTAGAGGTGTGCAAATTTTTGTGACTTTTCGTCAATGTTCACTGGGTGAAAAATAGGGGGGTTGGTCCCGAGAAGAAGAAGAAGAAGAAGAATATAATAATATAATATATAATAATATTCCGATGCGAAAACAATGTTTCCCATTTTTCAAATATCATAAACTATACATTTTCGGAAAGCGCTCGCGCTTTCCTACCTCATGGTGTGGGTCCCTGGTCACTGACGGGTACTTTCGTTAATTTTGAGTGGGCTCCGCCCACTTTGTGTTTTTGGCCCTCTATACAGTAATAATGTTCAATTTTTGCATTACATGCTTATATGCACGGAACATGCAAGAGATGGGGAACGTATTCGTGAGCTACTTAGCGCAAATGAGTGCTTTATATGTAAAGTGCTCGTTTAGTGCGCACTTTTGCACGGGCTTGGCCCGTTTACAACGGTAATGTTCCATTTTCCTACTACTAATTAGTATGCACGGGGCGTGCATGAGTGGAGGAGTGCGTTAGTGAGTGTTTGGAAGTGGGCGAGCGCTTTGCGCTCGATTTCGTGCGCACTACGTGCGCACTTTCGCAGCCGTGCTTCGCACGGCCTTACGAGATTAATAGGCCTCTCGCCAGCTTGTGGCGCTCGGGCCTAATAAAACAAATAAAATGAATACAAATTAATAAAATTAATACAAATGAATACAATTAATAAAATCAATAAAATGAATATTTCAAATACATAAATAAAAAATAATTAATTGATAGTAATAATTAATTCAAAATAATAGGTAAAATAAAATATATAAAAATACATAAATAAATAAAATATGTGAATGTCAGCTTTAAAACAGAAGAGGCCAAAGCAAAGTTACTCAAGAGCAGGTTTAAAGACCGAACACAAATACTACAGACCGAAAACAACACAAATACTACAGACCGAAAACAACACAAATACTACAGACCGAAAACAACACAAATACTACAGACGGAATACAACACAAATACTACGGACTAAAAACAACACAAATACTACAGACCGAAAACAACACAAATACTACAGACCGAAAACAACACAAATACTACAGACGGAATACAACACAAATACTACGGACTAAAAACAACACAAATACTACAGACCAAAAACAACACAAATACTACAGACGGAATACAACACAAATACTACGGACTAAAAACAACACAAATACTACAGACCAAAAACAACACAAATACTACAGACGGAATACAACACAAATACTACGGACTAAAAACAACACAAATACTACAGACCGAAAACAACACAAATACTACAGACCGAAAACAACACAAATACTACAGACGGAATACAACACAAATACTACAGACTAAAAACAACACAAATACTACAGACTATAAACAACACAAATACTACAGACGGAATACAACACAAATACTACAGACTAAAAACAACACAAATACTACAGACTAAAAACAACACAAATACTACAGACTAAAAACAACACAAATACTACAGACTAAAAACAACACAAATACTACAGACTAAAAACAACACAAATACTACAGACTATAAACAACACAAATACTACAGACTATAAACAACACAAATACTACAGACGGAATGCAACACAAATACTACAGACTAAAAACAACACAAATACTACAGACTATAAACAACACAAATACTACAGACTAAAAACAACACAAATACTACAGACGGAATACAACACAAATACTACAGACTAAAAACAACACAAATACTACAGACGGAATACAACACAAATACTACGGACTAAAAACAACACAAATACTACAGACCGAAAACAACACAAATACTACAGACCGAAAACAACACAAATACTACAGACTAAAAACAACACAAATACTACAGACTAAAAACAACACAAATACTACAGACTAAAAACAACACAAATACTACAGACTAAAAACAACACAAATACTACAGACTAAAAACAACACAAATACTACAGACTAAAAACAACACAAATACTACAGACTAAAAACAACACAAATACTACAGACGGAATACAACACAAATACTACGGACTAAAAACAACACAAATACTACAGACCGAAAACAACACAAATACTACAGACCGAAAACAACACAAATACTACAGACGGAATACAACACAAATACTACAGACTAAAAACAACACAAATACTACAGACTAAAAACAACACAAATACTACAGACTATAAACAACACAAATACTACAGACTAAAAACAACACAAATACTACAGACGGAATACAACACAAATACTACAGACTATAAACAACACAAATACTACAGACGGAATACAACACAAATACTACAGACTAAAAACAACACAAATACTACAGACTAAAAACAACACAAATACTACAGACTAAAAACAACACAAATACTACAGACTAAAAACAACACAAATACTACAGACTATAAACAACACAAATACTACAGACTAAAAACAACACAAATACTACAGACTAAAAACAACACAAATACTACAGACTAAAAACAACACAAATACTACAGACTAAAAACAACACAAATACTACAGACTAAAAACAACACAAATACTACAGACTAAAAACAACACAAATACTACAGACTAAAAACAACACAAATACTACAGACTAAAAACAACACAAATACTACAGACGGAATGCAACACAAATACTACAGACTAAAAACAAAACCATCCAAACTGAGTTAGTTTAAAGTGTTCGTGACATGTTTTTACGATTTTCAAATTTTGACTTTATTTGGTGTATTTATACCTGTCGTACATATAAATGATAGTTTTACATAAATCGAGCAGGTATTTGTGGAGAAAACGTTGAAAAGAAGTGACATCACATTCCAGTCAAAGTTTATGCTGAATTTACACAAAGAAACGACTTTTCAAACTTTAAACATTTTTCAACAAAATAAAGTCGCTCTCATATATTTTATTTGTCAAATTAAAAATTGTTTTAAAACATTCTTCACTTCAGGTTCATCCTGGTCAAATGTTGTAAAAATCCAATCAATTAGACTAATCAATGAGTAAAAACGATCTTTAGTCTCAGTTAATAGTTTTGTATAAGAGCTTTTCTATTAAGAGTGTTTTTTCTAAAGATTTATATAAGTTGTTATAAAATCAGTTTTTTTACTTCTGTGCCTACTTGTGTTGCAACACTGGAATTTCCCCATTGTGGGACAGATAAAGGCTTATCTTATCTTAATAATACACCATTTGCAAAGGAAATTTTGGTCAAATTAGATTTTTAATGTGATCGCGACAATGATATTTTCACACATTTTATCCCAGAAAACTCTTTTTTTTTAATAGTTTCGTAATTTTACTTCCTGTTCCTGAAGAAAAAAGAATGAATATATGCTCTATTTTGATGTAATATTAGAAGAAAGTTGTTTTGCCATTTTGAATTTTGAAATCAAAGTCAAACAAAAGACAGAACAAATTGCCAAAAAAGCACATGTTTCTCGTCTTTTGTCAGATCTATAATCTAATCATGTTTGTCGATTTATTGCGTGTCCTGTTCCTGCTAAACCCGTGTGTGGAAGCGGCTGGAGGAGAAACATCTGGAGAAGCACAGATTTCCCATGGTTCCTTTCAGCTCTGGTTTGAATCACATGAAACGCTGCCCAGAGCAAACCCAAGATTCATTCATGGAATTGTTTTACCCACAAACCCTGAGATCAGGAGTCGAACCCACAACCTCGTCGCTCAGAGGCAGTTTGAGCGAGCGGTTTGGGATTGTTGAGCTCACAGCGCCCTTTAGTGGACAGAACCTGCAATGACGGCATAAAAGTATCAAGACAAATGAGGAGAAAAGAGTGTAAAAAGTGCAGATTTGAATAAAAAACAAAAATCCAATGAAACCGAAGTGAGTTGTGTTTATTGATGTGTAAGAGTGGATCACAAATGCCACAATATACACAAGAATTAAAGTCAAATCCTACATTTACAGCTCAACATGAACACAGCAAATTTCATTATGAAACTTCTTTATAAAAGTAAAACATGAAAAACATGTCTAAAATGTCATAAAATCAACTACATTCATTACAGAGTGTGAAGGTTTAGTCCTGGTTTAGACCTGGTTTAGTCCTGGTTTAGTCCTGGTTTAGTCCTGGTTTAGTCCTGGTATAGTCCTGGTTTAGTCCTGGTTTAGTCCTGGTTTAGCCCTGGTTTAGCCCTGGTATAGTCCTGGTTTAGTCCTGGTTTAGTCCTGGTTTAGACCTGGTTTAGTCCAGGTTTAGTCCTGGTTTAGTCCAGGTTTAGTCCTGGTTTAGTCCTGGTTTAGTCCTGGTTTAGCCCTGGTTTAGTCCTGGTTTAGTACTGGTTTAGTCCTGGTTTAGTCCTGGTTTAGCCCTGGTTTAGTCCTGGTTTAGTCCTGGTTTAGTCCTGGTTTAGCCCTGGTTTAGTCCTGGTTTAGTCCTGGTTTAGTCCTGGTTTAGTCCTGGTTTAGTCCTGGTTTAGCCCTGGTTTAGTCCTGGTTTAGTCCAGGTTTATCCCTTTTACAGCAGAAACACACTTCCACACTTCCTTTAGCTTTATGTTTCAAAATAAAAGAGAAAATACATTTGTTCTTAAACTTAGACATGATTAAAAATGATTGAATTAAGTCGTGTTTATCTTGATTTGAGTTTATTTATTATAATTCCTTAAACTTTTGTTTTGTGCAGTAGCAATTTTGTTTAATTTCAAGTTAGAAAACGTTTGTCTTTTTCTTATTTTAAAGATATTAAACCCTCGTTCTATTGACGCTCTAATGTTAAAGAAAATATACTCAAAACGAGATGAATTACACTTAATTCAAGCTCTTATTATTTTATTATTATAGATGTGATTTATCCCAGTGACTTCAGACCCCGGCTCAGACCCCGGCTCAGACCCCGGGGTCTTGCCTTCCCATTGGCTGCAGGTGCCACATGACGACTCCGGACGGGTTGATGGAGACGCTGAACGTCTCTGTGGAGTTGAGCGTCTTGAGTTTGGATTCGCTGAACACGTCGTAGACCTGAGACAGACAAACACATCATCATCACTGTGCAGTTCTAATGAGACACCAGAAGAGGGCGCCAGAGGAGTGGACACCACATAGAACTGAGACTTCACTAAACAGACTTGGGACTTGACTTGGATTCTTTACGTGTGATTCGACAGGGGCTCGACAGGGGCTCGACAGGGGCTCGACTGGGGCTCGACTGGGGCTCGACTGGAGCTCGATTGGGGCTCGACTTGACAGGGGCTCGACTGGGGCTCGACTTGTCAGGGGCTCTACAGGGGCTCGACTGGGTTCCGACTGGGGCTCTGCATGGGCTCGACTGGGGCTCGACAGGGTCTCGAATGGGGTTCTGCATGGGCTCGACTGGGGCTCTGCATGGGCTCGACTGGGGCTCTGCATGGGCTCGACTGGGGCTCGACAGGGTCTCGAATGGGGCTCTGCATGGGCTCGACTGGGGCTCTACAGGGGCTCGACTGGGTTCCGACTGGGGCTCTACAGGGGCTCGACTGGGTTCCGACTGGGGCTCGTCAGGGGCTCGAATGGGGCTCGACTGGGGCTCGACAGGGGCTCGACTAGGGCTCGACAGGGACTCGAGTTTAATGTCAAACCTGGTAGTGTCCCGCGCCGTAGCCGAGTTTGCCCAGAGTCGTGCGGTAGAGGAACGGCATGTCCGACCTCCGGCTCAGGAACACCACGGCGCTGGCAGAGTCCACCAGGGGGCGCCAGTACACCTCGATCCGGCTCTTCTCCTGAAAGCAGCAAAGCATCCGAGGACGGAGTATTAACCCGGGCGTAACCGGCGACACATAAGGTGGCACCTCCAGACCTTCAGGAGGCGCCGTCCCTGCTGCCCCAGCGCGTCCTGGTCGATGGCGATGGCGCCCTTGTTCTGGAGAATCCCCCGCGCGGCGTTGTCCAGCTGCCGCAGGTCGTTGGACATGATGAGCGGCGCCGCCATGATGGACCAGAGCGCCATCTGTGCCCGGGACTGGTCCAGGCTCAGGCCGAAGTTACCCACGATCAGCTGAGGGCGGGCGCGGCCGGGGATTCAGGCATAGAAGGGTAAAAAAGGGCACAGAATGAGACAGAAGGGCACAGAAGGGTAAATAAGGGCAAAAAATGAGACAAAATGGAACACAATGGCACAGAAGGTCATAGAAGGGTACAGATTGGCACAGAATGAGACAGAAGGGCACAGAATGGCACAAAAGGGCACAGAAGGGCACAGAATGGCACAAAAGGGCACAGAAGGGCACAGAATGGCACAGAATAGTGAATACAGCGTTTGTGTGCGGGCCGTACCATGTCAGGGTCGTTCCAGTGGCCGGGCCCCGCTGCAGCCTGGATGAAGTCCTGGTTGTTAAAGAACCAGTCCATGAGGAACTGCACGCTGTCCCACGAGTCCTGGATGTCGTAGTAGTTCCTCCACAGGTGACAGATGTCGCCCAGAAGAGTGTAGTTCACCTGAGCAAACACCAGCCGTGTGTACGTTACAACATGTGCTGATGGTTTGTGCTGATGGTTTGTGCTCATGGTTAGAGCTCATGGTTTGTGCTCATGGTTTGTGCTCATGGTTTGTGCTCATGGTTAGTGCTCATGGTTTGTGTGCTCATGGTTTGTGTTGCTGGTTTGTGCTCATGGTTTGTGTTGCTGGTTTGTGCTCATGGTTTGTGTTGCTGGTTTGTGCTCATGGTTTGTGTGCTCATGGTTTGTGCTGATGGTTTGTGCTGATGGTTTGTGCTCATGGTTTATGTTGCTGGTTTGTCCTCATGGTTAGTGCTGATGGTTAGTGCTCATGGTTTGTGCTCATGGTTTGTCCTCATGGTTTGTCCTCATGGTTAGTGCTGATGGTTTGTGTTGCTGGTTTGTGCTCATGGTTAGTGTGCTGATGGTTTGTGCTCATGGTTAGTGCTCATGGTTAGTGCTCATGGTTAGTGTTGCTGGTGACTCGTGCACTGACCTCCGGAGGCAGAGAGCCCACGTACACAGGCCAGCTGCAGGAGAAGACCATGGGACGTCCCGTGGCGTTCAGGGCCCTGGACATCAGAGGATAACCTGTGCACGAGACGTTTCAACAGAGGAAGATCAGCCACATGTCACACTCTGCACGAACAGAACTTTATTATTCACACGACACAAACAATCAGTCCAGCGAGTTTAAGAGAAGAGACCACCACTGACACTGCTCCGTCTGTGTCCCTGGTCTTAACGTCCCGTGAAGCTCGTGCCCAAACTGCAGGTCGTACCCACTCATGGTTTGTGCTCATGGTTTGTGTGCTCATGGTTTGTGTGCTCATGGTTTGTGCTCATGGTTTGTGTGCTCATGGTTTGTGTGCTCATGGTTTGTGCTCATGGTTTGTGTGCTCATGGTTTGTGTGCTCATGGTTTGTGCTCATGGTTTGTGTGCTCATGGTTTGTGTGCTCATGGTTTGTGTGCTCATGGTTTGTGCTCATGGTTTGTGTGCTCATGGTTTGTGTGCTCATGGTTTGTGCTCATGGTTTGTGTGCTCATGGTTTGTGCTCATGGTTTGTGTGCTCATGGTTTGTGCTCATGGTTTGTGTGCTCATGGTTTGTGTGCTCAGGTTTGTGTGCTCATGGTTTGTGCTCATGGTTTGTGCTCATGGTTTGTGCTCATGGTTTGTGCTCATGGTTTGTGTGCTCATGGTTTGTGTGCTCATGGTTTGTGCTCATGGTTTGTGTGCTCATGGTTTGTGCTCATGGTTTGTGTGCTCATGGTTTGTGTGCTCATGGTTTGTGTGCTCATGGTTTGTGTGCTCATGGTTTGTGCTCATGGTTTGTGTGCTCATGGTTTGTGTGCTCATGGTTTGTGTGCTCATGGTTTGTGTGCTCATGGTTTGTGTGCTCATGGTTTGTGCTCATGGTTTGTGTGCTCATGGTTTGTGTGCTCATGGTTTGTGTGCTCATGGTTTGTGCTCATGGTTTGTGTGCTCATGGTTTGTGCTCATGGTTTGTGTGCTCATGGTTTGTGCTCATGGTTTGTGCTCATGGTTTGTGTGCTCATGGTTTGTGCTCATGGTTTGTGTGCTCATGGTTTGTGCTCATGGTTAGTGCTCATGGTTTGTGCTCATGGTTTGTGTGCTCATGGTTTGTGCTCATGGTTTGTGTGCTCATGGTTTGTGCTCATGGTTAGTGCTCATGGTTTGTGCTCATGGTTTGTGTGCTCATGGTTTGTGCTCATGGTTTGTGCTCATGGTTTGTGCTCATGGTTTGTGCTCATGGTTTGTGCTCATGGTTTGTGTGCTCATGGTTTGTGTGCTCATGGTTTGTGCTCATGGTTAGTGCTCATGGTTTGTGCTCATGGTTTGTGTGCTCATGGTTTGTACCCAGCATCTGCTCCAGGGCGTTGGAGTTGCAGCCGTCGAACTTGAGGTAGTCGACGCCCCAGTCGGCGAAGGTCTGGGCGTCGGTCGTGATGCGGTCCAGGGTGGTCCCGGGGAAGCCCATGCACGTGAAGCGGCCCATGTCTGCGTAAATGCCCAGCTTCAGGCCGCGGGCGTGGACGTACTGGGCCAGGTGAGGGATGCCCGAGGGGAACCTGGGCAGAGGCAGAGGCTCAGTCCAAATGTGTGCGTGTGTGTGTGTGTGTGTGTGTGTGTCGTTTGTGGAGTGTTACATCAGATGGATCTCATTTACAATACTTAAAGAATAAATATGACTTTTGATTCATGTTATTGTTATAATTGCACATTTTGCTTTTATATTTCAACAAAAAAAAACATGTTTTTTGTTGTTGTTTTGGTTATTTTTGTTTGAAGGCATCAAAATGTACATTTACTGATAATCTTTTGTATAAACATCACAATTTGTGTTTTTCCCCGCAATTTTGACGTCACATTCACGTTCACATCAGATGATTATTAAAATATTATATTATATTGTTTGTTTGTTTGTTTCACTTGGCAGTTTATTGAAAAGACTCATTCTTTCATTATTAAGTTATTAAAGGACCACAAACATGTTATAACATTTGAAACATAAAATAAAGCTGGTGTACTTGACTTTTAAGTTGGAATTGAGTATATTTTTGTGTTTTTCCTCAATGTTAAGTGAAGATGTAAAAATGAAAAGAACAGGACCCAATACACTTCCTTGTGGAACACCGCACTTTAACCCTGATCCAGCTAAAGAGAACCGTCCAGACGGTTCCGTCCACCAGAGGGACTGAAACCACTTGAGTGCAGTTCCCCTGACGCCCACACGAGGGTGGTGAAATGGTGAAACCGTGTCGGACTTGGCGGTACCGGTTTGCGTCCGGCTGCAGTTTCCCGTCGCGGTCCCTGGTCCTGTTCATCCAGCAGTCGTCGATGATCACGTACTCGAACCCGAGCTCCCTCCAGCCGTCCTCGGACAGACGGTCGGCCATGTCCCGGAAGAGCGCCTCACTGTGGCCACCAGAGGAAGGAAGTGTGAGGCCAGATACGTCGTCTAACTGATCAGCTTTCACTACTAAATCTATTAAACTACTTCTTCTGTGATGTCATCAAAAAGCGCCAAGACAATTTTCATGCAATATACACATTTTTATGACGGTTTAAACGATCATTAAACAAAACAAATGTGTCGTCAGGTGTAATTATTTGTCAAATTATAACTATTGTATGATTTAAATGGATTTTGGCTCTTGTTTACAGTCTGGTTGCTAAGTAACAGTTGTGGAATTACCTCTACGTCATTGTCTGGACACGTCAAACCAGGAAGTGACGATATAAATGTCACCGAAATTGCCAAATTGGATGAAAATGGGCAAAATGTTTGGGTAAAATCTTAAATATAAGTCTACCCCAAATAAATTGTCTATTTGCTGTAACCCGAGTCAACATTTTTCAAGTGGGTCGGACGGTAGGCAAATTCTTATTTTTTTTACTTTAAAGGTAAAAAAAAAAGATCAAAATGTTGCCATTTTTTGAGTCGGAGTGACCACCAGGGGTCAGGCTTCAACAGTCAATGACGGAAAACGTCTCTCTCACCCGATCGGGAGACTAAATCTCACGATTTTAAGATATTTCAATCGACCTTTTGTACGCCGCTATCCTTTATTTTGGTAGTGAAGGCGAGCGGGGGGAACATGCGGGGGACACGGGCGCCGCCATGTTTGTTGTGACGACGCTGCTGGGCGTGTTTCAAACCCAGAATGCATTGCGTAAAACACCCTGACAGAGCGTGGCATGTCCTATGGACACTTGAGTGGCTCCGACAGAGGCAAACAAAATTGTTAAATGGCAATTTACCGGTCCTGATGTGCGCTCTGTTTTTTACAGAAGCACATGAAGGACCGAATATGAAGACGTACATGCGATTGCGCAGTGTGTTATCAGTCCTTTGGGATGAAAGATAGGTTTAACAACGTGATAAAAATATTTGACACGGTGGTTCAGGAAAGACCGGTCAGTGAGTCGGCGAAATAATTGAATAATAAAAGATTTTGACGTTTTTTCAACTAAATGCTGATATATTTTTTTTTTAGTCGGCTAGTTTCACACCGGGTCGGTCGGGTTACGACAAACAGACATATTATTTATATCATATTCCCTTTGTCAGGTTCATCAGTTGTGTCAGTTGTTGTTGTTGTTGTGTCAGTTGGTCAGTTGTGTCAGTTGGTCAGTCGTGTCAGTTGTTTCAGTTGGTCAGTTTTGTCAGTTGGTCAGTTTTGTCAGTCGTGTCAGTCGTGTCAGTCGGTCAGTTGTGTCAGTTGGTCAGTTTTGTCAGTCATGTCAGTCGTGTCAGTCGGTCAGTTGTGTCAGTTGGTCAGTTTTGTCAGTCATGTCAGTCGTGTCAGTCGTGTCAGTTGGTCAGTTGTGTCAGTTGTGTCAGTTGGTCAATTGTGTCAGTTGGTCAGTTGTTTCAGTTGTGTCAGTTGGTCAGTTGTTTCAGTTGTGTCAGTTGGTCAGTTGTTTCAGTTGTGTCAGTTGTTTCAGTTGTGTCAGTTGTGTCAGTTCATGGGAGGCGCCCGTCATCACCTGATGCAGTTCCGCGGGTCGTCGTTGCAGTCCGTGTCGCACCTGAAGCGTTCCCAGGCCATCCAGCCCATGGGCGGAGTCAGAGCCAGACCGTTATCGTTGGACTGAACCAGCGGCAGCAGAGCGAGGAGCGGGAGCGTTACCCGGGCAACCGCCGCCGCCGACGCCCCAAACATGGCTGCGGGACAGAGAAAGGTTATCGCTTCTGACCATTCGACCCGTGCTCAGACCGGTCAAGACGTCCTCAGGAAACACTCAAATGAACTGACCACAAGAGTGTTATCATAAATCCAACAGGTAAACGTTTAAAGGGCAGTTCAAAGGTCAGTTCAAAGGTCATTTTAAAGGTCATTTCAAAGGTAATTTCAAAGGTCAGTTCAAATGTTATTTCAAAGGTCAGTTCAAATGTTATTTCAAAGGTCATTTCAAAGGTCAGTTCAAAGGTAATTTCAAAGGTCAGTTCAAAGGTCATTTTAAAGGTCATTTCAAAGGTCAGTTCAAATGTTATTTCAAAGGTCAGTTCAAATGTTATTTCAAAGGTCAGTTCAAATGTTATTTCAAATGTTATTTCAAAGGTCAGTTCAAATGTTATTTCAAAGGTCATTTCAAAAGTAAATTCAAAGGTCATTTCAAAGGTCAGTTCAAAGGTCAGTTCAAAGGTCAGTTCAAATGTTATTTCAAAGGTCAGTTCAAATGTTATTTCAAAGGTCATTTCAAAGGTCATTTCAAAGGTCAGTTCAAAGGTAATTTCAAAGGTCAGTTCAAAGGTCATTTTAAAGGTCATTTCATAGGTCAGTTCAAATGTTATTTCAAAGGTCAGTTCAAATGTTATTTCAAAGGTCAGTTCAAATGTTATTTCAAATGTTATTTCAAAGGTCAGTTCAAATGTTATTTCAAAGGTCATTTCAAAAGTAAATTCAAAGGTCATTTCAAAGGTCAGTTCAAAGGTCAGTTCAAAGGTCAGTTCAAATGTTATTTCAAAGGTCATTTCAAAAGTAAATTCAGAGGTCAGTTCAAAGGTCATTTCAAAGGTCAGTTCAAAGGTTATTTCAAAGGTCATTTCAAAGGTCATTTCAAGGCACTGGATTATTGTATTTCTTGTTCTTAAATAGTGAGTGTTTTCAGAACACAGGGAGGACGTCTCACTCTCTGCAAATGTCACTAAACCAACCAAGATTTATTCACTTAAAACAAGGAAAGTCTGATTGTTTTTGTCTAAATTTAAAACATTTTTTTTGTCAGTGAATCACAAACTATGAACTTGCTTTGACAAGGTAAAACATACAATTATGACTAATAATACTATATAAAATGTATATATATCAAAAAGGGCGTGGACAAAATTTAGAATTTACAAATAAAATAAAATAAGCTTGGTAAATAAATCAGATTATTTATTTCAAGAATAAAAATGTAAAGTAAAATTCACCTTCTGCACATATTACAGGGACATTTTTGTATTTTTCTAGTTTTCAGACGGTGTAATTTTGCAGCGTGAAAGAATCCTCGTGTTGATGATGATGTTGGACTTAATCTGACGAGGATCACGAACGTATATCACCGGAAAGTAAATGTCACGACACAAACGATTCACTACAATCCACACGAGTGACTACTGCGTAAGTCATTCTAACACAGATGCAGAAGAAAACAGGCCTAACCCGTTTATTTTAGAACAGAACAGACCGTAAAATGTCACGATGAATGAAAATTACCATGAAATGAATCGAGGAAACAACTGTTATCGTCGTGTACCAGGATTATGAGAAATGTGACATTTAAGTACAATGTTTTTATGGACGCTCCGTTAAAGCCTCAGATGTATAACACAGTAAGAACATGAAAGAAGGAGGTTTGTGGCACCTGCAAAACAATAACAGAATATATGACGTTCAAATGCAGGATAATTGTCTCTTTTTTAGTATTTGTGTTTATATTTCAAGGGCAAATACCTCATACTTTTAGCAGATGGTTTAAGAATAACTCTGAAATACACTGACACAGACCGATCCAGGGTCAGTGAGAAAACAAGAGTCAAATATTCAAAACGAGATATCATTGAATTAAAATGGGGCAAAAGTCCTCAAAATATAAATATGAACAGGAAAGTTCTTTTGTTTTGTGTGGATTTAAAAGTAAAGTTAAATGTTCTGACCTGTAGTTTATCTGCTGCAGAGTCCTCTCTTATGTCCTCTCCTCTGTCCTCTCTTCTGTCCTCTCCTCTGTCCTCTCCTCTGTCCTCTCTTCTGTCCTCTCCTCTGTCCACTCCTCTGTCCTCTCTTCTGTCCTCTCTTCTGTCCTCTCTTCTGTCCTCTCTTATGTCCTCTCCTCTGTCCTCTCTTCTGTCCTCTCTTATGTCCACTCTTCTGTCCACTCTTCTGTCCTCTCTTATGTCCTCTCTTATGTCCTCTCCTCTGTCCTCTCTTCTGTCCTCTCTTCTGTCCTCTCTTATGTCCTCTCTTCTGTCCTCTCTTCTGTCCTCTCTTCTGTCCTCTCTTCTGTCCTCTTATGTCCTCTCTTATGTCCACTCCTCTGTCCTCTCTTCTGTCCTCTCTTATGTCCTCTCTTATGTCCTCTCCTCTGTCCTCTCTTCTGTCCTCTCTTCTGTCCTCTCTTCTGTCCTCTCCTCTGTCCTCTCCTCTGTCCTCTCTTCTGTCCTCTCTTCTGTCCTCTCTTATGTCCTCTCCTCTGTCCTCTCCTCCGTCCTCTCCTCTGTCCTCTCTTCTGTCCTCTCTTCTGTCCTCTCCTCTGTCCTCTCTTCTGTCCTCTCCTCTGTCCTCTCTTCTGTCCTCTCCTCTGTCCTCTCCTCTGTCCTCTCTTCTGTCCTCTCTTCTGTCCTCTCCTCTGTCCTCTCCTCTGTCCTCTCTTCTGTCCTCTCCTCTGTCCTCTCCTCTGTCCTCTCTTCTGTCCTCTCTTCTGTCCTCTCCTCTGTCCTCTCCTCTGTCCTCTCTTCTGTCCTCTCTTCTGTCCTCTCTTCTGTCCTCTCTTCTGTCCTCTCCTCTGTCCTCTCCTCTGTCCTCTCTTATGTCCTCTCTTCTGTCCTCTCTTCTGTCCTCTCTTCTGTCCTCTCCTCTGTCCTCTCCTCTGTCCACACAAACACAAACACGAGACTGCACTTCCTCTTTAACTGCAGCTCGTCCACTTCCTGGTTCTGGCTGATCATGTGACCCGAGTCACGTGCTGCAGGTGGAGCAGGTACAGATGGTGCCTCACGTGACACCTCGTCTTTAGTTGTTTTTGTTTTTCATGTGTTTCGATCTTTCTTCCTGCAAGTCATAAAATGACAAAGGAAATAAATAATGTTCTTTGTTGTTTATTCAAATCTGTTTCTCTGAATAAAAATGTGTCATTCAAACGCACAGAACACGGCAAAAAACAGATTCAGAGAAACAAACATCGTTTCAAAATGTTTAATACATAAAAAAAAAACATAACATTCGTTTTCTTTTTGATAAAGTTTGCCCATCAGAGCATTCCATAAATAAATATCAAAATCTTGTTTCTGGTCAAAATGCTGAATATAATGGAACAATATAAACAATACAAATCTATAGCTCTGACAATTGTAATACAAAATACAATGTTAAACACATGACACGTGCCATGACACGATATTAATGAAACACATTCATTTAAATGTCCATTAAGTGACAGTTTGTGTAGGTCTGCAGTGCGGCTTTTGTCCTCAAGATGGCAGTAGCAACAAGCGTGTGGCGTCCTCAGAAGCATGAATGCTTCTAGAATTAAGTCTTTATTACAAAACATTAAAATATACAAATAAAACGATACGAGTGTTGCATTGCCGCCAGACTTTATTCCTTAGACTTTGTCGAAAGTTTCCTTAATGCAGTGGTGGAGGACTACGAATCTAGTCACAAAGACATATCATGACCTCATGGGCTTTGTAGCACCAAAGCAATGGAAGGAGTACTTTTACGGACTACGACAGAGTCTGAGGACAAAGCACTGGAAGTCAAGGCACTGGAAGAAGAACTTTTAGGACTACGACAAAGTCTAGGGAATAAAGTCTGGCGGTAATGCAACACTCGGATGTCAACCGCCATAAAACAACAACAACATGTAGCTTCAGCTCCAGCGCTTCATCTGATGAGACCAATGAGTTTTGTATTTTAAATATATGTATTAAACATTTCATAACAAAATGTATTAAAAAAAAAGTGTTTTTTTGTGGAGAAATAAGCATGATATTTTTGTACCTCTGTCAGTTAAGATTGTTATCGATTTTCCCCTCACGCCCTGTCAGTACGTTTAGTTTATTGTAATATTGTCCATTGCGCCAACACTGCAACATCAGCCCTTCTGCGCCATAACAACCCACACTAGCCCCGCCCTCATCCAAACGCGGCGGTGACATCAGAACGGGTTGGTCATCGCGAACACGTAGGCCACCGGCAGCTGCAGCCCGATGTTCACCACGTGCCACTCGCCCACGGCCAGCGCCCCGAGCACTAGCCCGGCCAACGTCGCCACCGCCCCGAACCACGACGACCAGCGACCCGCCAGAGCCACCGCCGCCCCGAGCGACGCCCCCGCCGCCGCCACGGCCCCCAGCATCGCCCCCGCCTTCCCTCCTTCCCCCAGCACCGGCGCCAACACCTCCACGCCCAGCAGCAGAACCCCTCCCAGAGCGGCCGCCCCGACAATAACCCGAGCTGCCCCCGCGCCTTGCCGAACGAGCGGACCGCCGACCGTGGCGCCCAACCCCAGCTGACACACCTTAGCGACAAAATACCCCGCAGTCAACGCCTCCAAGGAAGCCTGGTAGTTCATCTGCGTTTCCACTTTGCTCCTCGTCTGATTGAGTCCCATTTTGTGCAGCTTCAAGGCGTCGCTGACCACCGTGTGCTCGGCGTGGATGGTCAGCAGCGCCACCACGAACGCGGCGAACATGCCCATGCAGCCGATCAGCATCCAGAACTTGAACTCGTTCGTCTTGAGCAGGTAGAAAGCGATGACCGCCACGAGCGCCAGCAGGACCGGCATGACGATCTGATGCCCGCCGTATCCGTGCGCGCCGATCAGGGACGACACGACGGCCACGAAGGTCATGGGGATACCGGAAAACGCGAGGAAGTCGATGTGTTTCGTCACTACGTTGACGATCCAGTCTTGTAGAGAACGTTGCTCTAACTCGGCCTCTTCCGTTTCGATCTTCCTCCGCTCTAGCGCCTCCCGTTGGAGTTTTTCGGCCGCCCATTTCGCACGTTCTCGCGGACTTCCCGTTTCCCCGCCGTTTTCCAGAGTCAGGATCTGCTGCTCGATCTGCACGGCCACCCGTTGCCGTTGTTCCAAATCAGACTTTTCGAGTTTCTCTCTTTGCTTCACCCAAACATCCGCGCCCAGGCCGCACACCTGCCCCTGAACCATCTTGAAAATAAAATGAAACGGCACCTTGACTACCGTAAACAAACCCAACGCCCAAAGCAGACCGACCATGCCGTAACGATTGACAATCCACTCGATGGCGATCCCGAGAGTCGTTCCGCTCAACGTCGTCCCGAACGCGCCGGCCAGTCCCGCGGCCACCCACAACGCCGCGGTGTTCGTCTGGCCGGCCGCGCCGCAACTCCTCGTGACCACGAAGGCCGAGGCCACGACGGCGGAGAAGATGACCCCGGCGACCACCGACGTCATGGCGGTGGTCAGCACGGTGGCGCCGATCAGACTCCCGAGCCCCAGGGGGCCCACGGTGCGCGCCTCGTCGATCAGAGGCTTGATGCGCGCGGGGGCCGTCATGGCGTAGAGTGAGCGGTGGACTGGGTTTTCCGTGGCGCCCAGAACACTGCCCCCGACCGCTCCCAGCACGAAGCCCGCCACGACCTCCAGGAAGCGGCTACGATAGGCTGAAAGAGACGGGGGAGACGTGAGGGATTAGGAACCGTCTTTGAAGCAAACGGAAAGCGTCACAGAAGTGTTCTCAGGAGGTTTCAGAGAGTTTATTTTCTATTCTTTATTCCATCGACTTCAAAATGGCTTCTGAATGCGAGTCGTCGTGGCAACTACATTTGAAACCCTGTCAACATTGGGCTATCCCCGGATGAGTGAGTGATTACTTTGATGCGGCCGCTGTTGGGACTTTGGGCGTTACATAATTACATTTAATTGAACATAATTCCACCGACTTCTTGCGTTTGACGAGTCTGGAAGAACTCGTCACATGTGGTGAGCTTCACTTCAGCAGCTTTAGATTCTCTGCGGTAGATACTAGACTGTCAGAAATAAGCATTAATATGTGCGATTGAAAATGGATTATTCTGATTAAAAGTGTGTTTAGACGTATTTAAGACCTATTTAAGACATATTTAGACGTATTTAAGACATATTTAGACGTATTTAAGACATATTTAGACGTATTTAAGACATATTTAGACGTATTTAAGACATATTTAGACGTATTTAAGACATATTTAGACGTATTTAAGACATATTTAGACGTATTTAAGACATATTTAGACGTATTTAAGACATATTTAGACGTATTTAAGACATATTTAGACGTATTTAAGACATATTTAGACGTATTTAAGACATATTTAGACGTATATAAGACATATTTAGACATATTTAAGACATATTTAGACGTATTTAAGACATATTTAGACGTATTTAAGACATATTTAGACGTATTTAAGACATATTTAGACATATGACCTTTGTACTGTGGATCACGTTGAATGAACCGAATGCGTTTCTTATGCAGCTCTTATTTTATGTTCCCTGATGTCGACTAATGTATTGCACATTATTTTACTGCCACCTGCTGGTAAGTAGAGGAAGTATCAACACATGTACAATATTATACATGTGTTCAACTCAATTTAATAAATTTTTGTAATGCTCAAAATCACAATCAGTCGCCGCTCGAGGGATGATGGTGAAAAACGGATTAAATAACTCAATTAAAACTATTAAAAATGAACTCAAAAAGAGACAAAAAAGTAATAAAACATCAGGACAAACAGTGCTTTGAATATTTAAATTTCTCATGTCAAACATCCAATATTTTTGATGGAAATAATACACCAATAAATTAAGGATTATAAAGAATGTATAGTTCATCCAAATTTGGTGATTCTGAATATTATTGTGACCCATTGTGGAGACTTATGGGGCCCTTGGGGGTCCTTGAGATCTTTCATACTAATAAGATCTAGTACTGTCCGAGAGTAAACACGACCCATCTGCACTTCTGAGGTTCTTTTTACAGTCCCGAGCCCAGATTGAGCACATCCCTGATCCTTTCTCCAAAATATCGCCTGAATATCGATGGAACGCCACACGCCACGCCCAACTGCAAAGTAAACAACCTTCTGATTAAACTGTCACGTCCACAAAAGGATGATGAACCGGCGGCTCTCAAACGTGACTCTGATGGTATGTTCTAATAATGAAGGTATTTGAAAGTCAATCAGCGACGCCCGCTCCGCCCGCTCCGCCGCTCCATGTTTGAACCCCCGAGGCCGGCGGCCGGGCGCTCGCCACTCTCGCCAAACCGGTGCATCGGGTTGGACCTGCGGCGCCTGCGATCTCTATCTGTTTGCACTGCACACGTGAAGCAACCGAAGCAACCGCACAGGGACATGCTTGACAACCGAATGTGATCACGATCGCCGCGTTTAAAGCCTGTTATTTTGTTTTATTCACGCCACCGCTGCGCTAGGTTAGCCTCCAGACGCATTCGGTCTCGTCCCGTTATAGTCCCGCTTTAAATCTGGTTTAGGCCCAGGTTTAGTCCCAGTTTTGGCGTCATTTGGAAGCACTCTTCAATCAATATGTCATGATTTTGTCAAGTAACAGTAGATACACGTTGTCATTGAAGTAGCAGCAGTAGCAGTACTAGTACTACTACTAGTAGTAGTAGTAGTACTAGTAGTAGTAGTAGTAGTAGTAGTAGTAGCTCCTTTACACCTCTTATCATCTGCATCTATAATCTGAGAGACTTGATTTGATCTATTTAGGCTAAAGAAACAACACTCTATTCCCTCGTTATCCTTTACGGGCTTGAAAGTGGGACAACTGGGACGTGTCTTGTATAAAACTGGGACAAATCAATGGTTTTGGACACATCTGCCGGGACATGGGACACACGGCTCACCACTGGGACTGTCCCGGGTAAATGGGGACATCTGGTCACCCTCTGTGTGATACAATGAGTTGCTAAATGGAGGACAAAAAGCGACGATGACCGTATTACACCTGGACAAAGCGACATAAACACTCACTTATCTGCTGCGGCATGTCGTAGAGTCAAACTTCCTCCGGCTCAGCTCAGAATCTGCCCCCGATTTCACTGTCGACGCGTCCGCAGCCCGGTCTGACAGAGAACACCGGGATTATGGCGCACGGGGACACGCCCACGGCAGCAGCTGCGGCAGGTGCACCGACGGCTCCACCCACTCGCCAGGAGGGGGCGGACACAGAGGCGCGCGCGCGGATCTCACGCAGGTGCGATGGCTTTGCTTGAAATCCATAGATCCATAATCCATGAAATATTAGGGATCGTTTGCCCAATGTCAAGAAAAAAAAGAGAAAAAAAAAAACAAAAGAAAAGAAATACTCTACGTGTTATTTTAGTTTAAACGTGATTGGGTCGTGTTTTAATACTTCAGAAAACACGCACGTTCATTGTGAGCTGGCTCGCCTCTCCACAGATCATTTCTAACGCGTTTGAATGTGACGTGACTTTCCACCTTAAAGGGCCAGTGGCAGGTTTTGACTTTTTAAACATTAATTCAACAAAATTAAGTTGATCTCATATATTTTTATTTGTCAAATAAAATTGTGACATTAGATGAGTTTTGGCCCAGTGTTTGCTGGGTAATTGTGTGTGAGTGATGTCATCAATTACAAACAGGAAGTGACATTATAAACCTAAAATAATGCTTTTCTGGGATTCTTTTTAAACCAAAATTGTAAATACATTTATTTGTCTTAACTGTTTTGAGAAAACAAATAAATAAATAAAAAATAAAAATAAATTAGCCTGTGGACTTTAAAGTTCAAATATAGAAAATAAATGGCTAAAATACATAATATCTGGGTTTTGTTTGATTATTAATGACACACTCTGCTCTGACAACAAACGCATAGAATGAGGTGCAAATTCTGGCATTAGCAAACTTTAAATATAAAAAATAAACAATATCTTAAAGTAAAAACTCAATACAGTTGAAACGTTCGACAGATACTGATACTGTTACTTTGACCAGTACAAGTAAAACAAAGGGAAATTCACTTATACATTTTTACCTGATCGTCACTGCTGATCAAATCTAATTGGAGAAGAAGAACTAGAAGAAGAAGAAGAACTTGGCACTTGACTGACAATATCTCTTGGTGTATCTGACATCAAAAATACCACACAAAGTCTTCTTTTATCCACTCAGAATGTTCTTCTCCGGATCAGAGCCGGTCGTAGTTTCAGAGCACGTGAAAAACAGCGACATTTGTACATTTACTGTAAATCTGTGAATACAAACCATCAAACTCTTGCACACGTAATAACTGTGAGATCTGTTTAACGGCGCACAATGTAACTTTTACTGGTGAAGGGTCTGCGGCCTGCGTATCTCCACCAATATGTGATTGTTTAGCACGCAATGTTCCACAGTACGGCATTAAACTTAACTAATACAAGGGGAAAGGGGGGGACAATTCAGGGTGGCACAATTCATGGAAAAAGGGGGACACAATTCAGGGTGGCACAATTCATGGAAAGGGGAGGACACAATTCAGGGTGGCACAATTCATGGAAAGGGGAGGACACAATTCAGGGTGGCACAATTCATGGCAAGGGGAGGACACAATTCAGGGTGGCACAATTCATGGCAAGGGGAGGACACAATTCAGGGTGGCACAATTCATGGAAAGGGGAGGACACAATTCAGGATGGCACAATTCATGGAAAGGGGGGGACACAATTCAGGGTGACACAATTCATGGCTGCAACGTCCGGAATAAGGTGAATATATTAAACATTTTGGCAACTTTTCCTTTTTTTTTTACTTCACTTGCGTTCATCTTCCCCGGAAACCACGTACGCTTTATACAGGGCCACTCCGAGCCCCATAAACACGCCCCAAAACCCGTGAGCGCCCAGGGCCGACGTCAGGAGTCCGGCCAGGCCCAAAATGGCCGCCCCCGTCGTCATCTTGGCCAGGATGGAAAAGTCCCAGGCCACTTCCTGTAACGGGACCAGTCTGTCGTTCAGGTCCATCGTGTCGAGGAGGCCTATGCACAGGACTATAGCTGCCAAGACGAGCAAGTTAATCGACGTGACTAAAAAGTGAAATAAAAGGCCTAAGACGACAAGCATAGGAAGTAATATTTCTAAAGCCGATATGATATGAGTGTATTTGAGTACGAGTCCAAAAGATAAACCAGAGGCAGCTGCACAACTTGTGATGAGTCCGAGTTCTCCCGACGGTCCCAGAAAGTCATTCAAAAGGCTGTGGAGACTCAAATGTTTCGAATCCACGTCCAGATTGTATAAAATGACCGCTGCCGGGCCGCAGATCCACAACGATAACCCGTTATCCTCCTGTTGGAACCAGACGTACGCTACCAGAGCGCCCGCGATCGCGCCGACAAGTCCCGTCAGCAGAACCGCTTTGTAAACGACAGAGTTCAGCATGTTAGCCGTTTCGCTAGGCAGTGGAAATTTGAGGTAATATTCGTCGATGCTAAACCCGAGCGCGACGCCGGTGAGAGGGACGACCAGCATGAGGCTTAAAATGATCGAGCCTTTCGGTTTCTTGAAGCCGATTCTGTCCGCCGAAAATCCGAGAAGAGCGAGCGCGGGCAAGAGGCACAGCGTGGCGGGATTGCTGAGGTTGTAGCTGCATTGCACGGCGAATAGCATGGTTATGAACGTGACGCTGAACAGAACTAGCATCCGCGCCGAGCTAACGCGCCGGTTGTAACGCTGCTGCTTGTATTCCATGAGCAGAACCGCAGCAAGAAGGAAGCCGGTTAGAACAAAACCTTTCTGTCCCAGCGTTACCAACATGTCGAAGAGGAAGAAGGTAAACATCCCCGCCGCCGCACTCCCGCCGAAAACCGACAAACCGGTCAAAGCGGTGTCAGCAAACGTCACGGGACGGTAAGTGCCGGGGACGGGCGCGGCCGAAGCGCGGAAGCCGGTCGTCAGTCCAAACGCGCAGATCAGGAAGGCCAACGAAAGCCCGACGCATCCGAGAAACGCGACGAGCCCGTCCAGTCCGATCGCCCTGCACAGTCTGTGGGCTCTGGGACTCCAGCGATCGTCCACCGTCTTCACCGCGGAATCTGCCGCCAAGGTCAAGGTGTAGCTCGCCGTCATTAGCTTCAGCGGAACTGCCAGGAGTAGCTCTGCGGGCGACAGGGAGAACTATGAACCCAGATTTAGGTCTAAAGGGCACATTCTGCATGAACCTTCTCTTGGTTATAACATGGTAAAAAGCTCCAAAATGTGTCCTTTAAAGGTGCTCGTTTTACTGGAGAGTCCGCCCCCTGCTGGTCTCCGTGGACATTGCAGTTATTCATCGACAGGTGTTTTTATTGTTCAAACATACCTTGGAAAAACATGCATGCTTATTGTGAGCGGTGTTGCTTCTCTAACTTGGTCTCCATGGCGATAAGTTAACTGCCGTACTTCAGAAATGCTTTACAACTAAAATGTATTATTATTATTATCTCCATGAAGACAAGGCCGACCCTCCACCAAAAAAACGATATCGTCACACACCTTTAAAATGAATAAACGCACACATAGCATCAGTTTTACCTAATTGTTTGTCCATTCTGCCGTCTTTTCTGTCCCATCTGCTGTTGACGGTAGAATAAGTGGATAATGACACGGACAAAGGCGTTTGAAGGAGGAAAAGAAGGGGAAGTTGTTGGCGGCGAGTCACGTGAAGGCTGTAAAACCTCTTCTCAGACAAACTTTGCCCTGATTTATCACAGCCTGACACCTTTTTTATGACGGACTAAAAATATTATAACATGTTTTGTCTTATGTGCTTTGTATTAAGTATTAGTGTGTCTAAACTCTCACACTCTCCATTTCACGCTTCGACTGTCCTGTCAAATAAAGCCATCGACCAGAAATATATATATTTTTGAAGAAAATTAGTAGCAAAGTGATTGTACTATGTGTACAATCTCTTTCATTTTCATGGCCCATATACGAAATGATAACAAGGCCTATAATATAAATTTTACATCATTTAGTTTATCTGCACATGTATTTTTTATGTAAATAAGTGATTCAATGAAAACATAAAACATAATCACAATTCAATCTTAAAAAATATAAATAATGATTGCAACATTAATCATGTACAATACTGTCACATTCATGTGCAATACTTCAATATTCTCTGTCCATATAACAGCTGTAAACAAGAGCTATTGTATTTTTAAACTTTTTATTAAGAATATAAGAGACTTTTTATAAGAACTTTTCTATTAAGAGTATTTTTAAAAGTTTTTTATAAGTTATCTGTTCTTTGTTGTTTACTTCTGTACCTACTTTGTGTTGCAACAGTACAATTTCACAATTGTGGGACAAATAAAGGCTTATTTTATCTATCTTAAAATGCACTTACTTAGATAATTGTGTGAAGCAATACATCTTTTTATTTTTTAATATATATTTTTTAGTAGGAAATCGGTCGTTTTTGTTTCTAAAATAAGGCTTTGATTTTCCTCCCCGACTCAGCACGAGCCCGGAACCTTTGTTTGCTGTTTGGTTCCGCACGACGCGGTTTCGCCGTCGGACCGCGATGGCTGCTGTTGTGGAAACACATGTGCAAAGCTCGGGTGAGTTTAGTCTTTTATCTGTGGTTTCTTTTTACTTCTAAAGACACATCTGACATGTCGAGGCGAGTTCAGCTCGTCCGCGATCGAACTGTACAATATATTTCATGATATTTAATCCAGAAGAGTTTAAATGTGACGTTTGTTACAAGTGCAGCGCGTCACATTAGCCCGACACGTCCCGCTCTGGATCTGTCTTTTCACATGTTTTCTTTTGACTGACTGATCCTGTGAATGTTATTTTAATCATTATACTTGCATGTCATTTTTATTCCTTCGTCTGCTTAAAAATAGTGGGAAGCAGAAGTTTGTTTTTATTAACAAGAACTAAACGCAATTTGTTTAGTTTCTCTTGTTAAATGCTTAAACTACTTCCTTTCAAAATGACAGTCCTTAATAATATTGGAACACATTAATTATGTGCTGAAGTAAACTGATTAATGACTCAAATAATTTCAATTTCGGGCTTAATATGTCTGTGATTATATCTATAAAAGTTACTAGTTAATATTGTAGTCATTTAATTTTGATAATGCAACGATTAGATAAGAGACCATTCATCTTAACAAGAGAAAAAGAAATATGCTCTCAAATAGCAATATACATAATATCGTGGCTTTGACAGTGTTGTGTACTTTGCTGCACGTGGACACTGATAACGAGCAGGTATTTCTCATGTTTTGTTGACATATTGCAGTGATTTTCTGACATGAACAGCACAGATTAAGAGCTGCTCGTCCGCTCTCGTCAGCTGTACAGATCCTTGAACGTCTCCGGTGTTTGTGTTCCAGACGCAGAGCTCCAGAGCGACGAGGAGTTTGAGGAGTCTGATGGAGGCGGAGACTCGGGGAGCGACGGTGAAGACAAACGTGTTTTTAAGTCGTTAAAACTGCTCCCGCTCGTCTCATCACCTGGTGTCTTACCCACTTTGGCCTTAAACTTATCTCGAGTTCAATCAGTTGCTGCTGTTTTTTGTATCGCTTAAAATGCCAGCAATAAAGTTTCCATGGAGACGAGCGTTTGGCAGACAATCACCAGAAAACTCACACCTTGTAATTATGCTCTTACCTCGTTTATAATGTCGCACTGTGTGATTTTGAGCAATAAAACACCTGTAATTTAGTGACATTTTACGGCATTTTTCTAATTGTAGTTAATATCTGGACTAAACAGACTAGAAAATAACACTTTTTCAGAACAAAGACAGTCGCATTATTAAACCAAAATGCCCAAATAGAATAAACAGATTTGGATTTTCCTCAATAACATTGTTTATTCATACATTTTCATTCATAATTCAACCTTTTCTTTGGTCTCGGTGTTCAAGAGAAATTGTGTTTGACTAGTCGACTGCTAAAATAATACTGAGGGCATCTCCATGGAGACGAGCAGCTGAACTGGGCAAAATTAGGACATTTATTCATATAGTGTCTGCACTGAACTATTTAAAAACCGCTACAAAAATAATACATTCAATTAAAAACGATGAATTATTCACCAAAAAAAAGGGATAAAGTGGCGTTTTGTGTGACGCTGGAACATTTACAGACACGTTTTGGAGCTGTCTGAACGTGGTTGTCGGGGTAACACCGCAAAATATTGAGACGTTTCACTTTTGTAAATATCATCCACTCCTGAAGTTTAAAGTAGAGTTAAAGTCACTCATTGTGAACTCGTTTCTCGCCCGTTCAAACGACAGAAGGCGATTCGGGCAGCGAGGGTGAAGATGCAGAGGGCGAGGATGACGAGGATGGAGCCGCGGGGGGCGAGGATGGAGCCGCGGGGGGCGAGGATGGAGCCGCGGGGGACGAGGAGGCCAACGCTAACGCCGGCTGGGCTGAAGCCATGGCCAAAGTCCTGAGCAAAGCCACGGCCGAGAAGCAGAGCACGATCCTCCAGAAGAGCAAAGACCTGCAGAAGGTGAAGGAGAAGGAGCGCGAGGAGCAGCTGGAGCGCAGGAAGAAGGTCAGTGTTCATCAAATATGTCCCGTTGTGTCTGATCAAACTGAGCGAGCACAAACTCTTCTTCTCGGTGCAGTTCTCGACCTTATGGAGCAAAACTATGGAATGAGTCTGACTTTACGAATACTGCAGTACCAAACAGTAAAAAAAAAAGAAATATTGCTCAATAAAAATAAATCATGATTATTAAGTGTAAAAAACTCTGTAAAAAAGTTCTGTATAATCACAATATTAACCCTTTTCCCTGTTTTAATGTGTCTTTCATCCTTGAATCGTCCGTTTGGGCCGGATATTCGGTTGTTTCTTTTCGCCCTCGTTTCCCGTCGAGAAACTTAAGTCCGAGTCGATATCGCACCGTTTGAACCTCTTTTAACGTTCGAGTTCTTTTGTCGTGAAACAGTTGGACAAGAAGCGCTCGTGGGAGACGATGAGTCGCGTGAAGCCTGACGTCGTGAGGGACAAAGAGCCGGAGAAGGCGCTGCAGCGCGTCGCCACCAGGTAAAGCGAGACGCCCCCCCGTGGTCCTGCGGGCGCGCCGGTCTCACCCGTGTCTCACCCGCGTCTCCCGTCCGCAGGGGCGTGGTGCAGCTGTTCAACGCCGTGAAGAAGCACCAGAAGAGCATCGACGAGAAGGTGAAGGAAGTGGGCGGCTCCGAGCGGAAAAAGGCCAAGATCCTGTCGTCGGTGTCAAAGAAGGACTTCATCGACGTGCTGAGGGGGACCGACGACGGGCCGGGGAGGAGCGTCAAGAAGGAGAGGGCGGTGAGTGGGGGAGGATAGAGGGGAGGAGGTAGAGAATAAAAGAGGAGCGTCAAGAAGGAGAGTGTGGAGCACAGGGCGGTGAGTGGAGGAGGAGATGGAGGGAGAGTGGAGGAGGAGCAGGGGGGAGGGGAGGGAGGGAAAGGGGGGAGGAGAGAGTGGAAGAGGAGGGGAGGAGAGAGTGGAAGAGGAGGGGAGGAGGAGAGGGAGGCAGGCAGAGGGGAGGAGGAGAGGGAGGGAGAGTGGATGAGGAGCGGGAGGAGGAGGAGGAGTCATGTGTGTAAAACGTTAATCTGTTCTCTTTCCTTCTGAATCTTTTAAATTGATCTTTATATTATAACTGTCCCTGTTACAATTCATTTATAAACTCCCATTATTTATCTTGCTATTACTTTACTTTTACAGTGCTAAAATGACAATAAAATAAATCAAATCCAAGTCCTAAAAATATATGTTAAGTTGTAGCGCAGTAAAGAATTAGTTTGTGTAGTTCTGCCTCGTGTCCACTTGGTGTCAGTGTTCCCTCATTAAACACACTGTCCTCCTCTCTCCTTCTGTCCTCAGGCCTCAGCCAGCGTGAAGCAGGAGGACGAGGAGGCGCCGGCCTGGAGCGTCCTCAAGGAAGACTTCATGATGGGCGCCTCCATGAAGGACTGGGACAAGGAGAGCGACGGGGAGGGACAGGGAGGAGGAGCAGGAGGGGAGGAGCACAGCGAGTCGGACTGAGGAGGAGAGAAGAGGAGGACGGGAGACCAGGGGAGGAGAGCCGAGACATGAGAACCAGGGACCTAAAGAACTTTGCCTCAGACGGTTTCTCCCACGTTCTGCTCCAGACCTGGACCATGAAGAGTGTAAAGAACCTTTAGACTTGGGACGGTGAAGTTAGAACTTATTTTTAGAAATGCTAAAGTTTGATTGATTATTCGTAACTGATTGATTTATCGAAACTCTTTGAATAAATCATGGACTAAACGTGTGAAGTATAAATACGTCCTGAGAAGATCATTTCTCCTTTTCATACGTGTTTATCTCATTGGTTAATCCACCTGTCAATCATAACCCGGGCTCTCGGACGATGAGCCTGAAGCTCGTCACAACGTGTTTTATTCCTGTTTGTGGAAAGTGTTTTATAAAAATATCTCATTGAACAAGTTTCTGCTGTTTTGTTCATTGCACGTCTGCGCATGTGTCTGCACATGCGTCTGCTCCTGCACATGCGTCTGCGCATGTGTCTGCCCCTGCACATGTGTCTGCACATGCTCCTGCACATGCGTCTGCACATGCGTCTGCGCCTGCACATCCGTCTGCACATGCGTCTGCTCCTGCACATGCGTCTGCACATGCGTCTGCACATGCACATGCGTCTGCACATGCACATCCGTCTGCACATGCGTCTGCTCCTGCACATGCGTCTGCACATGCGTCTGCGCCTGCACATCCGTCTGCACATGCGTCTGCTCCTGCACATGCGTCTGCACATGCGTCTGCTCCTGCACATGCGTCTGCACATGCGTCTGCACATGCGTCTGCTCCTGCACATGCGTCTGCACATGCTCCTGCACATGCGTCTGCTCCTGCACATGCTCCTGCACATGCTCCTGCATATGCGTCTGCTCCTGCATATGCGTCTGCTCCTGCACATGCGTCTGCACATGCGTCTGCACATGCGTCTGCTCCTGCACATGCGTCTGCACATGCTCCTGCACATGCGTCTGCTCCTGCACATGCTCCTGCACATGCGTCTGCACATGCTCCTGCATATGCGTCTGCTCCTGCACATGCGTCTGCACATGCGTCTGCACATGCTCCTGCACATGCTCCTGCACATGCGTCTGCTCCTGCACATGCGTCTGCGCCTGCACATGCGTCTGCACATGCGTCTGCTCCTGCACATGCGTCTGCACATGCGTCTGCGCCTGCACATCCGTCTGCACATGCGTCTGCTCCTTCACATGCGTCTGCACATGCGTCTGCACATCCGTCTGCACATGCGTCTGCTCCTGCACATGCGTCTGCACATGCGTCTGCACATGCGCCTGCACATGCGTCTGCACATGCGTCTGCTCCTGCACATGCGTCTGCACATGCGTCTGCACATGCGTCTGCACATGCGTCTGCGCCTGCACATCCGTCTGCACATGCGTCTGCTCCTGCACATCCGTCTGCACATGCGTCTGCTCCTGCACATGCGTCTGCACATGCGTCTGCACATGCGTCTGCACATGCGTCTGCACATGCGTCTGCACATGCGTCTGCACATGCTCCTGCACATGCGTCTGCTCCTGCACATGCTCCTGCACATGCTCCTGCACATGCGTCTGCACATGCGTCTGCGCCTGCACATCCGTCTGCACATGCGTCTGCTCCTGCACATGCGTCTGCACATGCGCCTGCACATCCGTCTGCACATGCGTCTGCTCCTGCACATGCGTCTGCACATGCGTCTGCGCCTGCACATCCGTCTGCACATGCGTCTGCTCCTGCACATCCGTCTGCACATGCGTCTGCTCCTGCACATGCGTCTGCACATGCGTCTGCACATGCGTCTGCACATGCGTCTGCACATGCGTCTGCACATGCGTCTGCACATGCGTCTGCACAAGCGTCTGCTCCTGCACATGCGTCTGCACATGCGTCTGCACATGCGTCTGCACATGCTCCTGCACATGCGTCTGCTCCTGCACATGCTCCTGCATATGCGTCTGCACATGCGTCTGCACATGCGTCTGCACATGCGTCTGCACATGCGTCTGCTCCTGCACATGCGTCTGCACATGCGTCTGCACATGCGTCTGCACATGCTCCTGCATATGCGTCTGCTCCTGCACATGCGTCTGCACATGCGTCTGCTCCTGCACATGCGTCTGCACATGCTCCTGCACATGCGTCTGCACATGCGTCTGCTCCTGCACATGCGTCTGCACATGCGTCTGCTCCTGCACATGCGTCTGCACATGCTCCTGCACATGCGTCTGCACATGCTCCTGCACATGCGTCTGCTCCTGCACATGCGTCTGCACATGCGTCTGCTCCTGCACATGCGTCTGCACATGCTCCTGCACATGCGTCTGCACATGCTCCTGCACATGCGTCTGCTCCTGCACATGCGTCTGCACATGCGTCTGCTCCTGCACATGCGTCTGCACATGCTCCTGCACATGCGTCTGCACATGCTCCTGCACATGCGTCTGCACATGCGTCTGCACATGCTCCTGCACATGCGTCTGCTCCTGCACATGCTCCTGCACATGCGTCTGCGCATGCGTCTGCGCCTGCACATCCGTCTGCACATGCGTCTGCTCCTGCACATGCGTCTGCACATGCGCCTGCACATCCGTCTGCACATGCGTCTGCTCCTGCACATGCGTCTGCACATGCGTCTGCACATGCGTCTGCACATGCGTCTGCGCCTGCACATCCGTCTGCACATGCGTCTGCTCCTGCACATCCGTCTGCACATGCGTCTGCTCCTGCACATGCGTCTGCACATGCGTCTGCACATGCGTCTGCACATGCGTCTGCACATGCGTCTGCACATGCGTCTGCTCCTGCACATGCGTCTGCACATGCGTCTGCACATGCGTCTGCACATGCGTCTGCACATGCGTCTGCACATGCTCCTGCACATGCGTCTGCTCCTGCACATGCTCCTGCATATGCGTCTGCACATGCGTCTGCACATGCGTCTGCACATGCGTCTGCACATGCGTCTGCACATGCGTCTGCTCCTGCACATGCGTCTGCACATGCGTCTGCACATGCGTCTGCACATGCGTCTGCACATGCTCCTGCATATGCGTCTGCTCCTGCACATGCGTCTGCACATGCGTCTGCTCCTGCACATGCGTCTGCACATGCTCCTGCACATGCGTCTGCTCCTGCACATGCGTCTGCACATGCGTCTGCTCCTGCACATGCGTCTGCACATGCTCCTGCACATGCGTCTGCACATGCTCCTGCACATGCGTCTGCTCCTGCACATGCGTCTGCACATGCGCCTGCACATCCGTCTGCACATGCGTCTGCTCCTGCACATGCGTCTGCACATGCGTCTGCACATGCGTCTGCACATGCGTCTGCGCCTGCACATCCGTCTGCACATGCGTCTGCTCCTGCACATCCGTCTGCACATGCGTCTGCTCCTGCACATGCGTCTGCACATGCGTCTGCACATGCGTCTGCACATGCGTCTGCACATGCGTCTGCACATGCGTCTGCACATGCGTCTGCACATGCGTCTGCTCCTGCACATGCGTCTGCACATGCGTCTGCACATGCGTCTGCACATGCGTCTGCACATGCTCCTGCACATGCGTCTGCTCCTGCACATGCTCCTGCATATGCGTCTGCACATGCGTCTGCACATGCGTCTGCACATGCTCCTGCATATGCGTCTGCTCCTGCACATGCGTCTGCACATGCGTCTGCTCCTGCACATGCGTCTGCACATGCTCCTGCACATGCGTCTGCACATGCGTCTGCTCCTGCACATGCGTCTGCACATGCGTCTGCTCCTGCACATGCGTCTGCACATGCTCCTGCACATGCGTCTGCACATGCTCCTGCACATGCGTCTGCACATGCTCCTGCACATGCGTCTGCACATGCTCCTGCACATGCTCCTGCACATGCGTCTGCTCCTGCGCCTCCACACTCGCACCAGGGAAACTCATTCCAGTCACTTCCCTCTCCCCAGACACTTCCAACTCCTGCGGAGGATCCTGAGGCGTTCCCAGGCCAGATGAGAAACATCATGTCCTCAGTCTCATATCTGTATTTATCAGATTAACATTGTGACATTAGATGAGTTTGGCCCAGTGTTTGCTGGGTAATTTCTTAGTGTGATGTCATCAATTACAAACAGGAAGAGAAATTATAAAGATAACATACTAAATGTGTACACACGTTTGGTCCGCAGATCACTGCTGGAACTGCGCAGACGCCATGGAGGTCTGCGCAGACGCTCCGGAGAAAGACACCTGCGCAGACGCCCTCGGCCCCTGTCTCCAAAACCCTCCCGCAGCCGGGAGAGGGGCCGGCATTAAGACCCAGTGGCGGCCGCGCGCACCGGGGGCCCCCGCAGGACCGCGAGCCGCCGCAGCGCAGTCCCAGAGCGCACAGCGAGCGCTCTCCTCCGCGCAGTCCAGTCAGCGGCTCTCTCTGCCCCGGGACGACGCGCACACGCCTCCTCCGCCTCGACCCGCGCCCGGACCCGCCACAAACACACGGATCGCGCCTGCGGTTTTCACCGTTTTTCTTTCTGTTTGTTGCGGGGGAGAGTTTCGTGCTGAGTTCCGGCGTAAAGACTGTGCCCGGGACAGATGGGGTGAGGGGCCCACGCGGCAGAAGGGACAGACTTCTTCTGCTTTTTTTTCTCCAAAACTTCAAACTTGGATTCAGTGGAAAACGTTTTCTCACGTCCCAGAAGTCACCGCGCGCTTCACGTCCCGACGCCGTTACTCGGATCTAAACGGGATGTACCTCTGACACTGAGGGGGTCCCGGGGGGGGAGTCGCGAGCTCGAGGGGTCCTGGAAGTGTTCGCCCGGCCCTCCGTCTCTTCCCATGCGGTGGAGGAGCTGTCTGTCCCCCGCAGGACGCTCGGACCAGCTCGGATCCTCCACGAGAACCGCGCCGCGTTTCGGCCGCACTTTTACGCACCGCTCGGCCGCGCGCGCCTCGGGGATAACGCCGCGGACCGCGACGCGCGTCTGACTCGCGCGACTGTCCCGGGACAAGGCTGTGGCGCGGGATGCGCACGAGAAGCTCCACTCAGAGCCGGAAACACACAGGTGGGACCATGTTGTTGTTGTTGTTGTTGTTGTTGCCAGTGCGTCAGATCAGTCCAGAATCCAAACGCGGATCCACAAATAAGATCATTAATTGGGCGATATTTTACTTTTTTTTTTACCAAAACAAGATGTTTTTTGTTTATTTCAAAAGAGAAAACGTATTTTAAAAGTTTTTAGTAAAAAAAATAAAAAAAATAGTTCCATTGTCTGATTTTAAGAAAATATAAGTGAACGTGATGCAAGAAGTTCTCAGTTTTGTTCCTTAAATCAATTTACTGACGCAAGAGCAGAAAACTCAAGTGTGAGACTTGATCAAACTGTTTCATCTGCTGCAACTTTTGTGTTTCAGAAGAAAGTCCTAAATGTGTTTCAGAAGAAAGTCCTAAATGTGTTTCAGAAGAAAGTCCTAAATGTCACTTTCAGTGACTTTATTAACAGTTGTTCAGGACAATAATCACAGTGAAAACTTCATGTCATAATTACTACTTTTCAAACTCGTCACAAAATCAGAGAGAGAGAGAGAAGAGGGTGCTGGTCAGTGACTGGCCGCTCGATTTGACCCTGCGCGGACTGAACACACACTCAGTTCTGGCTCTGGTTAAGGTTCTGGCTCTGGTTCTGGCTCTGGTTCTGGTTCTGGCTCTGGTTCTGGTTCTGGTTCTGGTTCTGGTTCTGGCTCTGGTTCTGGCTCTGGCTCTGGTTCTGGCTCTGGTTCTGGTTCTGGTTCTGGCTCTGGTTCTGGCTCTGGTTCTGGTTCTGGTTCTGGCTCTGGCTCTGGTTCTGGCTCTGGTTCTGGTTCTGGTTCTGGCTCTGGTTCTGGCTCTGGCTCTGGTTCTGGTTCTGGCTCTGGTTCTGGCTCTGGTTCTGGTTCTGGTTCTGGCTCTGGTTCTGGCTCTGGTTCTGGTTCTGGTTCTGGTTCTGGTTCTGGCTCTGGTTCTGGTTCTGGTTCTGGTTCTGGCTCTGGTTCTGGTTCTGGCTCAGTTCTGGCTCTGGTTCTGGTTCTGGCTCTGGCTCTGGTTCTGGTTCTGGCTCTGGTTCTGGCTCTGGCTCTGGTTCTGGTTCTGGCTCTGGTTCTGGTTCTGGTTCTGGTTCTGGCTCTGGCTCTGGTTCTGGTTCTGGCTCTGGTTCTGGCTCTGGTTCTGGTTCTGGTTCTGGTTCTGGTTCTGGTTCTGGCTCTGGTTCTGGTTCTGGCTCAGTTCTGGCTCTGGTTCTGGTTCTGGCTCAGTTCTGGCTCTGGTTCCGGCCCCGCTCGCCCTGAAGTAAAAGTGTCCGATTGCAGCACATTCTCGCTTCATGCTGTAATATTTTGCTGTGGCCTGCCCCGCTGGAACATTTGACCCCGGTGTGGGTCCGGACCCACACAGCGGCTCCAGACCCACACCGGGGTCCGGACCCACACAGCGGCTCCGGACCCACACCGGGGTCCGGACCCACACAGCGGCTCCGGACCCACACCGGGGTCCGGAGCGACACGGCGTGTGATTACGCGGCTTTGGTCTCGGGCCAGAGGTTTATGAGCTCAGACGCAGCAGAGAAGCACGTTATCCGGGAGCTCGACTCACAGTGACACAGTTTGAGACAAGAGCCACAGCCGCCCCGGGGCAGTGTGACAGACACTTTGAGGCTGAACAGGAGCCACAGCCGCCCCGGGGCAGTGTGACAGACACTTTGAGGCTGAACAGGAGCCACAGCCGCCCCGGGGCAGTGTGACAGACACTTAGAACTCCACCCAACGTGAAAACATCTGTGCAAACAATAGTGTCCCAGACGTGTATGATATAATAACACACATGAAACAGTTCTGTGGCTCTCTGAACAGCTGTAAGGTTTATTTATTTCAAACATGTAATAAATGCACTTATAATGATATAAGTACATGACCCTCGTCCCGTTCTCCAGTACTAGTTGTTTGGACTTTGCTTGAGTTTGTCCCATAGTTTTACTCCTTCATCCTTTAGTCGTTTAGTCGATTAATCGGTCGATGGCGTCTTCGTCGACAAACATTTCCTTTAGTCGACTGTTGTTTTCTCTAGATTAAAAGTGTTTCTCTGGGACACAGTGAGTTAGCTGAAGACTTTAGAGTTTCATCTAATTCATTGAACTCTGAACACATAAATACGCCGTTTACTGGTACTTTTCTGTGCAGAGTTGCTTTTGCTCGAACTCACGAGGCAGTCGTGGTGTTTCGAGTGCAGTTCGCGTCAGATCCACGGAGATTCTCTCGCCACGGCCGCGTTCAGTCGACCAAACGGCACGTCTTTAGTCGACCAAGTTTTGGTATTTGGTCGACCTCGCGTCCCTCGTGACGGTCCTCACCGCGCTGACCGTTTATACCTCCGACCCGGCCGGCTTCTCGCTCCTGCGTTCCGTCCTAACGCTCCGATCGGGCCGTAAAGCGCATCGAACCGCCCTCCCGCTTTACGGTCCGACCACAGCCGCTAATCCGTCGCACTTGTCTCTCAAATGTCCCCTATTCTACCTCGGATACACAAAGAGTCCGATGCTCTGCTCGTCGATTCCGCAGCGGTCGTTCTTCGGCCCCGCGTTCCCTTTATTTCGCCCGTAAGCCGTCGCGTTTCTTCGGACGCAAACGGGCCGTGCGTTTTCTCCCATCGGTTTGATCCACCCGTCAGTCGCTGGGTCTGAAATCGGGGACACAGACAGTCAAGCAAGTCGAGCAAGGCCGTTACTGACGGGAGCAAAACCAGCTCTTCTTACGCTCCAGGTGGAAGAACCTGAAGGGAGCAGTCTGGTCTGGCCAGGCTTTTCCAGGTTTATGTAGCCAACCACGCCCATCACATCCGCCTAATAACACCGGTCTTTCCATCGTATTCATTGAACACTATTGATCTAACTCAGCGCGTACAGAAATGCACCGATTAACCGCTAATCTATGTCCGTGTTCCGTTGGCGTCTCGTCCCCGCAGCGAGGATGACGCCGAGCCTCCACCTCGTCCTGTTCGTCCTGGACCTGCTGGCCCTCTCCGCCGCGCTCTCCACCTGCAGCACCCTGGACATGGACGAGTTCACCAAGAAGCGCATCGAGGCCATCCGGGGCCAGATCCTGAGCAAGCTGAAGCTGAGCCGCCCGCCCGAGGAGTTCCCGGAGCCCGAGGAGGTGTCGCGCGACGTGGTGGCCATCTACAACAGCACGCGCGACCTGCTGCTGGAGAAGGCCAACGAGAGGGCGGCCATGTGCGAGCGCCAGCGCAGCGAGGAGGAGTACTATGCCAAGGAGGTGCACAAGATCGACATGCTGCCCTTCTACACCCCCGAGAGTGAGTACTGTAACGAGTAACGATTGTTCACGATGTAACTGGTTGGATGTCGGTGTAATCCCTCATTCGTCCAGGCGTGTTCCATAGTAGAAAAAGCTTCAGTTGTAGTCAAAGTTCAAACTGAGTCCAGATGACTACAACTGAAGCTTTGACTACAACTGAAGCTTTGACTACAACTGAAGCTTTGACTACAACTGAAGCTTTTGCTACTATAACTGGTTGGATGTTGATCACGATTTAACGATTGTTGGCGATGTAACTGGTTGGATGTTGATCACGATTTAACGATTGTTCGAGATGTAAGTGGTTGGATCTTGATCACGATTTAACGATTGTCGGTGATGTAACTGGTTAGATGTTGATCACCATTTAACGATTGTTCACGATGTAACTGGTTGGATGTTGATCACGATTTAACGACTGTTCGAGATGTAACTGGTTGGATGTTGATCACGATTTAACGATTGTTGGCGATGTAACTGGTTGGATGTTGATCACCATTTAACGATTGTTCACGATGTAACTGGTTGGATGTTGATCACGATTTAACGATCTAGATGTAACTGGTTGGATGTTGATCACGATTTAACGATTGTTGGCGATGTAACTGGTTGGATGTTGATCACGATTTAACGATTGTTGGCGATGTAACTGGTTGGATGTTGATCACGATTTAACGAATGTTGGCGATGTAACTGGTTGGATGTTGATCACGATTGAGCGATTGTTGGCGATGTAACTGGTTGGCTGTTGATCACGATTTAACGATTGTTCGAGATGTAACTGGTTGGATGTTGCTCACGATTTAACGATTGTTGGCGATGTAACTGGTTGGATGTTGATCACGATTTAACGATTGTTGGCGATGTAACTGGTTGGCTGTTGATCACGATTTAACGATTGTTCGAGATGTAACTGGTTGGATCTTGATCACGATTTAACGATTGTTGGCGATGTAACTGGTTGGCTGTTGATCACGATTTAACGATTGTTCGAGATGTAACTGGTTGGATGTTGCTCACGATTTAACGATTGTTGGCGATGTAACTGGTTGGATCTTGATCACGATTTAACGATTGTTGGCGATGTAACTGGTTGGCTGTTGATCACGATTTAACGATTGTTCGAGATGTAAGTGGTTGGATCTTGATCACGATTTAACGATTGTCGGCGATGTAACTGGTTAGATGTTGATCAAGATTTAACGATCGAGATGTAACTGGTTGGATGTTGATCACGATTTAACGATTATTGGCGATGTAACTGGTTGGATGTTGATCACGATTTAACGATTGTTGGCGATGTAACTGGTTAGATGTTGATCACGATTTAACGATTGTTGGCGATGTAACTGGTTGGATGTTGATCACGATTTAACGATTGTTCGAGATGTAACTGGTTGGATGTTGCTCACGATTTAACGATTGTTGGCGATGTAACTGGTTGGATGTTGATCACGATTTAACGATTGTTGGCGATGTAACTGGTTAGATGTTGATCACCATTTAACGATTGTTCACGATGTAACTGGTTAGATGTTGATCACGATTTTACGACTGTTCGAGATGTAACTGGTTGGATGTTGATCACGATTTAACGATTGTTGGCGATGTAACTGGTTGGATGTTGATCACCATTTAACGATTGTTGGCGATGTAACTGGTTGGATGTTGATCACGATTTAACGATTATTGGCGATGTAACTGGTTGGATGTTGATCACGATTTAACGATTGTTGGCGATGTAACTGGTTAGATGTTGATCACGATTTAACGATTGTTGGCGATGTAACTGGTTGGATGTTGATCACGATTTAACGATTGTTCGAGATGTAACTGGTTGGATGTTGCTCACGATTTAACGATTGTTGGCGATGTAACTGGTTGGATGTTGATCACGATTTAACGATTGTTGGCGATGTAACTGGTTGGCTGGTGATCACGATTTAACGATTGTTCGAGATGTAACTGGTTGGATGTTGATCACGATTTAACGATTGTTGGCGATGTAACTGGTTGGATGTTGATCACGATTTAACGATTGTTCGAGATGTAAGTGGTTGGATCTTGATCACGATTTAACGATTGTCGGCGATGTAACTGGTTAGATGTTGATCACGATTTAACGATTTTTCAAGATGTAACTGGTTAGATGTTGATCACGATTTAACGATTGCTGGCGATGTAACTGGTTAGATGTTGATCACGATTTAACGAATGTTGGCGATGTAACTGGTTGGATGTTGATCACGATTTAACGATTGTTCGAGATGTAACTGGTTGGATGTTGATTACGATTTAACGATTGTTGGCGATGTAACTGGTTGGATGTTGATCACGATTTAACGATTGTTCGAGATGTAACTGGTTGGATGTTGATCACGATTTAACGATTATTGGCGATGTAACTGGTTGGATGTTGATCACGATTTAACGATTGTTGGCGATGTAACCGGTTGGATGTTGATCACGATTTAACGATTGTTGGCGATGTAACTGGTTGGATGTTGATCACGATTTAACAATTGTTGGCGATGTAACTGGTTGGATGTTGATATGTTGATCACGATTTAACGATTGTTGGCGATGTAACTGGTTGGATGTTGATCACGATTTAACGATTGTTGGCGATGTAACTGGTTGGATGTTGATCACGATTTAACGATTGTTGGCGATGTAACTGGTTGGATGTTGATCACGATTTAACGATTGTTGGCGATGTAACTGGTTGGATGTTGATCACGATTTAACAATTGTTGGCGATGTAACTGGTTGGATGTTGATCACGATTTAACGATTGTTCGAGATGTAACTGGTTGGATGTTGATCACGATTTAACGATTGTTGGCGATGTAACTGGTTGGATGTTGATCACGATTTAACGATTGTTGGCGATGTAACTGGTTAAATGTTGCACGGACAATACAGCGTCAGCGCTGCAGCAGCTGGAGCAGCTCGAGCTTCACTTGTGGTTGTGATCACTGCAGCCGTAAATGTGGTATTAGTAGCAAATATAGTTGTAGTAGTAGTAGTAGTAGTAGTAGTAGTAGTAGTAGTAGTAATAGTAGTAGTAATAGTAGCAGGAAGCAGTAAAAATAATACTCATGTTTAAGTTCTCACCGTGCTGGATTTACAGACCTGAAGCTCTCGTGTTTTCATGATTTCATTATTTGGACAGTCAAGTTCTTCTGTTTATGAAATCAGATGTGTGATGCAGAGGAGAGGGTCAGAGGAGCAGAGGAGAGGGTCAGAGGAGCAGAGGAGAGGGTCAGAGGAGAAGAGGGTGTTGAGGGCTCTGCACTTGACTGGCTCACATCCTACCTCACCAACAGTCAAGAGTTAATTTCCCTCTCCGGTCACTCATCCACCCTCTCCCCAGTAACGCAGGGGTCCCCCAGGGCTCAGTCCTCGGCCCCCTCCTCTTCATCTGCTACATCTTCCCCCTTGGTCACATCCTCCGCCAACTCAACCTGGACTTTCACTGCTACGCTGACGACACCCAGATATACCTCACCACCAAATCCACCCAAAACCCTCCCCTCAGCCACATCCAAACCTGCATCTCTACAATAAAATCATGGCTCACTCTCAACTTCCTCAAACTGAACAGTGACAAAACAGAGCTCCTCCTCATTGGCACCAAATCCACTCTCAATAAAACTGGTCCCTTTTCACTCAGCATCGACACCTCGACCATCACCCCCTCTACCCTGGTACGCAATCTCGGTGTCATCATGGACCCCACCCTCTCCTTCACTCCCCATGTCAGCCACATTGTCAAGACCTCATACTTCCACCTCCGCCGCATCGCCAAAATCCGACACTGCCTCACCCTCCCCGCTGCTGAATCCCTCATCCATGCCTTCATCTCCTCCCGCCTTGACTACTGCAACTCCCTCCTCACTGGCATCTCCTCCCATTCCCTCGACAGACTCCAAATGGTCCAAAACTCCGCTGCCCGCCTCCTCACCCACACCCGGTCCCGTGATCACATCACTCCCGTTCTCCGCTCTCTCCACTGGCTCCCCATCAAGCAGCGCATAAACTTTAAAATACACCTCACCTTCAAAGCTCTTCACCACCTTGCCCCCCCCCTACCTGTCTGACCTCCTCATCCCCCACCGCCCCACCCGAGCTCTCCGATCCTCCTCCTCTCTCACCCTGACTGCACCAACATCCCGACTCAAAACTTTTGGCGACAGAGCATTCTCCCGAACAGCACCCCGACTCTGGAACTCCCTCCCCCAACCTGTCCGCCACTCTCCCTCACTCACAACATTCAAATCCCGCCTAAAAACATACCTCTTCACCCAAGCCTATGACCTCCCCTACCCCTAGCCTCCTCTACCCCATTGCCTACTCTTCTACCCCCTGTTACATCCCCATCTTTTTCTCTCTACTTCTTCTGTCTTGTTCATTTTATCTGTATATTAATGTGTTCTGTACGTGTTGTCCCCCCCTGTCTGTAAATACCCCCCCCCCTTTTTTATATATGTTCAGCGTCTTTGGGTCACTGAAAAGCGCTATATAAATAAAAGTTATTATTATTATTATTATTATTCAGAGGAGAAGAGGAGAGGGTCAGAGGAGGAGAAGAGGAGAGGGTCAGAGGAGGAGGAGAAGAGGAGAGGGTCAGAGGAGCAGAGGAGAAGGTCAGAGGAGAAGAGGAGAGGGTCAGAGGAGAAGAGGAGAGGGTCAGAGGAGAAAAGGAGAGGGTCAGAGGAGAAGAGGAGAGGGTCAGAGGAGCAGAGGAGAAGGTCAGAGGAGAAGAAGAGAGGGTCAGAGGAGAAGAGGAGAGGGTCAGAGGAGAGGGTCAGAGGAGGAGAAGAGGAGAGGGTCAGAGGAGCAGAGGAGAGGGTCAGAGGAGGAGAAGAGGAGAGGGTCAGAGGAGGAGAAGAGGAGAGGGTCAGAGGAGAAGAGGAGAGGGTCAGAGGAGAAGAGGAGAGGGTCAGAGGAGAAGAGGAGAGGGTCAGAGGAGGAGAAGAGGAGAGGGTCAGAGGAGAAGAGGAGAGGGTCAGAGGAGAAGAGGAGAGGGTCAGAGGAGGAGAAGAGGAGAGGGTCAGAGGAGAAGAGGAGAGGGTCAGAGGAGGAGAAGAGGAGAGGGTCAGAGGAGGAGAAGAGGAGAGGGTCAGAGGAGAAGAGGAGAGGGTCAGAGGAGAAGAGGAGAGGGTCAGAGGAGGAGAAGAGGAGAGGGTCAGAGGAGGAGAAGAGGAGAGGGTCAGAGGAGAAGAGGAGAGGGTCAGAGGAGAAGAGGAGAGGGTCAGAGGAGGAGAAAAGGAGAGGGTCAGAGGAGAAGAGGAGAGGGTCAGAGGAGAAGAGGAGAGGGTCAGAGGAGGAGAAGAGGAGAGGGTCAGAGGAGAAGAGGAGAGGGTCAGAGGAGGAGAAGAGGAGAGGGTCAGAGGAGGAGAAGAGGAGAGGGTCAGAGGAGAAGAGGAGAGGGTCAGAGGAGGAGAGGAGAGGGTCAGAGGAGGAGAAGAGGAGAGGGTCAGAGGAGAAGAGGAAAGGGTCAGAGGAGGAGAAGAGGAGAGGGTCAGAGGAGAAGAGGAGAGGGTCAGAGGAGGAGAGGAGAGGGTCAGAGGAGGAGAAGAGGAGAGGGTCAGAGGAGGAGAAAAGGAGAGGGTCAGAGGAGAAGAGGAGAGGGTCAGAGGAGAAGAGGAGAGGGTCAGAGGAGGAGAAGAGGAGAGGGTCAGAGGAGAAGAGGAGAGGGTCAGAGGAGGAGAAGAGGAGAGGGTCAGAGGAGGAGAAGAGGAGAGGGTCAGAGGAGAAGAGGAGAGGGTCAGAGGAGGAGAGGAGAGGGTCAGAGGAGGAGAAGAGGAGAGGGTCAGAGGAGGAGGAGAAGAGGAGAGGGTCAGAGGAGCAGAGGAGAAGGTCAGAGGAGAAGAGGAGAGGGTCAGAGGAGAAGAGGAGAGGGTCAGAGGAGAAAAGGAGAGGGTCAGAGGAGAAGAGGAGAGGGTCAGAGGAGCAGAGGAGAAGGTCAGAGGAGAAGAAGAGAGGGTCAGAGGAGAAGAGGAGAGGGTCAGAGGAGGAGAAGAGGAGAGGGTCAGAGGAGAAGAGGAGAGGGTCAGAGGAGAAGAGGAGAGGGTCAGAGGAGAAGAAGAGAGGGTCAGAGGAGAAGAGGAGAGGGTCAGAGGAGAGGGTCAGAGGAGGAGAAGAGGAGAGGGTCAGAGGAGCAGAGGAAAGGGTCAGAGGAGGAGAAGAGGAGAGGGTCAGAGGAGGAGAAGAGGAGAGGGTCAGAGGAGAAGAGGAGAGGGTCAGAGGAGGAGAAGAGGAGAGGGTCAGAGGAGAAGAGGAGAGGGTCAGAGGAGAAGAGGAGAGGGTCAGAGGAGGAGAAGAGGAGAGGGTCAGAGGAGAAGAGGAGAGGGTCAGAGGAGAAGAGGAGAGGGTCAGAGGAGGAGAAGAGGAGAGGGTCAGAGGAGAAGAGGAGAGGGTCAGAGGAGGAGAAGAGGAGAGGGTCAGAGGAGAAGAGGAGAGGGTCAGAGGAGAAGAGGAGAGGGTCAGAGGAGGAGAAGAGGAGAGGGTCAGAGGAGGAGAAGAGGAGAGGGTCAGAGGAGGAGAAGAGGAGAGGGTCAGAGGAGAAGAGGAGAGGGTCAGAGGAGAAGAGGAGAGGGTCAGAGGAGGAGAAGAGGAGAGGGTCAGAGGAGGAGAAGAGGAGAGGGTCAGAGGAGGAGAAGAGGAGAGGGTCAGAGGAGAAGAGGAGAGGGTCAGAGGAGAAGAGGAGAGGGTCAGAGGAGAAGAGGAGAGGGTCAGAGGAGGAGAAAAGGAGAGGGTCAGAGGAGAAGAGGAGAGGGTCAGAGGAGGAGAAGAGGAGAGGGTCAGAGGAGGAGAAGAGGAGAGGGTCAGAGGAGAAGAGGAGAGGGTCAGAGGAGGAGAAGAGGAGAGGGTCAGAGGAGGAGAAGAGGAGAGGGTCAGAGGAGAAGAGGAGAGGGTCAGAGGAGGAGAAGAGGAGAGGGTCAGAGGAGAAGAGGAGAGGGTCAGAGGAGAAGAGGAGAGGGTCAGAGGAGGAGAAGAGGAGAGGGTCAGAGGAGGAGGAGAAGAGGAGAGGGTCAGAGGAGAAGAGGAGAGGGTCAGAGGAGGAGAAGAGGAGAGGGTCAGAGGAGGAGGAGAAGAGGAGAGGGTCAGAGGAGAAGAGGAGAGGGTCAGAGGAGGAGAAGAGGAGAGGGTCAGAGGAGCAGAGGAGAGGGTCAGAGGAGGAGAAGAGGAGAGGGTCAGAGGAGGAGAAGAGGAGAGGGTCAGAGGAGAAGAGGAGAGGGTCAGAGGAGGAGAAGAGGAGAGGGTCAGAGGAGCAGCCTTTATTGAAACAGCGGCCTCGTTTGCTTCTCTCTGCAGCCTGAAGCCTGAGCACACACTGAGGTCACCAGTGTTTGTCGTTGTTTTGGAGATTCCGTCCCATCATGCATCATGCCTCGCTGCTCGGGGACCGGGTCTCTGGTCGGGCTCGGTCTAAGCTCTGAACATCCGCAGAAAAACTCATACTGCGATTCTGGCGCTCGCAATACAATCCATAAAATCACTTTCACACCAGGTCGTCCGGCAGAAGTTTGATTGACAGTTCTTCAGTGTTTAGGCCTGGATTACACTCCATTTATCTCCTTTTTGTCTCTGTGAAGTCAATATTTTTTTATATTTTGACACAGACTAATAAATGAAGGCGTTACCGTGTTTATTTGAACGGGACTGTAGTTGAAGTGAATAGATGAATCCTCCGAGTCCGAGATGGTCCATGTGTCGCTAACTCGTCCCAGATGTGCTTTGGTGCTGGGCCGCGGCCCGTGGAGAGACGTGCGCAGAAGCAGAGCCGCTCCAACGGCTAAAAGGTGTTTTAGACTCTGTGAAGTCCAAATGATGATTATGACACACGTTTCCATGGACACAAGTGGGTGAAGCACAGGCCAAGTTACAGGTCAGCTCTGTGGGAAGACGAACCAGCTCATAATAGTATGAATTTATGTATTTTATATAAGCAAGTTTCAACTGAGGAACCTTCCAGACAAAGTCATCTCCAGGTAGTGAAGCAGGTGTAAAGTGTCAAGTGTCAAGTGTCAAGTGTGATCTTTGACGTGATTACGTCAAAGATCACATCTAATGACAGTGTTTTTAATGAGATTACGTCAAAGATCACGTCTAATGACAGTGTTTTTAATGAGATTACGTCAAAGATCACATCTAATGACAGTGTTTTTAATGAGATTACGTCAAAGATCACGTCTAATGACAGTGTTTTTAATGAGATTACATCAAAGATCACGTCTAATGACAGTGTTTTTAATGAGATTACATCAAAGATCACGTCTAATGACAATGTTTTTAATGAGATTACGTCAAAGATCACGTCTAATGACAGTGTTTTTAATGAGATTACGTCAAAGATCACGTCTAATGACAGTGTTTTTAATGAGATTACGTCAAAGATCACGTCTAATGACAGTATTTTTAATGAGATTACGTCAAAGATCACATCTAATGACAGTGTTTTTAATGAGATTACATCAAAGATCACGTCTAATGACAGTGTTTTTAATGAGATTACGTCAAAGATCACGTCTAATGACAGTGTTTTTAATGAGATTACGTCAAAGATCACGTCTAATGACAGTGTTTTTAATCAGATTACATCAAAGATCACGTCTAAAGACAGGTTTAGTTGACTTTACAAAAACTAGAACTTGCTTTGGCGCAACAGAAAACAACAAATACTAATAAAATAAAAATAATGGCTGTAAAAAATTAGAAAATAGAAAAATTTACGTATATTTAAGATCATAGATTAAAACTAGCAAAATGTACAGCACTGTGAAAAGAATGTTTTTATTCAATTCATAATATGTAACCTAACTTTCTTTTCATACTTTCTTTTTGAATCTTTAGTTGTCTTTCTTAAATGCAGTTATTGTCCTCGACTCCTTTACTTTGGCTTTGACGTGTTCTTACGGGTAAATGTTTGTAATTTGCTTTATACTTTGAGAACATCATGAATCTTTAGTACTTTACGTTGAACAAACAGAGTTTGATGGATCTCTGTAACGACCTTTTTCCGTCAAATAAATATTGGTTGTAAATATGTCAAATACGGGACAGTTTTTTCAGTTGTGTAACGCTAACGACGCTGCGCTATCCAGTGAAAACGTTTTCCTTTTCCGTGTAATTCATGCGAGATAAAGAAGCGTTTACGCGGACACAACGCGCGTGGCGGTTGATACGAATCCGACGATAAACGCGCTTCTCTTTGGCGTTTCTCTGCCGAGCGCGAGGGTTTCACAAAAAGCTCGGTGTGATTTCGAGCGTCGGTGTAAAAACCATTACTCGCGGCCACGGGGGAATTTCCACTCTTCCCACAGAAAAGAGAAGGAAAAAAAAAAGAAGCACATTAGTCTGAGAAATGTGCTGATCTGTCCCGTCCATTCCACCCACACACGTAATAAAGAAAGCGCGTTAGCGACGCGGCTAAATCAAACTTGAAAGCGCCACCGCCCGGTCGTGAACTCGGCGGGAAGACGGAGCGATGACCGCGAGACGCACTGAGCGGCTTTGTTCTGTTCGTCTCTGGCCTCGGGACTTTACGTACTTCAAAACCAATAATAATAAAGTTTTAGGGCATTTTTTTGTGTTCAGGTTAATCTAAAGTGAGATTTATTTTTCTATTTAGCTTAAAAAAAACAGCAATATAGTCCCATCTTTGCGGTTGGCAGGTCTCAAAGTGGTTGAAAACTAGGACAAATGCACCTCTGCTGGGACATGGGACGCAGGGCTCCAAACAGGGACCGTCCCGGGTAAAGGGGGCGTCTGGTCACCCTAGCTTTTCGTCGCTAACTGGGCTTCTTTGAGGTCAGCTGTGTAACCTTTGTCCCGGGTAAAGGGGGCGTCTGGTCACCCTAGCTTTTCGTTGCTAACTAGGCTTCTTTGAGATCAGCTGTGTAACATTTGTCCCGAGTAAAGGGGGCGTCTGGTCACCCTAACTTTTCGTTGCTAACTGGGCGTTCAGTAAATGAAGATGGAATATTTTTCAGTATTTATTGTTCGTACATTTGATTTGCATTATTGGAGGATTTACTTTATTCATTGCAATGTGGTATATATGAGTCAAGCTCCTATGACTGACTATAAACAGCACTTACTTTTAATGATCTACATCAGTGGGTCGAAAACTAGGGATTAATATTGTTATTATTTCAACTGTGAAACTGCATTAAATATTTTTTTTAATTCGAAAGCGCAGTGTTTTTGTGAAATTGGGCCAGATAACGCAATAAACTACTGAATTAAATATGAATTAAGCCCACTGCTAAATCAAATTGTCATCTGATCATTTCAAGTTGCGAAACATTTCAAAATCAGGTTTAATTGTGTATTTTAGTGACTTATCAAGTAATTCGACTTAATGTCACTAAAATATACAGATATATATAGATGTATATGAAATAGAGTGTCATAGTTATACAATCAACATAACCATCGACCGATTAATTGACTAAACAACTAAATAATCTTCGGAAGGCTTCGGAAGGCTCTACTGCTGCATCCTGAGCGCGAGCGGGCTTGCCTCTCCACACACCCGGCTCGTACCCCGGCCTTTGGCCTGGTCGCGGCGGAGCGCGGACAGACTCGCGGGCGCTCGGAGCCACAGATATGAATAAAACTGGAGCCGGGCCAAGTGAACTCGGGCCGAGCGTTCACACGTTATAAATAAGACGGCGGCATGTACGGCGAGCCGAGAGGGACATCAGTCACGTCTGAAGGGCGCGCGGCAGGCGTTCTGTTTGCTTTGGCGGGAGGATATCTGCGCTGGCGAGTTTTCGTAGCGTCGCGTCAGTTTAATGGCAGTTTGTGAAGGAAAACGCACGGGAAATAACGCTCTGAGAAGGTCACGGATCAGACCAGATTCTTTCCAAAATTCAAGGGCAGTTTACGCACAAGGAACACTTTTTATTTTCAGACGGTTTAAACATTTGCTAAAGTAGAATAAAGGTGTTGTCGAATATTTGTCTTTGTCAGATGATAACTGCTGTGCAAATTCGACGAGCTCTGGGCCGTGTTTACAGTGCGGTTGCTAGGTAACTTTGTGGAATTCACTGAAGATTTACAGTAAAATCTAGTGTTTAAAGCGGTGCCCATGAGAAGCTTTTACGATGTTCTAATAATGACTTTATTTGGTGTATTTATACCTGTGAATTATAGTTTTACACCAATTGAACTGGTGTTTGTGGAGAAAATGTTGAAAAATCTGTAGAAAATGACAGTAAGTGACATCACCACAAGAAACTTTATAAAAATGAATTCAATAAAATAAAGTCGCTCTCATATATTTTTATTCGTCATATAAAAAATGGTGACTTCACATAAGTTTTGGCCCTGTGTTTGCTGGGTAATCTCCTAGTGTGATGTCATCAAATACAAACAGGAAGTGGAATTATAAACCTAAAAAATGTGCCTTTCTGTGATAACATGGTTATAATTTTTACAATTTTTTACAAAATAAAAGTGCTATCATTTAATTGATGTGGGTTTTGACCTCAGTTTATGCTATAGTTGCTAGGTAACAGTTATGTCCAACCAGGAAGTCAAACAAAAAATGTCACCCAAATTGTCAAACTGTGTGATTCAAATTTTTTTTTTGTTGCTAATATCAAAAATAATAATAATACATCTTCTGCATTTACGTTTTTGAATACATTGGGCGAATATTATGTCAGTGTAACATAAATGTGTTAAAACGTGTCTTTAAACATATTAGTTAAGGTTTAACAATCAGATCAAAAGTGCTTAAATATCACTATATACACCATTTACAACAGCTCTTTTTCAAATTTTCTCTTTTAATCCTCTCTTTTGTAGCATTTTTTTTCTACATATTACGTAGTAGAAAAAGCTTCAGTTGTAGTCATCTGGACTCAGTTTGAAAAAATAGACGTTTCGACTCTATTTTTTCAAACTGAGTCCAGATGACTACAACTGAAGCTTTTTCTACTATGGAACACGCCTGGACGAATGAGGGATTACACCGACATATTACGTACTCAACATCCACAATATTGTCTCAAATCTGATATATTTTCCTCCTATACACGCGATAAATATGACACAACATGGCACGATAAAAACGCAGTCGTGAATTACCGAGACAGGTCTGTTTTGTGCCGGAGTGCAGAGTGGCGCCAGGAAGTCCCCCGGGGCCCGAGCGAAGGGCCACAGGAAGCGCGGGGAGAATGCCACGCAGAGATACGGGCACACTGTTAGCTTTGTGTCGCTAACCGTGCAACGCTACGGTGAATAAACGAGGCCGCGGGGTTCAGGTGACGGAGGAACCACTTTGCACCGCACAGTCGCGCTGATTAGGCTTTACATTTCATCCAGTTAAAAACACGTTTAGTTCAAAAAGTAATATTTATGTCGCCTCTCCGCGGATCAGGGCTCTCATTTATCAAACTTTACAGGGGATTTTTACTACAAATGTACGTACTTCTCGCCTCTCTTAACTCAAATCACCGTCTGGACCATTTTTGGGCTCATTTCCGTGTCGAGTTTTCTTTTTATAGATCACAAACTTACCGTGGAAACTCGAGTATGCAGCTCTTTGTGTGAGTATGTGTGCTTTGTAAATGAGACCCCTGGCACGTAACTGGGCCTGAAACACGAAAAGTTACACAGTGCACCTTTAAATGACACATATTATGCAAAATGGACTTTTCTTGAGTTTTTAGACGCTCCGTTTGGAATTTTTGCCGGATTCTTGCGTCTCATGTGCAAATCTGAGCTTCTCTTCAGCCCGTTAACCGTCACCGGGCTCGTTCTGTCGTCAAACGTGTGGTTATCTCTAACGTCATCTCTACGGTTCTCCTTGAGCTTTCTACTTTTTCCCGCTGGGTTTTGTGTTGCAAGCAGTTCCAACAGGGGGCGCTCTTATCGACCACAGACCGTTTCATTGATTGACCATTTTGTTTAGATTTTGGGCTTCATAAAAATACATTTCAATTGGAATTGAATTGAACTCTTAGCAGAGCAGCCACATTGCCTAAGGGCTTCATTTATTTATGTTTTAATTGTTCATTTCCACGGCTCAAACGACGAAATACCTCTTTGGAAATGACCAAAACCACATTCAAAAAACATTTAAAGCCACAAAAATGCATAGTCTGCACTTTGAGTAATAATATGTAACTAAAAAAGACAGTTTTGAACCAGATCAGGACTTGAACCAGATCTAACCCGAGTCTAGACCCGGTTTGAACGAGACGACCGCGGCAAAACCCTTGAGTCCGGATCAGAATGGAATGAACGGCGCAGGTAAACGGTTAAACTCACGGGACACGGTGAAGGCAGTGGCACCAGGGCCTCCGCTCCGTATGGAAAATTCCACCTCACCCCAGCGATTAGACACATCCCAGCCCACTCTCCAGTGATTAGACACATCCCAGCCCACTAACCAGTGATTAGACACAACTCTCCAGCAATTAGACACATCCCAGTTTGTCACATTAGACACATCCCAGCCCACTCCAGCGATTAGACACATCCCAGCCCTCCTCCAGCGATTAGACACATCCCAGCCCACAAACCAGTGATTAGACACAACTCTCCAGCAATTAGACACATCCCAGTTTGTCACATTAGACACATCCCAGCCCACTCCAGCGATTAGACACATCCCAGCCCACTCTCCAGCGATTAGACACATCCCAGCCCTCCTCCAGCGATTAGACACATCCCAGCCCTCCTCC
>NW_027315945.1:37773577-37851077 GCF_026437365.1 Eucyclogobius newberryi | reverse complement strand
GGTTTAGTCCTGGTTTGGCCTGGGTTTAGTCCTGGTTTAGTCCTGGTTTGGCCTGGGTTTAGTCCTGGTTTACTCCTGGTTTGGCCTGGGTTTAGTCCTGGTTTGGCCTGGGTTTAGTCCTGGTTTGGTCCTGGGTTTAGTCCTGGTTTGGTCCTGGGTTTAGTCCTGGTTTGGCCTGGGTTTAGTCCTGGTTTGGTCCTGGGTTTAGTCCTGGTTTGGCCTGGGTTTAGTCCTGGGTTTAGTCCTGGTTTGGCCTGGGTTTAGTCCTGGTTTGGTCCTGGTTTAGTCCTGGTTTGGCCTGGGTTTAGTCCTGGTTTAGTCCTGGTTTGGCCTGGGTTTAGTCCTGGTTTGGACTGGGTTTAGTCCTGGTTTAGTCCTGGTTTGGCCTGGGTTTAGTCCTGGTTTAGTCCTGGTTTGGCCTGGGTTTAGTCCTGGTTTACTCCTGGTTTGGCCTGGGTTTAGTCCTGGTTTGGTCCTGGGTTTAGTCCTGGTTTGGCCTGGGTTTAGTCCTGGGTTTAGTCCTGGTTTGGCCTGGGTTTAGTCCTGGTTTGGTCCTGGGTTTAGTCCTGGTTTGGCCTGGGTTTAGTCCTGGTTTAGTCCTGGTTTGGCCTGGGTTTAGTCCTGGTTTGGACTGGGTTTAGTCCTGGTTTAGTCCTGGTTTGGCCTGGGTTTAGTCCTGGTTTAGTCCTGGTTTGGCCTGGGTTTAGTCCTGGTTTTGCCTGGGTTTAGTCCTGGTTTAGTCCTGGTTTGGACTGGGTTTAGTCCTGGTTTAGTCCTGGTTTTATTCCCGGTTTAGTCCTGGTTTGGCCTGGGTTTAGTCCTGGTTTAGTCCTGGTTTGGCCTGGGTTTAGTCCTGGTTTAGTCCTGGTTTGGCCTGGGTTTAGTCCTGGTTTAGTCCTGGTTTGGCCTCGGTTTAGTCCTGGTTTAGTCCTGGTTTGGCCTGGGTTTAGTCCTGGTTTGGCCTGGGTTTAGTCCTGGTTTAGTCCTGGTTTGGCCTGGGTTTAGTCCTGGTTTACTCCTGGTTTGGCCTGGGTTTAGTCCTGGTTTGGTTCTGGGTTTAGTCCTGGTTTACTCCTGGTTTGGCCTGGGTTTAGTCCTGGTTTGGACTGGGTTTAGTCCTGGTTTAGTCCTGGTTTGGCCTGGGTTTAGTCCTGGTTTGGCCTGGGTTTAGTCCTGGTTTAGTCCTGGTTTGGCCTGGGTTTAGTCCTGGTTTAGTCCTGGTTTGGCCTGGGTTTAGTCCTGGTTTGGCCTGGGTTTAGTCCTGGTTTAGTCCTGGTTTGGCCTGGGTTTAGTCCTGGTTTAGTCCTGGTTTGGCCTGGGTTTAGTCCTGGTTTAGTCCTGGTTTGGCCTGGGTTTAGTCCTGCTTTGGTCTGGGTTTAGTCCTGGTTTAGTCCTGGTTTGGCCTGGGTTTAGTCCTGGTTTAGTCCTGATTTGGCCTGGGTTTAGTCCTGGTTTAGTCCTGGTTTGGCCTGGGTTTAGTCCTGGTTTAGTCCTGGTTTGGCCTGGGTTTAGTCCTGGTTTAGGTCTGGTTTTGGCCTGGGTTTAGTCCTGGTTTGGCCTGGGTTTAGTCCTGGTTTAGTCCTGGTTTGGCCTGGGTTTACTCCTGGTTTAGTCCTGGTTTGGCCTGGGTTTAGTCCTGGTTTAGTCCTGGTTTGGCCTGGGTTTAGTCCTGGTTTGGCCTGGGTTTAGTCCTGTTTTAGTCCTTGTTTGGCCTGGGTTTAGTCCTGGTTCAGTCCTGGTTTGGCCTGGGTTTAGTCCTGGTTTGGCCTGGGTTTAGTCCTGGTTTAGTCCTGGTTTGGCCTGGGTTTAGTCCTGGTTTAGTCCTGGTTTGGCCTCGGTTTAGTCCTGGTTTAGTCCTGGTTTGGCCTGGGTTTAGTCCTGGTTTGGCCTGGGTTTAGTCCTGGTTTAGTCCTGGTTTGGCCTGGGTTTAGTCCTGGTTTAGTCCTGGTTTGGTCCTGGGTTTAGTCCTGATTTAGTCCTGGTTTGGCCTGGGTTTAGTCCTGGTTTAGTCCTGGTTTGGCCTGGGTTTAGTCCTGGTTTGGCCTGGGTTTAGTCCTGGTTTAGTCCTGGTTTGGCCTGGGTTTAGTCCTGGTTTGGACTGGGTTTAGTCCTGGTTTAGTCCTGGTTTGGCCTGGGTTTAGTCCTGGTTTAGTCCTGGTTTGGCCTGGGTTTAGTCCTGGTTTACTCCTGGTTTGGCCTGGGTTTAGTCCTGGTTTGGTCCTGGGTTTAGTCCTGGTTTGGCCTGGGTTTAGTCCTGGGTTTAGTCCTGGTTTGGCCTGGGTTTAGTCCTGGTTTGGTCCTGGGTTTAGTCCTGGTTTGGCCTGGGTTTAGTCCTGGTTTAGTCCTGGTTTGGCCTGGGTTTAGTCCTGGTTTGGACTGGGTTTAGTCCTGGTTTAGTCCTGGTTTGGCCTGGGTTTAGTCCTGGTTTAGTCCTGGTTTGGCCTGGGTTTAGTCCTGGTTTGGCCTGGGTTTAGTCCTGGTTTAGTCCTGGTTTGGCCTGGGTTTAGTCCTGGTTTAGTCCTGGTTTGGCCTGGGTTTAGTCCTGGTTTGGCCTGGGTTTAGTCCTGTTTTAGTCCTGGTTTGGCCTGGGTTTAGTCCTGGTTTAGTCCTGGTTTAGTCCTGGTTTAGTCCTGGTTTGGCCTGGGTTTAGTCCTGGTTTAGTCCTGGTTTGGCCTGGGTTTAGTCCTGGTTTGGCCTGGGTTTAGTCCTGGTTTAGTCCTGGTTTGGCCTGGGTTTAGTCCTGGTTTAGTCCTAGTTTGGCCTCGGTTTAGTCCTGGTTTAGTCCTGGTTTGGCCTGGGTTTAGTCCTGTTTTGGCCTGGGTTTAGTCCTGGTTTAGTCCTGGTTTGGCCTGGGTTTAGTCCTGGTTTACTCCTGGTTTGGCCTGGGTTTAGTCCTGGTTTGGTCCTGGGTTTAGTCCTGGTTTACTCCTGGTTTGGCCTGGGTTTAGTCCTGGTTTGGCCTGGGTTTAGTCCTGGTTTGGACTGGGTTTAGTCCTGGTTTAGTCCTGGTTTGGCCTGGGTTTAGTCCTGGTTTGGCCTGGGTTTAGTCCTGGTTTAGTCCTGGTTTGGCCTGGGTTTAGTCCTGGTTTAGTCCTGGTTTTGCCTGGGTTTAGTCCTGGTTTGGCCTGGGTTTAGTCCTGGTTTAGTCCTGGTTTGGTCCTGGGTTTAGTCCTGATTTAGTCCTGGTTTGGCCTGGATTTAGTCCTGGTTTAGTCCTGGTTTGGCCTGGGTTTAGTCCTGGTTTAGTCCTGGTTTGGCCTGGGTTTAGTCCTGGTTTGGCCTGGGTTTAGTCCTGGTTTGGACTGGGTTTAGTCCTGGTTTAGTCCTGGTTTGGCCTGGGTTTAGTCCTGGTTTAGTCCTGGTTTGGCCTGGGTTTAGTCCTGGTTTACTCCTGGTTTGGCCTGGGTTTAGGCCTGGTTTGGTCCTGGGTTTAGTCCTGGTTTGGCCTGGGTTTAGTCCTGGGTTTAGTCCTGGTTTGGCCTGGGTTTAGTCCTGGTTTGGTCCTGGGTTTAGTCCTGGTTTGGCCTGGGTTTAGTCCTGGTTTAGTCCTGGTTTGGCCTGGGTTTAGTCCTGGTTTGGACTGGGTTTAGTCCTGGTTTAGTCCTGGTTTGGCCTGGGTTTAGTCCTGGTTTAGTCCTGGTTTGGCCTGGGTTTAGTCCTGGTTTTGCCTGGGTTTAGTCCTGGTTTAGTCCTGGTTTGGCCTGGGTTTAGTCCTGGTTTAGTCCTGGTTTGGCCTGGGTTTAGTCCTGGTTTAGTCCTGGTTTGGCCTGGGTTTAGTACTGGTTTGGCCTGGGTTTAGTCCTGGTTTAGTCCTGGTTTGGCCTGGGTTTAGTCCTGGTTTAGTCCTGGTTTGGCCTCGGTTTAGTCCTGGTTTAGTCCTGGTTTGGCCTGGGTTTAGTCCTGGTTTGGCCTGGGTTTAGTCCTGGTTTAGTCCTGGTTTGGCCTGGGTTTAGTCCTGGTTTACTCCTGGTTTGGCCTGGGTTTAGTCCTGGTTTGGTTCTGGGTTTAGTCCTGGTTTACTCCTGGTTTGGCCTGGGTTTAGTCCTGGTTTGGACTGGGTTTAGTCCTGGTTTAGTCCTGGTTTGGCCTGGGTTTAGTCCTGGTTTAGTCCTGGTTTGGCCTGGGTTTCGTCCTGGTTTACTCCTGGTTTGGCCTGGGTTTAGTCCTGGTTTGGTCCTGGGTTTAGTCCTGGTTTGGCCTGGGTTTAGTCCTGGGTTTAGTCCTGGTTTGGCCTGGGTTTAGTCCTGGTTTGGTCCTGGGTTTAGTCCTGGTTTGGCCTGGGTTTAGTCCTAGTTTAGTCCTGGTTTGGCCTGGGTTTAGTCCTGGTTTGGACTGGGTTTAGTCCTGGTTTAGTCCTGGTTTGGCCTGGGTTTAGTCCTGGTTTAGTCCTGGTTTGGACTGGGTTTAGTCCTGGTTTAGTCCTGGTTTGGCCTGGGTTTAGTCCTGGTTTGGCCTGGGTTTAGTCCTGGTTTAGTCCTGGTTTGGCCTGGGTTTAGTCCTGGTTTAGTCCTGGTTTGGCCTGGGTTTAGTCCTGGTTTGGCCTGGGTTTAGTCCTGGTTTAGTCCTGGTTTGGCCTGGGTTTAGTCCTGGTTTAGTCCTGGTTTGGCCTGGGTTTAGTCCTGGTTTGGCCTGGGTTTAGTCCTGTTTTAGTCCTGGTTTGGCCTGGGTTTAGTCCTGGTTTAGTCCTGGTTTAGTCCTGGTTTAGTCCTGGTTTGGCCTGGGTTTAGTCCTGGTTTAGTCCTGGTTTGGCCTGGGTTTAGTCCTGGTTTGGCCTGGGTTTAGTCCTGGTTTAGTCCTGGTTTGGCCTGGGTTTAGTCCTGGTTTAGTCCTAGTTTGGCCTCGGTTTAGTCCTGGTTTAGTCCTGGTTTGGCCTGGGTTTAGTCCTGGTTTGGCCTGGGTTTAGTCCTGGTTTAGTCCTGGTTTGGCCTGGGTTTAGTCCTGATTTACTCCTGGTTTGGCCTGGGTTTAGTCCTGGTTTGGTCCTGGGTTTAGTCCTGGTTTACTCCTGGTTTGGCCTGGGTTTAGTCCTGGTTTGGCCTGGGTTTAGTCCTGGTTTGGACTGGGTTTAGTCCTGGTTTAGTCCTGGTTTGGCCTGGGTTTAGTCCTGGTTTGGCCTGGGTTTAGTCCTGGTTTAGTCCTGGTTTTGCCTGGGTTTAGTCCTGGTTTGGCCTGGGTTTAGTCCTGGTTTAGTCCTGGTTTGGTCCTGGGTTTAGTCCTGATTTAGTCCTGGTTTGGCCTGGATTTAGTCCTGGTTTAGTCCTGGTTTGGCCTGGGTTTAGTCCTGGTTTAGTCCTGGTTTGGCCTGGGTTTAGTCCTGGTTTGGCCTGGGTTTAGTCCTGGTTTGGACTGGGTTTAGTCCTGGTTTAGTCCTGGTTTGGCCTGGGTTTTGTCCTGGTTTAGTCCTGGTTTGGCCTGGGTTTAGTCCTGGTTTACTCCTGGTTTGGCCTGGGTTTAGGCCTGGTTTGGTCCTGGGTTTAGTCCTGGTTTGGCCTGGGTTTAGTCCTGGGTTTAGTCCTGGTTTGGCCTGGGTTTAGTCCTGGTTTGGTCCTGGGTTTAGTCCTGGTTTGGCCTGGGTTTAGTCCTGGTTTAGTCCTGGTTTGGCCTGGGTTTAGTCCTGGTTTGGACTGGGTTTAGTCCTGGTTTAGTCCTGGTTTGGCCTGGGTTTAGTCCTGGTTTAGTCCTGGTTTGGCCTGGGTTTAGTCCTGGTTTTGCCTGGGTTTAGTCCTGGTTTAGTCCTGGTTTGGCCTGGGTTTAGTCCTGGTTTAGTCCTGGTTTGGCCTGGGTTTAGTCCTGGTTTAGTCCTGGTTTGGCCTGGGTTTAGTACTGGTTTGGCCTGGGTTTAGTCCTGGTTTAGTCCTGGTTTGGCCTGGGTTTAGTCCTGGTTTAGTCCTGGTTTGGCCTCGGTTTAGTCCTGGTTTAGTCCTGGTTTGGCCTGGGTTTAGTCCTGGTTTGGCCTGGGTTTAGTCCTGGTTTAGTCCTGGTTTGGCCTGGGTTTAGTCCTGGTTTACTCCTGGTTTGGCCTGGGTTTAGTCCTGGTTTGGTTCTGGGTTTAGTCCTGGTTTACTCCTGGTTTGGCCTGGGTTTAGTCCTGGTTTGGACTGGGTTTAGTCCTGGTTTAGTCCTGGTTTGGCCTGGGTTTAGTCCTGGTTTAGTCCTGGTTTGGCCTGGGTTTCGTCCTGGTTTACTCCTGGTTTGGCCTGGGTTTAGTCCTGGTTTGGTCCTGGGTTTAGTCCTGGTTTGGCCTGGGTTTAGTCCTGGGTTTAGTCCTGGTTTGGCCTGGGTTTAGTCCTGGTTTGGTCCTGGGTTTAGTCCTGGTTTGGCCTGGGTTTAGTCCTAGTTTAGTCCTGGTTTGGCCTGGGTTTAGTCCTGGTTTGGACTGGGTTTAGTCCTGGTTTAGTCCTGGTTTGGCCTGGGTTTAGTCCTGGTTTAGTCCTGGTTTGGCCTGGGTTTAGTCCTGGTTTTGCCTGGGTTTAGTCCTGGTTTAGTCCTGGTTTGGCCTGGGTTTAGTCCTGGTTTAGTCCTGGTTTGGCCTGGGTTTAGTCCTGGTTTAGTCCTGGTTTGGCCTGGGTTTAGTCCTGGTTTAGTCCTGGTTTGGCCTGGGTTTAGTACTGGTTTGGCCTGGGTTTAGTCCTGGTTTAGTCCTGGTTTGGCCTGGGTTTAGTCCTGGTTTAGTCCTGGTTTGGCCTCGGTTTAGTCCTGGTTTAGTCCTGGTTTGGCCTGGGTTTAGTCCTGGTTTGGCCTGGGTTTAGTCCTGGTTTAGTCCTGGTTTGGCCTGGGTTTAGTCCTGGTATACTCCTGGTTTGGCCTGGGTTTAGTCCTGGTTTGGTTCTGGGTTTAGTCCTGGTTTACTCCTGGTTTGGCCTGGGTTTAGTCCTGGTTTGAACTGGGTTTAGTCCTGGTTTAGTCCTGGTTTGGCCTGGGTTTAGTCCTGGTTTGGCCTGGGTTTAGTCCTGGTTTAGTCCTGGTTTGGCCTGGGTTTAGTCCTGGTTTAGTCCTGGTTTGGCCTGGGTTTAGTCCTGGTTTGGCCTGGGTTTAGTCCTGGTTTAGTCCTGGTTTGGCCTGGGTTTAGTCCTGGTTTAGTCCTGGTTTGGCCTGGGTTTAGTCCTGGTTTAGTCCTGGTTTGGCCTGGGTTTAGTCCTGGTTTAGTCCTGGTTTGGCCTGGGTTTAGTCCTGGTTTGGCCTGGGTTTAGTCCTGGTTTGGCCTGGGTTTAGTCCTGGTTTAGTCCTGATTTGGCCTGGGTTTAGTCCTGGTTTAGTCCTGGTTTGGCCTGGGTTTAGTCCTGGTTTAGTCCTGGTTTGGCCTGGGTTTAGTCCTGGTTTAGTCCTGGTTTTGGCCTGGGTTTAGTCCTGGTTTGGCCTGGGTTTAGTCCTGGTTTAGTCCTGGTTTGGCCTGGGTTTACTCCTGGTTTAGTCCTGGTTTGGCCTGGGTTTAGTCCTGGTTTAGTCCTGGTTTGGCCTGGGTTTAGTCCTGGTTTGGCCTGGGTTTAGTCCTGTTTTAGTCCTGGTTTGGCCTGGGTTTAGTCCTGGTTTAGTCCTGGTTTGGCCTGGATTTAGTCCTGGTTTAGTCCTGGTTTGGCCTGGGTTTAGTCCTGGTTCAGTCCTGGTTTCGCCTGGGTTAAGTCCTGGTTTGGCCTGGGTTTAGTCCTGGTTTAGTCCTGGTTTGGCCTGGGTTTAGTCCTGGTTTAGTCCTGGTTTGGCCTCGGTTTAGTCCTGGTTTAGTCCTGGTTTGGCCTGGGTTTAGTCCTGGTTTGGCCTGGGTTTAGTCCTGGTTTAGTCCTGGTTTGGCCTGGGTTTAGTCCTGGTTTACTCCTGGTTTGGCCTGGGTTTAGTCCTGGTTTGGCCTGGGTTTAGTCCTGGTTTAGTCCTGGTTTGGCCTGGGTTTAGTCCTGGTTTTGCCTGGGTTTAGTCCTGGTTTAGTCCTGGTTTGGCCTGGGTTTAGTCCTGGTTTAGTCCTGGTTTGGCCTGGGTTTAGTCCTGGTTTAGTCCTGGTTTGGCCTGGGTTTAGTACTGGTTTGGCCTGGGTTTAGTCCTGGTTTAGTCCTGGTTTGGCCTGGGTTTAGTCCTGGTTTAGTCCTGGTTTGGCCTCGGTTTAGTCCTGGTTTAGTCCTGTTTTGGCCTGGGTTTAGTCCTGGTTTGGCCTGGGTTTAGTCCTGGTTTAGTCCTGGTTTGGCCTGGGTTTAGTCCTGGTTTACTCCTGGTTTGGCCTGGGTTTAGTCCTGGTTTGGTTCTGGGTTTAGTCCTGGTTTACTCCTGGTTTGGCCTGGGTTTAGTCCTGGTTTGGACTGGGTTTAGTCCTGGTTTAGTCCTGGTTTGGCCTGGGTTTAGTCCTGGTTTAGTCCTGGTTTGGCCTGGGTTTAGTCCTGGTTTACTCCTGGTTTGGCCTGGGTTTAGTCCTGGTTTGGTCCTGGGTTTAGTCCTGGTTTGGCCTGGGTTTAGTCCTGGGTTTAGTCCTGGTTTGGCCTGGGTTTAGTCCTGGTTTGGTCCTGGGCTTAGTCCTGGTTTGGCCTGGGTTTAGTCCTAGTTTAGTCCTGGTTTGGCCTGGGTTTAGTCCTGGTTTGGACTGGGTTTAGTCCTGGTTTAGTCCTGGTTTGGCCTGGGTTTAGTCCTGGTTTTGCCTGGGTTTAGTCCTGGTTTAGTCCTGGTTTGGCCTGGGTTTAGTCCTGGTTTAGTCCTGGTTTGGCCTGGGTTTAGTCCTGGTTTAGTCCTGGTTTGGCCTGGGTTTAGTCCTGGTTTAGTCCTGGTTTGGCCTGGGTTTAGTACTGGTTTGGCCTGGGTTTAGTCCTGGTTTAGTCCTGGTTTGGCCTGGGTTTAGTCCTGGTTTAGTCCTGGTTTGGCCTCGGTTTAGTCCTGGTTTAGTCCTGGTTTGGCCTGGGTTTAGTCCTGGTTTGGCCTGGGTTTAGTCCTGGTTTAGTCCTGGTTTGGCCTGGGTTTAGTCCTGGTATACTCCTGGTTTGGCCTGGGTTTAGTCCTGGTTTGGTTCTGGGTTTAGTCCTGGTTTACTCCTGGTTTGGCCTGGGTTTAGTCCTGGTTTGAACTGGGTTTAGTCCTGGTTTAGTCCTGGTTTGGCCTGGGTTTAGTCCTGGTTTGGCCTGGGTTTAGTCCTGGTTTAGTCCTGGTTTGGCCTGGGTTTAGTCCTGGTTTAGTCCTGGTTTGGCCTGGGTTTAGTCCTGGTTTGGCCTGGGTTTAGTCCTTGTTTAGTCCTGGTTTGGCCTGGGTTTAGTCCTGGTTTAGTCCTGGTTTGGCCTGGGTTTAGTCCTGGTTTAGTCCTGGTTTGGCCTGGGTTTAGTCCTGGTTTAGTCCTGGTTTGGCCTGGGTTTAGTCCTGGTTTGGCCTGGGTTTAGTCCTGGTTTGGCCTGGGTTTAGTCCTGGTTTAGTCCTGATTTGGCCTGGGTTTAGTCCTGGTTTAGTCCTGGTTTGGCCTGGGTTTAGTCCTGGTTTAGTCCTGGTTTGGCCTGGGTTTAGTCCTGGTTTAGTCCTGGTTTTGGCCTGGGTTTAGTCCTGGTTTGGCCTGGGTTTAGTCCTGGTTTAGTCCTGGTTTGGCCTGGGTTTACTCCTGGTTTAGTCCTGGTTTGGCCTGGGTTTAGTCCTGGTTTAGTCCTGGTTTGGCCTGGGTTTAGTCCTGGTTTGGCCTGGGTTTAGTCCTGGTTTAGTCCTGGTTTGGCCTGGGTTTAGTCCTGGTTTACTCCTGGTTTGGCCTGGGTTTAGTCCTGGTTTGGACTGGGTTTAGTCCTGGTTTAGTCCTGGTTTGGCCTGGGTTTAGTCCTGGTTTGGCCTGGGTTTAGTCCTGGTTTAGTCCTGGTTTGGCCTGGGTTTAGTCCTGGTTTAGTCCTGGTTTGGCCTGGGTTTAGTCCTGGTTTAGTCCTGGTTTTGCCTGGGTTTAGTCCTGGTTTGGCCTGGGTTTAGTCCTGGTTTAGTCCTGGTTTGGTCCTGGGTTTAGTCCTGATTTAGTCCTGGTTTGGCCTGGGTTTAGTCCTGGTTTAGTCCTGGTTTGGCCTGGGTTTAGTCCTGGTTTAGTCCTGTTTTGGCCTGGGTTTAGTCCTGGTTTGGCCTGGGTTTAGTCCTGGTTTAGTCCTGGTTTGGCCTGGGTTTAGTCCTGGTTTAGTCCTGGTTTAGTCCTGGTTTGGCCTGGGTTTAGTCCTGGTTTAGTCCTGGTTTGGCCTGGGTTTAGTCCTGGTTTAGTCCTGGTTTGGCCTGGGTTTAGTCCTAGTTTGGCCTGGGTTTAGTCCTGGTTTAGTCCTGGTTTGGCCTGGGTTTAGTCCTGGTTTAGTCCTGGTTTGGCCTGGGTTTAGTCCTGGTTTGGCCTGGGTTTAGTCCTGGTTTAGTCCTGGTTTGGCCTGGGTTTAGTCCTGGTTTAGTCCTGGTTTGGCCTGGGTTTAGTTCTGGTTTAGTCCTGGTTTGGCCTGGGTTTAGTCCTGGTTTTTCCTGGGTTTAGTCCTGTTTTAGTCCTGTTTTGGCCTGGGTTTAGTCCTGGTTTAGTCCTGGTTCGGCCTGGGTTTAGTCCTGGTTTAGTCCTGGTTTGGCCTGGGTTTAGTCCTGGTTTGGCCTGGGTTTAGTCCTGGTTTAGTCATGGTTTGGCCTGGGTTTAGTCCTGGTTTAGTCCTGGTTTAGTCCTGGTTTGGCCTGGGTTTAGTCCTGGTTTAGTCCTGGTTTGGCCTGGGTTTAGTCCTGGTTTGGCCTGGGTTTAGTCCTGGTTTAGTCCTGGTTTGGCCTGGGTTTAGTCCTGGTTTAGTCCTGGTTTGGCCTGGGTTTAGTCCTGGTTTAGTCCTGGTTTGGCCTGGGTTTAGTCCTGGTTTGGCCTGGGTTTTGTCCTGGTTTAGTCCTGGTTTGGCCTGGGTTTAGTCCTGGTTTAGTCCTGGTTTGGCCTGGGTTTAGTCCTGGTTTAGTCCTGGTTTTGCCTGGGTTTAGTCCTGGTTTGGCCTGGGTTTAGTCCTGGTTTAGTCCTGGTTTGGCCTGGGTTTAGTCCTGGTTTAGTCCTGGTTTGGCCTGGGTTTAGTCCTGGTTTAGTCCTGGTTTAGCCTGGGTTTAGTCCTGGTTTGGCCTGGGTTTAGTCCTGGTTTAGTCCTGGTTTGGCCTGGGTTTAGTCCTGGTTTAGTCCTGGTTTGGCCTGGGTTTAGTTCTGGTTTAGTCCTGGTTTGGCCTGGGTTTAGTCCTGGTTTGTCCTGGGTTTAGTCCTGTTTTAGTCCTGTTTTGGCCTGGGTTTAGTCCTGGTTTAGTCCTGGTTCGGCCTGGGTTTAGTCCTGGTTTAGTCCTGGTTTGGCCTGGGTTTAGTCCTGGTTTGGCCTGGGTTTAGTCCTGGTTTAGTCATGGTTTGGCCTGGGTTTAGTCCTGGTTTAGTCCTGGTTTGGCCTGGGTTTAGTCCTGGTTTAGTCCTGGTTTGGCCTGGGTTTAGTCCTGGTTTGGCCTGGGTTTAGTCCTGGTTTAGTCCTGGTTTGGCCTGGGTTTAGTCCTGGTTTAGTCCTGGTTTGGCCTGGGTTTAGTCCTGGTTTAGTCCTGGTTTGGCCTGGGTTTAGTCCTGGTTTGGCCTGGGTTTAGTCCTGTTTTAGTCCTGGTTTGGCCTGGGTTTTGTCCTGGTTTAGTCCTGGTTTGGCCTGGGTTTAGTCCTGGTTTAGTCCTGGTTTGGCCTGGGTTTAGTCCTGGTTTAGTCCTGGTTTTGCCTGGGTTTAGTCCTGGTTTGGCCTGGGTTTAGTCCTGGTTTAGTCCTGGTTTGGCCTGGGTTTAGTCCTGGTTTAGTCCTGGTTTGGCCTGGGTTTAGTCCTGGTTTAGTCCTGGTTTGGCCTGGGTTTAGTCCTGGTTTAGTCCTGGTTTGGCCTGGGTTTAGTCCTGGTTTAGTCCTGGTTTGGCCTGGGTTTAGTCCTGGTTTAGTCCTGGTTTGGCCTGGGTTTAGTCCTGGTTTGTCCTGGGTTTTGTCCTGGTTTAGTCCTGGTTTGGCCTGGGTTTAGTCCTGGTTTAGTCCTGGTTTGGCCTGGGTTTAGTCCTGGTTTAGTCCTGGTTTGGCCTGGGTTTAGTCCTGGTTTAGTCCTGGTTTGGCCTGGGTTTAGTCCTGGTTTGGCCTGGGTTTAGTCCTGGTTTAGTCCTGGTTTGGCCTGGGTTTAGTCCTGGTTTAGTCCTGGTTTGGCCTGGGTTTAGTTCTGGTTTAGTCCTGGTTTGGCCTGGGTTTAGTCCTGGTTTGTCCTGGGTTTAGTCCTGTTTTAGTCCTGTTTTGGCCTGGGTTTAGTCCTGGTTTAGTCCTGGTTCGGCCTGGGTTTAGTCCTGGTTTAGTCCTGGTTTGGCCTGGGTTTAGTCCTGGTTTGGCCTGGGTTTAGTCCTGGTTTAGTCATGGTTTGGCCTGGGTTTAGTCCTGGTTTAGTCCTGGTTTGGCCTGGGTTTAGTCCTGGTTTAGTCCTGGTTTGGCCTGGGTTTAGTCCTGGTTTGGCCTGGGTTTAGTCCTGGTTTAGTCCTGGTTTGGCCTGGGTTTAGTCCTGGTTTAGTCCTGGTTTGGCCTGGGTTTAGTCCTGGTTTAGTCCTGGTTTGGCCTGGGTTTAGTCCTGGTTTGGCCTGGGTTTAGTCCTGTTTTAGTCCTGGTTTGGCCTGGGTTTTGTCCTGGTTTAGTCCTGGTTTGGCCTGGGTTTAGTCCTGGTTTAGTCCTGGTTTGGCCTGGGTTTAGTCCTGGTTTAGTCCTGGTTTTGCCTGGGTTTAGTCCTGGTTTTGCCTGGGTTTAGTCCTGGTTTAGTCCTGGTTTGGCCTGGGTTTAGTCCTGGTTTAGTCCTGGTTTGGCCTGGGTTTAGTCCTGGTTTAGTCCTGGTTTGGCCTGGGTTTAGTCCTGGTTTGGCCTGGGTTTAGTCCTGGTTTAGTCCTGGTTTGGCCTGGGTTTAGTCCTGGTTTAGTCCTGGTTTGGCCTGGCTTTAGTTCTGGTTTAGTCCTGGTTTGGCCTGGGTTTAGTCCTGGTTTGTCCTGGGTTTAGTCCTGTTTTAGTCCTGTTTTGGCCTGGGTTTAGTCCTGGTTTAGTCCTGGTTCGGCCTGGGTTTAGTCCTGGTTTAGTCCTGGTTTGGCCTGGGTTTAGTCCTGGTTTGGCCTGGGTTTAGTCCTGGTTTAGTCATGGTTTGGCCTGGGTTTAGTCCTGGTTTAGTCCTGGTTTGGCCTGGGTTTAGTCCTGGTTTAGTCCTGGTTTGGCCTGGGTTTAGTCCTGGTTTGGCCTGGGTTTAGTCCTGGTTTAGTCCTGGTTTGGCCTGGGTTTAGTCCTGGTTTAGTCCTGGTTTGGCCTGGGTTTAGTCCTGGTTTAGTCCTGGTTTTGCCTGGGTTTAGTCCTGGTTTGGCCTGGGTTTAGTCCTGGTTTAGTCCTGGTTTGGCCTGGGTTTAGTCCTGGTTTAGTCCTGGTTTGGCCTGGGTTTAGTCCTGGTTTAGTCCTGGTTTAGCCTGGGTTTAGTCCTGGTTTGGCCTGGGTTTAGTCCTGGTTTAGTCCTGGTTTGGCCTGGGTTTAGTCCTGGTTTAGTCCTGGTTTGGCCTGGGTTTAGTTCTGGTTTAGTCCTGGTTTGGCCTGGGTTTAGTCCTGGTTTGTCCTGGGTTTAGTCCTGTTTTAGTCCTGTTTTGGCCTGGGTTTAGTCCTGGTTTAGTCCTGGTTCGGCCTGGGTTTAGTCCTGGTTTAGTCCTGGTTTGGCCTGGGTTTAGTCCTGGTTTGGCCTGGGTTTAGTCCTGGTTTAGTCATGGTTTGGCCTGGGTTTAGTCCTGGTTTAGTCCTGGTTTGGCCTGGGTTTAGTCCTGGTTTAGTCCTGGTTTGGCCTGGGTTTAGTCCTGGTTTGGCCTGGGTTTAGTCCTGGTTTAGTCCTGGTTTGGCCTGGGTTTAGTCCTGGTTTAGTCCTGGTTTGGCCTGGGTTTAGTCCTGGTTTAGTCCTGGTTTGGCCTGGGTTTAGTCCTGGTTTGGCCTGGGTTTAGTCCTGTTTTAGTCCTGGTTTGGCCTGGGTTTTGTCCTGGTTTAGTCCTGGTTTGGCCTGGGTTTAGTCCTGGTTTAGTCCTGGTTTGGCCTGGGTTTAGTCCTGGTTTAGTCCTGGTTTTGCCTGGGTTTAGTCCTGGTTTGGCCTGGGTTTAGTCCTGGTTTAGTCCTGGTTTGGCCTGGGTTTAGTCCTGGTTTAGTCCTGGTTTGGCCTGGGTTTAGTCCTGGTTTAGTCCTGGTTTGGCCTGGGTTTAGTCCTGGTTTAGTCCTGGTTTGGCCTGGGTTTAGTCCTGGTTTAGTCCTGGTTTGGCCTGGGTTTAGTCCTGGTTTAGTCCTGGTTTGGCCTGGGTTTAGTCCTGGTTTGTCCTGGGTTTTGTCCTGGTTTAGTCCTGGTTTGGCCTGGGTTTAGTCCTGGTTTAGTCCTGGTTTGGCCTGGGTTTAGTCCTGGTTTAGTCCTGGTTTGGCCTGGGTTTAGTCCTGGTTTAGTCCTGGTTTGGCCCTGGTTTAGTCCTGGTTTGGCCTGGGTTTAGTCCTGGTTTAGTCCTGGTTTGGCCTGGGTTTAGTCCTGGTTTAGTCCTGGTTTGGCCTGGGTTTAGTTCTGGTTTAGTCCTGGTTTGGCCTGGGTTTAGTCCTGGTTTGTCCTGGGTTTAGTCCTGTTTTAGTCCTGTTTTGGCCTGGGTTTAGTCCTGGTTTAGTCCTGGTTCGGCCTGGGTTTAGTCCTGGTTTAGTCCTGGTTTGGCCTGGGTTTAGTCCTGGTTTGGCCTGGGTTTAGTCCTGGTTTAGTCCTGGTTTGGCCTGGGTTTAGTCCTGGTTTAGTCCTGGTTTGGCCTGGGTTTAGTCCTGGTTTAGTCCTGGTTTGGCCTGGGTTTAGTCCTGGTTTGGCCTGGGTTTAGTCCTGGTTTAGTCCTGGTTTGGCCTGGGTTTAGTCCTGGTTTAGTCCTGGTTTGGCCTGGGTTTAGTCCTGGTTTAGTCCTGGTTTGGCCTGGGTTTAGTCCTGGTTTGGCCTGGGTTTAGTCCTGTTTTAGTCCTGGTTTGGCCTGGGTTTTGTCCTGGTTTAGTCCTGGTTTGGCCTGGGTTTAGTCCTGGTTTAGTCCTGGTTTGGCCTGGGTTTAGTCCTGGTTTAGTCCTGGTTTTGCCTGGGTTTAGTCCTGGTTTGGCCTGGGTTTAGTCCTGGTTTAGTCCTGGTTTGGCCTGGGTTTTGTCCTGGTTTAGTCCTGGTTTGGCCTGGGTTTAGTCCTGGTTTAGTCCTGGTTTGGCCTGGGTTTAGTCCTGGTTTGGCCTGGGTTTAGTCCTGGTTTAGTCCTGGTTTGGCCTGGGTTTAGTCCTGGTTTAGTCCTGGTTTGGCCTGGGTTTAGTTCTGGTTTAGTCCTGGTTTGGCCTGGGTTTAGTCCTGGTTTGTCCTGGGTTTAGTCCTGTTTTAGTCCTGTTTTGGCCTGGGTTTAGTCCTGGTTTAGTCCTGGTTCGGCCTGGGTTTAGTCCTGGTTTAGTCCTGGTTTGGCCTGGGTTTAGTCCTGGTTTGGCCTGGGTTTAGTCCTGGTTTAGTCATGGTTTGGCCTGGGTTTAGTCCTGGTTTAGTCCTGGTTTGGCCTGGGTTTAGTCCTGGTTTAGTCCTGGTTTGGCCTGGGTTTAGTCCTGGTTTGGCCTGGGTTTAGTCCTGGTTTAGTCCTGGTTTGGCCTGGGTTTAGTCCTGGTTTAGTCCTGGTTTGGCCTGGGTTTAGTCCTGGTTTAGTCCTGGTTTGGCCTGGGTTTAGTCCTGGTTTGGCCTGGGTTTAGTCCTGTTTTAGTCCTGGTTTGGCCTGGGTTTTGTCCTGGTTTAGTCCTGGTTTGGCCTGGGTTTAGTCCTGGTTTAGTCCTGGTTTGGCCTGGGTTTAGTCCTGGTTTAGTCCTGGTTTTGCCTGGGTTTAGTCCTGGTTTGGCCTGGGTTTAGTCCTGGTTTAGTCCTGGTTTGGCCTGGGTTTAGTCCTGGTTTAGTCCTGGTTTGGCCTGGGTTTAGTCCTGGTTTAGTCCTGGTTTGGCCTGGGTTTAGTCCTGGTTTAGTCCTGGTTTGGCCTGGGTTTAGTCCTGGTTTAGTCCTGGTTTGGCCTGGGTTTAGTCCTGGTTTAGTCCTGGTTTGGCCTGGGTTTAGTCCTGGTTTGTCCTGGGTTTTGTCCTGGTTTAGTCCTGGTTTGGCCTGGGTTTAGTCCTGGTTTAGTCCTGGTTTGGCCTGGGTTTAGTCCTGGTTTAGTCCTGGTTTGGCCTGGGTTTAGTCCTGGTTTAGTCCTGGTTTGGCCTGGGTTTAGTCCTGGTTTAGTCCTGGTTTGGCCTGGGTTTAGTCCTGGTTTAGTCCTGGTTTGGCCTGGGTTTAGTCCTGGTCCTTTTGAAGTGCCAGTAAAATAGTTGTAGACCTTGTTTTAGTCCAAGTTGCAGTAAAGTACAAGAGGAGCTTCTGCCACTGTAACATTACTGCAAATGCACCAGCGGCTGCGGCGTTGCCTGGGCTGTGGTCGTCATGGCGGCGTTGCCTGGGCTGGGGTCGTCATGGCGGCGTTGCCTTGGCTGGGGTCGTCATGGCGGCGTTGCCTGGGCTGTGGTTGTCATGGCGGCGTTGCTTGTGCTGTGCTCTGAACCTGGTCTGAACCCGGTCTAAACCAGGTCTAAACCCGGTCTAAACGCGGTCTAAACCCAGTCTAAACCCGGTCTAAACCCGGTCTAAACCCGGTCTAAACCAGGTCTAAACCAGGTCTAAACCCGTTCTAAACCAGGTCTAAACCAGGTCTAAACCCTGTCTAAACCCGGTCTAAACCAGGTCTAAACCCGGTCTAAACCCGGTCTAAACCAGGTCCAAACCAGGTCTAAACCCGGTCTAAACCCGGTCTAAACCCTCTCTAAACCCGGTCTGAACCCGGTCTAAACCCTCTCTAAACCCTCTCTAAACCCGTTCTAAACCAGGTCTAAACCCGGTCCAAACCAGGTCTAAACCCGGTCCAAACCCGGTCTAAACCCGGTCTAAACCCGGTCTAAACCCTCTCTAAACCCGGTCTAAACCAGGTCTAAACCCGGTCTAAACCCGGTCTAAACCCGGTCTAAACCCGATCTAAAGCAGGTCTAAACCCGGTCTAAACCCGGTCTAAAGCAGGTCTAAACCCGGTCTAAACTCGGTCTAAACCCGGTCTAAACCCGGTCTAAACCCGGTCTAAAGCAGGTCTAAACCCGGTCTAAACTCGGTCTAAACCCGGTCTAAACCCGGTCTAAACCCGGTCTAAAGCAGGTCTAAACCCGGTCTAAAGCAGGTCTAAACCCGGTCTAAACCCGGTCTAAAGCAGGTCTAAACCCGGTCTAAAGCCGGTCTAAACCCGGTCTAAAGCAGGTCTAAAGCTGGTCTAAAGCAGGTCTAAAGCAGGTCTAAACCCGGTCTAAAGCAGGTCTAAAGCAGGTCTAAACCCGGTCTAAAGCAGGTCTAAAGCAGGTCTAAACCCGGTCTAAAGCAGGTCTAAACCCGGTCTAAAGCAGGTGCTTGTTGGGTACGTGGCACTTTGTCTCTTAGGAATTCAAAGCTCTGTGTTATTTGAGGAGTCGAGGAAAAGGTGCTGTTTTCACTCCGAGCGGAAAAACAAACCAGACGGACTGTCCAGAGACGGACTGTCCAGAGCTCCAGACGGACTTTCCAGAGACGGACTGTCCAGAGCTCCAGACGGACTTTCCAGAGACGGACTGTCCAGAGTAAATGTAACAGAAATACTGACCTCTGATCAGATGTTATTTTGCTCTGACGTTGATGTCTTTCTTGTGGTTGATGGCAGAAGCAGCTGTGGTCACTGTGGTCACTGTGGTCACTGTGGTCGCTGTGGTCACTGTGAACACTGTGGTCACTGTGGTCACTGTGGACACTGTGGACACTGTGGTCGCTGTGGTCACTGTGAACACTGTGGTCACTGTGGTCACTGTGGACACTGTGGACACTGTGTGGTCACTGTGGTCACTGTGAACACTGTGGTCACTGTGGACACTGTGGTCGCTGTGGTCACTGTGAACACTGTGGTCACTGTGGTCACTGTGGACACTGTGGACACTGTGTGGTCACTGTGGTCACTGTGAACACTGTGGTCACTGTGGTGGTCACTGTGGTCACTGTGGTCACTGTGGTCACTGTGGTCACTGTGAACACTGTGGTCACTGTGGTCACTGTGGACACTGTGGACACTGTGGTCACTGTGGACACTGTGGTCGCTGTGGTCACTGTGAACACTGTGGTCACTGTGGTCACTGTGGACACTGTGGACACTGTGTGGTCACTGTGGTCACTGTGAACACTGTGGTCACTGTGGTGGTCACTGTGGTCACTGTGGTCACTGTGAACACTGTGGTCACTGTGGTCACTGTGGTCACTGTGGACACTGTGGACACTGTGGACACTGTGTGGTCACTGTGGTCTCTGTGAACACTGTGGTCACTGTGGTCACTGTGGACACTGTGGACACTGTGGTCGCTGTGGTCACTGTGAACACTGTGGTCACTGTGGTCACTGTGGACACTGTGGACACTGTGTGGTCACTGTGGTCACTGTGAACACTGTGGTCACTGTGGTCACTGTGGTCACTGTGAACACTGTGAACACTGTGGTCACTGTGGTCACTGTGAACACTGTGAACACTGTGGACACTGTGTGGTCACTGTGGACACTGTGGACACTGTGTGGTCACTGGGGTCACTGTGGTCACTGTGGTCACTGTGAACACTGTGAACACTGTGGTCACTGTGGTCACTGTAGACACTGTGGTCGCTATGTGGCTATGTGGTCACTGTGGTCACTGTGGTCACTGTGGTCACTGTGGTCACTGTGGTCGCTGTGGTCGCTGTGGTCACTGTGGACACTGTGGTCACTGTGGTCACTGTGGTCACTGTGTGGTCACTGTGGTCACTGGGGTCACTGTGGTCACTGTGGTCACTGTGAACACTGTGAACACTGTGGTCACTGTGGTCACTGTGGTCACTGTGAACACTGTGGTCACTGGGGTCACTGTGGTCACTGTGGTCACTGTGAACACTGTGAACACTGTGGTCACTGTGGTCACTGTGAACACTGTGGTCACTGTGTGGTCACTGTGATCACTGTGGTCACTGTGAACACTGTGGTCACTGTGGTCACTGTGTGGTCACTGGGGTCACTGTGGTCACTGTGGTCACTGTGAACACTGTGAACACTGTGGTCACTGGGGTCACTGTGGTCACTGTGGACACTGTGGTCGCTGTGTGGTCACTGTGGTCACTGTGGACACTGTGGTCACTGTGGTCGCTGTGGTCACTGTGGACACTGTGGTCGCTGTGGTCACTGGGGTCACTGGGGTCACTGTGTGGTCACTGGGGTCACTGGGGTCACTGTGGTCACTGTGGTCACTGTGAACACTGTGGTCACTGGGGTCACTGTGGACACTGTGGTCACTGTGTGGTCACTGTGGTCACTGTGAACACTGTGGTCATTGGGGTCACTGTGGTCACTGTGGTCACTATGGACACTGTGGTCGCTGTGGTCACTGGGGTCACTGGGGTCACTGTGTGGTCACTGGGGTCACTGGGGTCACTGTGGTCACTGTGAACACTGTGGTCACTGGGGTCACTGTGGACACTGTGGTCACTGTGTGGTCACTGTGGTCACTGTGAACACTGTGGTCACTGTGAACACTGTGAACACTGTGGTCACTGTGGTCACTGTGGACACTGTGGACGATGTGTGGTCACTGTGGTCACTGTGAACACTGTGAACACTGTGGTCACTGTGGTCACTGTGGTCACTGTGGACACTGTGTGGTCACTGTGGTCACTGTGGTCACTGTGGTCACTGTGAACACTGTGGTCACTGGGGTCACTGTGGTCACTGTGGTCACTATGGACACTGTGGTCGCTGTGGTCACTGGGGTCACTGGGGTCACTGTGTGGTCACTGGGGTCACTGGGGTCACTGGGGTCACTGTGGTCACTGTGAACACTGTGGTCACTGGGGTCACTGTGGACACTGTGGTCACTGTGTGGTCACTGTGGTCACTGTGAACACTGTGGTCACTGTGGTCACTGTGGACACTGTGGACACTGTGTGGTCACTGTGGTCACTGTGAACACTGTGAACACTGTGGTCACTGTGGTCACTGTGGTCACTGTGGACACTGTGTGGTCACTGGGGTCACTGTGGTCACTGTGGTCACTGTGAACACTGTGAACACTGGTCACTGTGGTCACTGTAGACACTGTGGTCGCTATGTGGTCACTGTGGTCACTGTGGACACTGTGGTCACTGTGGTCGCTGTGGTCGCTGTGGTCACTGTGGACACTGTGGTCACTGTGGTCACTCTGTGGACACTGTGGTCACTGTGGTCACTGTGTGGTCACTGTGGTCACTGGGGTCACTGTGGTCACTGTGGTCACTGTGAACACTGTGAACACTGTGGTCACTGTGGTCACTGTGGTCACTGTGAACACTGTGGTCACTGGGGTCACTGTGGTCACTGTGGTCACTGTGTGGTCACTGTGATCACTGTGGTCACTGTGAACACTGTGGTCACTGTGGTCACTGTGTGGTCACTGGGGTCACTGTGGTCACTGTGGTCACTGTGAACACTGTGAACACTGTGGTTACTGGGGTCACTGTGGTCGCTGTGGTCACTGTGGTCACTGTGGTCACTGTGGACACTGTGGTCGCTGTGTGGTCACTGTGGTCACTGTGGACACTGTGGTCACTGTGGTCGCTGTTGTCACTGTGGACACTGTGGTCGCTGTGGTCACTGGGGTCACTGGGGTCACTGTGTGGTCACTGGGGTCACTGTGGTCACTGTGGTCACTGTGGTCACTGTGAACACTGTGGTCACTGGGGTCACTGTGGACACTGTGGTCACTGTGTGGTCACTGTGGTCACTGTGAACACTGTGGTCACTGTGGTCACTGTGGTCACTGTGAACACTGTGGTCACTGTGGTCACTGTGTGGTCACTGTGGTCACTGGGGTCACTGTGGTCACTGTGAACACTGTGGTCACTGGGGTCACTGTGGTCACTGTGGTCACTATGGTCACTGTGAACACTGTGGTCGCTGTGGTCACTGTGTGGTTGCTGTGGTCGCTGTGGACACTGCGGTCACTGGGGTCACTGTGGTCGCTGTGGTCACTGTGGTCACTGTGAACACTGTGGTCACTGGGGTCACTGTGGTCGCTGTGGTCACTGTGGTCACTGTGAACACTGTGGTCACTGTGTGGTCACTGTGTGGTCACTGTGGTCACTGTGGTCACTGTGTGGTCACTGCGGTCACTGCGGTCACTGTGGTCACTGTGGACACTGTGAACACTGTAGACACTGCGGTCACTGGGGTCACTGTGGTCACTGTGGACACTGTGAACACTGTAGACACTGCGGTCACTGGGGTCACTGGGGTCACTGTGTGGTCGCTGTGGTCACTGTGAACACTGTGGTCACTGTGGTCACTGTGTGGTCACTGTGGTCACTGGGGTCACTGTGGTCACTCTGGTCACTGTGAACACTGTGGTCACTGGGGTCACTGTGGTCACTGTGGTCACTATGGTCACTGTGAACACTGTGGTCGCTGTGGTCACTGTGAACACTGTGGTCGCTGTGGTCACTGTGTGGTCGCTGTGGTCGCTGTGGACACTGCGGTCACTGGGGTCACTGTGGTCGCTGTGGTCACTGTGGTCACTGTGAACACTGTGGTCACTGGGGTCACTGTGGTCACTGTGGTCACTGTGGTCACTGTGAACACTGTGGTCACTGTGTGGTCACTGTGTGGTCACTGTGGTCACTGTGGTCACTCTGTGGTCACTGCGGTCACTGTGGTCACTGTGGTCGCTGTGGTCACTGTGTGGTCGCTGTGGTCGCTGTGGACACTGCGGTCACTGGGGTCACTGTGGTCGCTGTGGTCACTGTGGTCACTGTGAACACTGTGGTCACTGGGGTCACTGTGGTCACTGTGGTCACTGTGGTCACTGTGAACACTGTGGTCACTGTGTGGTCACTGTGTGGTCACTGTGGTCACTGTGGTCACTCTGTGGTCACTGCGGTCACTGTGGTCACTGTGGACACTGTGAACACTGTAGACACTGCGGTCACTGGGGTCACTGGGGTCACTGTGTGGTCGCTGTGGTCGCTGTGGACACTGCGGTCACTGGGGTCACTGTGGTTGCTGTGTTCACTGTGGTCACTGTGGTCACTGTGTGGTCACTGCGGTCACTGCGGTCATTGACATTGGACATTGGACTGTGTGTCCGTGTTACAGAAGTGCAAACTCAATATTTAGAATCTTCCACATTCTCTCAAAGACACTTTTATGAGCTTTAAATCACGTTTGTAGCATCAAAATCGTGGAGTTGTGTTTCGTTTGTTTGATAATCCGGTTTATATTCAGTTCATCACAACACTGCCCCCCACTGTCAGGATGTGGTCATGTGTAAACATCTCATTCAACGTTTACCGGGTTTGACAATAAAACAAATACTAATAGATACTAAAACGTGTATTGTAACTTGACAATAAAGTGACATGTAGTTTTAGTCTGCTCTGGTGTCACGTCTCTCTCTGTAATGTCTGTCAACCTGTCAATCACACGCATCACAACTTTGTGAAAGAAGATCCAAACTCTACCTTTTAGGCTTCTCTCTTGTCCCGGTTTGGTCCTGTTTGGTCCTGTTTGGTCCTGTTTAGTCCTGTTTAGTCCTGTTTAGTCCCGTTTAGTCCCGTTTAGTCCTATATGCAACGGATTCCTGGTCTATGGTAAGGGTTTGGCCCCGGGTTCAGGTTTTGGCCCAGTTTCATCACAATTTCACAATTTCGATTGCTGACCCTCGTCTGTGTCGTCTTTGCTGACCCTCGTCTTGTATCGTCTTTGCTGACCCTCGTCTTGTATCGTCTTTGCTGACCCTCGTCTTGTATCGTCTTTGCTGACCCTCGTCTGTATCGTCTTTGCTGACCCTCGTCTTGTATCGTCTTTGCTGACCCTCGTCTGTATCGTCTTTGCTGACCCTCGTCTTGTATCGTCTTTGCTGACCCTCGTCTTGTATCGTCTTTGCTGACCCTCGTCTGTGTCGTCTTTGCTGACCCTCGTCTGTATCGTCTTTGCTGACCCTCGTCTGTGTCGTCTTTGCTGACCCTAGTCTGTGTCGTCTTTGCTGACCCTCGTCTGTATCGTCTTTGCTGACCCTCGTCTGTGTCGTCTTTGCTGACCCTCGTCTGTGTCGTCTTTGCTGACCCTCGTCTGTATCGTCTTTGCTGACCCTCGTCTGTATCGTCTTTGCTGACCCTCGTCTGTGTCGTCTTTGCTGACCCTCGTCTGTGTCGTCTTTGCTGACCCTAGTCTGTGTCGTCTTTGCTGACCCTCGTCTGTGTCGTCTTTGCTGACCCTAGTCTGTGTCGTCTTTGCTGACCCTAGTCTGTGTCGTCTTTGCTGACCCTCGTCTGTGTCGTCTTTGCTGACCCTCGTCTGTATCGTCTTTGCTGACCCTAGTCTGTATCGTCTTTGCTGACCCTCGTCTGTGTCGTCTTTGCTGACCCTCGTCTTGTATCGTCTTTGCTGACCCTCGTCTGTGTCGTCTTTGCTGACCCTAGTCTGTGTCGTCTTTGCTGACCCTCGTCTGTATCGTCTTTGCTGACCCTAGTCTGTGTCGTCTTTGCTGACCCTCGTCTGTCGTCTTTGCTGACCCGGTTGCCATGGTGAATCCGATAATATGTGAGTTTATCGATCTTCTTTTGCGATTGGGTTCGAACCACCAGTGGGACGGAGCCTGGACCAATCACAGCGCAGCACTGTGGTTTGGGCGGAACTCAAAATTCCGAGCTCAAACGAACCAAAACAAATGTGGTGACGGTGACGTACTTCAGCCTGTTCGAGCAGAAAAGGATTATAAAAAGGAAAGTGCTTTTCTCTCAACTGGATTTAACAAATGTTCCACTTTTGTGAGACTTTATCAGTGTTAAAGGACATGTATCATGCTAAATTGACTTTTTTTTAAATCCCTTTTAACCCTGTTCTAACATTGTTCCTCGTCACAAACACAGCTGGAGCACATTTTAGCTTCATTCACACTAGTTTGAGGAATCCTGGTGAGGAAATCCTCTCCCCTCCGACCGCCAGAAACACTCCGTTCTGAATTTTTCCCGATCGGTGACGTTTTCGTGATCTCTGAGAAACTTCTGTGGTGTTCGTGAATGTAAAGCCAGACTGTTAAACCATTACAACTGTAGATGGCGCTCATAGCTCAGACATCGGAAGCCAAACTCAAGGTACTCAAGATGTTGAAAGGTCAAAAACAATAGAAATAATGAATAAGGGAATATAAGCCCTATTTCATTGTGTCAAACTAAAATCCGAGGTTCTGGAGGCGGTTACCATAATATAAGATATCTAAATGCTCCTGATAAATGTGAAGGATAAAGTGAGTGGTGCAGATCCTGTCCGCCTCTGATGCTGTTGTTGACGTTCAGCGTTTTCTTCAATTACGCAAGACCTAGACTTCACTGTGAGCGAGAGCCGCGCCAAGACCATTGTGTAACAGATACAGACCAGAGAGAGCCCTGGTTCTGTCCTGGTTCCGTCCTTGTTCTGTCCTGGTTCTGTCCTGGTTCTGTCCTGGTTCTGTCCTGGTTCTGTCCTAGTTCTGTCCTGGTTCTGTCCTGGTTCTGTCCAGGTTCAGTCCTGGTTCTGTCCTGGTTCTATCCTGGTTCTGCCCTGGTTCTGTCCTGGTTCTATCCTGGTTCTGTCCTGGTTCAGTCCTGGTTCTGTCCTGGTTCTATCCTGGTTCTGCCCTGGTTCAGTCCTTGTTCTGTCCTTGTTCTGTCCTTGTTCTGTCCTGGTTCTGTCCTGGTTCTATCCTGGTTCTGTCCTGGTTCTGTCCTGGTTCAGTTCTGGTTCTGTCCTTGTTCAGTCCTGGTTCTGTCCTGGTTCTATCCTGGTTCAGTCCTGGTTTAGTCCGGGTTTAGTCCTGGTCCCATCCTGTTTTAGTCCTGGTTCTGTCCTGGTTCAGTCCTGGTTCAGTCCTTGTTCTGTCCTGGTTCTGTCCTGGTTCAGTCCTGGTTCTGTTCTGGTTCAGTACTTGTTCTGTCCTGGTTCTGTCCTGGTTCAGTCCTTGTTCTGTCCTGGTTCTGTCCTGGTTCAGTCCTGGTTCAGTCCTGGTTCAGTCCTGGTTCTGTCCTGGTTCTGTCCTGATTCGGTCCTGGTTCGGTCCTAGTTTTGTCCTAGTTCAGTCCTGGTTCGGTCCTGGTTCAGTCCTGGTTCAGTCCTAGTTCAGTCCTGGTTCTGTCCTGGTTCAGTCCTGGTTCAGTCCTGGTTCAGTCCTGGTTTTGTGCTGGTTTAGTCCTGGTTCAGTCCTGGTTCAGTCTTGGTTCAGTCCTTGTTCTGTCCTGGTTCTGTCCTGGTTCAGTCCTGGTTCTGTCCTGGTTCAGTCCTGGTTCTGTCCTGGTTCTGTCCTGATTCAGTCCTGGTTCGGTCCTAGTTTTGTCCTAGTTCAGTCCGTGTTCAGTCCTGGTTAAGTCCTGGTTCACTCCTAATTCAGTCCTGGTTCTGTCCTGGTTCAGTCCTGGTTCAGTCCTGGTTCAGTCCTGGTTCACTCCTAGTTCAGTCCTGGTTCAGTCCTGGTTCAGTCCTGGTTCAGTCCTTGTTCTGTCCTGGTTCAGTCCTGGTTCAGTCTTGGTTCAGTCCTTGTTCTGTCCTTGTTCTGTCCTGGTTCTGTCCTGGTTCAGTCCTGGTTCTGTCCTGGTTCTGTCCTGGTTCGGTCCTAGTTTTGTCCTAGTTCAGTCCGGGTTCAGTCCTGGTTAAGTCCTGGTTCACTCCTAGTTCAGTCCTGGTTCTGTCCTGGTTCAGTCCTGGTTCAGTCCTGGTTCAGTCCTGGTTTTGTGCTGGTTTAGTCCTGGTTCGGTCCTGGTTTTGTCCTGGTTCAGTCCTGGTTCAGTCCTGGTTTTGTGCTGGTTTAGTCATGGTTCGGTCCTGGTTTTGTCCTGGTTCAGTCCTGGTTCAGTCCTTGTTCTGTCCTGGTTCTCTCCTTGTTCTGTCCTGGTTCTGTCCTGGTTCAGTCCTGTTTCTGTCCTGGTTCTGTCCTTGTTCAGTCCTGGTTCAGTCCTGGTTCAGTCCTGGTTCTGTCCTGGTTCTGTCCTGGTCCTGTCCTTGTTCTGTCCTGGTTCAGTCCTGGTTCTGTCCTGGTCCTGTCCTTGTTCAGTCCTGGTTCTGTCCTGGTCCTGTCCTTGTTCTGTCCTGGTTCTGTCCTGGAACAGTTAATGATTCACTCCAAGAAGAATAGTCTTCACTCTTTTGAAGACTAATTCATACATAAATGTCTCATTGTTTAACAGAAGCATAACAGCAGCTATAATGACACCTGGTTTAGACCGTTTCAGTCCGTGTTTAGAACTGGTTTACTTTTGGTTCTAGTGATGCCAGTGATTTTTGTTTCTATCCAACCCCACATAATACTATTCATGTTTTTTAGTTTTTTATTTGTAGTATTTTTTCTCCAATCCATCGTGAACTGATTCAAAAATTAAATAAATGTGCAAATTGACTATAAACAATTTAATTCAACAATATAAAAAACTTATATATTTGCGTGAGAATCAACACTTTTCCGTTGACATTTTGGCCCATAGCTCGGTCTCCAGTTAGTCCCGGCGTCTCCGTCAGTCCGTCGTCGCCCTGCGTGAAATGCCCTGGCGTTAAACTTGGCGTATGGAGCCGCAGCTGGCGCCCGTCCTGTTTCTGGATGGCAACACGACTATAATAATTCTGAGCGGAGCGACATGCCAGTCCGCGTTACGTAACAGCCTGACGCTCGCCCGGCTCCGCCCAGTGTGCCAGAGGAAAATACTACAGTCAGAGATATGATTTTGGACATTTCTTCTGTGCTTTGACCCACATAAATGTTAGAACAAAATGTATTACAAAATGTTCATCAAAATTTGCACATTTCAATCTGAAAACTGTTGCTAATGTTTAGTGTTTTTGCTACATTTTGTCGACGTATTAGACACATAGACGTAAGTACCGTATTTTCCGGACTATAAGTTGCACTTTTTTTTCACAGTTTTGGATGGGGTACGACTTATACTTATATTTATACTCATATACTTGTATACCTATACTCCGGAGGGACTTATATGTGATATTATTTGTAATTTTTGCACTTGCAACCGCATTTCATACTCCAGTGTGACTTATATATGTTTTTTTCTTCTCTATTATGCCTTTTTTGGCTGGTGCGACTTATACTTCAGTGCTACTTATAAGATAAGATAAGCCTTTATTTGTCCACACAATGGGGAAATTTAAGTGTTGCAACACATTTAGGTACAGAAGTAAAAGAACAGATTAAAAAAAAAAAACACTCTTAATAGAAAAGCTCTTGGAAGCGATCGGCTCCGGGGCTTGTTTGGGTCGAGATACTTCAGAGGTGAGAAGAGTTTAGTGCATATCTTAATTTTCTCCCAAGATCTGCGTTTTGAGGATTTTTTTTTATCGTTGCAGGGTTTGTTTTTGTTTTTGTTTTTGGCCTTCTTCCGGGTCAAGTCACTAGTCACTAGTGCGTAATCTCTGATTGGTTGCTGCGCTGCGTCTGCCGCAAAAAAGTTCAGCTTTGTTCAACCTTTCTGCCTTGGCCACTCCAACGCTCAAACGCCCTCGTCTGATGCTCAAAATGCAGGATTCCTGCCGCAAAAACGCAAAGACTTTGAATGTAAACTGGACCATTGACGCAGCGGTCTGAACACCTCTTAAGGAGGGGGGTCTGAATCATCTGGGCTGATTACCCGAGATGGAGCCCCCATCCTGAGTCTCTACCCAGCCATCATCGATCCATTATCGATCCATCATCGATCCATCATCGATCCATCACCAATCCGTCATCATCCCCATAATCACTAACATATTTGATTGATGTGGCATGGTCCGCAATGCATGGCATGGTCCATATATTGCAAGTATATGTAAAACACAGAAAAGGAAAACACATTTATTCTGAATTTTACAAATAGAAATAAGTCAATATCATTGTCAAATTGATTTATAAAGCACATTTAAACAACCTCCGCTGACCAAAGTGCTGTGCAGGCAGCAAATAGTCTTCCTACAGCTTATAAAGTGTGAAAAATACTGTGGGTATTTGAACACCGTGCAATTTGTTCTCCCACTTAGAAATTATGGAGGTGTATGAAATGTTCATCGTAGCTGCATTTCCACAGTGATAGAAAAATCTGGAAATCACATCACACATTTTTTAATTATCAATTGATATTTTATTGCTGCAAATAAGTATTTAAACACATGATAAAATCAATGTTAATATTTGGTACAGAAGCTCTTGTTTACAGTTACAGAAGTCAAACGTTTCCTGTAGTTCTTGAAGCAGGATGTTTCCTCCGCCATGCTTCACAGTAGGGATGGTGTTCTTGAGATGGTGTTCTTGGGATAGTGTTCTTGAGATGGTGTTCTTGGGATGGTGTTCTTGGGATAGTGTTCATGGGATGGTGTTCTTGGGATAGTGTTCTTGGGATGGTGTTCTTGGGATGGTGTTCTTGGGATGGTGTTCTTGAGATGGTGTTCTTGACATGGTGTTCTTGGGATAGTGTTCTTGAGATGGTGTTCTTGGGATAGTGTTCTTGAGATGGTGTTCTTGGGATGGTGTTCTTGGGATGGTGTTCTTGAGATGGTGTTCTTGGGATAGTGTTCTTGAGATGGTGTTCTTGGGATGGTGTTCTTGGGATGGTGTTCTTGAGATGGTGTTCTTGACATGGGGTTCTTGGGATAGTGTTCTTGACATGGTGTTCTTGGGATAGTGTTCTTGACATGGTGTTCTTGAGATGGTGTTCTTGGGATGGTGTTCTTGGGATAGTGTTCTTGACATGGTGTTCTTGAGATGGTGTTCTTGGAATGGTGTTCTTGGGATAGTGTTCTTGGGATGGTGTTCTTGGGATGGTGTTCTTGGGATGGTGTTCTTGAGATGGTGTTCTTGACATGGTGTTCTTGGGATAGTGTTCTTGACATGGTGTTCTTGGGATAGTGTTCTTGAGATGGTGTTCTTGGGATGGTGTTCTTGGGATAGTGTTCTTGAGATGGTGTTCTTGGGATAGTGTTCTTGAGATGGTGTTCTTGGGATGGTGTTCTTGGGATAGTGTTCTTGGGATGGTGTTCTTGAGATGGTGTTCTTGACATGGTGTTCTTGGGATAGTGTTCTTGACATGGTGTTCTTGGGATAGTGTTCTTGAGATGGTGTTCTTGGGATGGTGTTCTTGGGATAGTGTTCTTGACATGGTGTTCTTGGGATAGTGTTCTTGAGATGGTGTTCTTGGGATGGTGTTCTTGGGATGGTGTTCTTGGGATGGTGTTCTTGAGATGGTGTTCTTGGGATGGTGTTCTTGGGATGGTGTTCTTGAGATGGTGTTCTTGGGATGATGTTCTTGGGATGGTGTTCTTGAGATGGTGTTCTTGGGATGGTGTTCTTGGGATGGTGTTCTTGAGATGGTGTTCTTGGGATGGTGTTCTTGAGATGGTGTTCTTGACATGATGTTCTTGGGATAGTGTTCTTGGGATGGAGTTCTTGGGATGGTGTTCATGGGATAGTGTTCTTGGGATAGTGTTCTTGGGATAGTGTTCTTGAGATGGTGTTCTTGGGATGGTGTTCTTGAGATGGTGTTCTTGGGTCTTGGGATGGTGTTCTTGGGATGGTGTTCTTGAGATGGTGTTCTTGGGATGGTCCTAATTCTTCTTCCTCAAACACAGCGATTGGAGTTTATACCATTAAAGTTCTATTTTGGTCTCCTTTGACCACATGACTTTCTCCCATGACTCCTCTGGATCCTCCAGATGGTCACACTTCAGACGGTGTTATGTGCTGACTTAAGCAGGGGAACCTTCTGTGCCATGCATGATTTTAAACATGGCGGCGTAGTGTGTTACCATAGTAACCTTTGAATTTGTGGTCCCAGCTCTCTTCAAGTCCTTGACCTGCTCCTCCTGTAGTTCTGGGTTTCTCACCTTATCATCACTGATACCCACGAGGTGAGATGTTGCATGAAGCCCCAGTTCAAGAGACTTTAGTCTCATCTTTAGCCTCTTCCATTTTCCAATCATTGCTCCAACAGTTTCCCTTTCCAGCCTTGTGGAGGTCTACAGTTCAGTCTCTGGTTGTCATCATCATGTGTTTCTGTTCTTGTTTTTGTTTTCCCTGGTTCAGTTCTAGTTCTGCTCCAGTTTGTGTTTTGCTCCCTGCCCTGTTTTCCCGGTCTCTGCAGCTCGTTAGGGGTATATATGCTCCCTCGCTCCCTTCAGTCTCTGCTGGATTGTCAAACAGTCAACACAGACATTCAAGCCTCCTGTTTGCCTTGTACATGTATCTGTTTAAGAAGTTTTTTTTTTCTTATCTCCTGTTCATATTACTCTGCTCGGGACACTTTCAGTTTAATTCATCTGATCATTATCCATCAGAGGAGTTGTAGTTATACATTTCCCTTTTGAGTTTACTCCATTCGGTGTAGCATTTGAGTCCATTTGACTTGCCTGATACTGGTATCTTTAGACAGCTCTTTAGCCTTGCCCATGGTAGTAGTTGGAGTCTGACAGATTGTGGGGTAGACCGGGGTCTTAATGCATCTAACGAACAGGTGCTACTAATTTAGATTAATAAGTGGAGAAGAGGTAGACTTTTTAAAGGCAGACTAACAGGTTTTTGAGAGCCGGAATTCTTGATGATTGGCAGGTGTTCAAATGCTTGTTTGCAGCAATAACATACAATGAAATTATTTAAAAATATTTTTTAGATTCTGTCTCTCACAGTGGAAATGCACCTACAATGACAAGTTCAGACCCCTCCATAATTTATAAGTGAGAGAGTTTGCAAAATTGCAGGGTGTTCAAATACTACTTAATTTTAGAATAAATAATAAAAATGTCAGCAATAAAATTACGCAGTAAAAACAGTTTTGTCCATAATAATTGTTTGTATTTTGATTCCATAAATCTCTCTATTCTTCCTCCAGTGCTTCTCAAACTCTGGTTCTGATGCAGTTTGTTTATGTCCTGAGAGCAGCAAGTCCAGTTTAAGGGTTAAGGAAAAGATCAGGATAAAAAAGGTCTTGACTGTGACAGTTCAGGAGGTTTTTTCAGTTTAAGGAAATGTGCGTCACCAAAACTAACAAAAACTCCAGCGTGTAGCGGCTGAGTGAACTGAGTCTGGACTCTGTGGAGGAGCCTCATGGGCTCATAGCCATGACCCTGAACGCTGTAAAAGGACAGAGCCCCTGCGCTGTGGTCCAGGTAAACACCAATTCTGGACCCGACCGGACCTGGGATCGCAGACCAGACTTTGTTGAACACGAATGAGTGACCACCACTGTGACAGAGTAAGGCCCAGGATTTATCATTGTTTCCAAACACACAGTCTCTCTCAGTGTCTTTATAAGCAGCTGCTATTCGAACCACCTCCCTCCACTCCAGCTCCCAGTAACAGCGGCCGGTCAGCTCCTCTGGACTCAGGACCTGAAACTTACTGAATCTGTCTGGATGATCAGGATAACTGTGCTCTTCATCCACATATTCTACTCTTCTGTTTCCATCAGACAGAGACAGATGTTTACTTGCTGTGTTTGGGTCCAGAGTGATGTCTTGTGCATATCTGAGGAATTTATTTCTGCAGTGTTGATTAGGCCTCAGTTCTTTCTGGACTTGAACCACAGCCTGCATCCTGGACTCTGTGTGCTGTGTGTCTGTGGCCAGAGGGAGTATAAATTGGTTGTGGTCGAGGGTAAGGGACAGCGTGTCCGGCTTAGAGATGCTCTGGAGCCGCTGGGCCCTCCTGGCCGGCAGCTGTGCCTGCCTCTGGGCCCTCTCTGAGGCAGAGGACACGGTGTCGTGGCCCTTGTGATGCTCCATGCAGCAGACCACACACAGGAGCTGCCCGTCGGTGCGGCAGAACATCTTCTTGACCTCGTTGTGCTTAGAGCACAGGTTCTCCTGAAGGTGGTGTGAGGGCGCCACCAGCTGGTGTCTCTGAAGCGCTGCAGCGTCATGATGAGGCTGGAGGTGGCTCTCACAGTAAGAGGCCACACACTGCAGACAGGAGCGCAGCGCCTTCAGCTTCCTCCCAGTGCACACGTCACAGCTCACATCTCCAGGAGCGGCGTAGCAGCGGTCAGCAGGGGGCGCCGTGAGCCCACACCTCTTCAGCTCCTCAACTAAACCTGCTAACATGATGTTTTTGCCCGGGACAGGCCTGGGGCTGAAGCTCTGCCTGCACTGAGGGCAGCTGTAGACCGGCCTCTCTGTCTCCTCTCTGTCCCAGTGGCTGTGGATGCAGCTGCTGCAGTAGCTGTGTCCACAGGGAATAGTGACCGGCTCCTTTAGGTCCTCCAAACACACGGAGCAGCTCAGAGCTTTCACATCCACATTCCACATGTTTTGCGCCATTTTTCCCTCTGAGATTAGCCGGAGTGTCACTTCCTCATAACAGAAACTTAGAGAGAGAGAAGGAAAGACAAAAGGTTAAAGGTTATGCTGCAAAACTAACTCTAACCTGTGGGTCATAAAGAATCATGTCTCCCCGTAATTACTAAAAAAAAAGCATTTTAGGTGAGGTTTAGTCCGTGTCGAAGGGACCACAATATGACAAACATGACTTAGACATGTAATATACCGACAAAGATCGCAGGCATTTGTCTCTGTTGCATAGGTTAAGTTCATCCATCATTAAATAAATAACAAATAATGATTAAAGATCAGATGTGATGGATCTCCAATAATCCAAGTGGAACAAACCACTGGATAGGTTTGACTCTATAAATGATTCAAGAATTTATTATCCTTGTCACAAGAACATAATTACTTTAGAGCATCAATCAATCAGCGTGGTAATGATATTAGAATGAGTGAAAGTGCAAAGTGCGGACATGCAGAGTGTAAACATATACATTCATGTAAGGCACTTACAGCTTGTAAACACCGAAATATGACCAGAAAGGGAGAGTAAGTCATATGAAGTAGACATCAGCAGCAGTGAGCGAGGTGTAGACGTGTGTTTGCGGAAACAATGTCAATTCCACGTCACATTTATGGCGGAAGTGGCCTCGGCTGTAGTTGACAAAAATCCTTGGTCGGTAAAGCAAAGCGTTTCAAACTTGTTCTGCCGCCGCCCTTGGGAGATAAAAACAAAAACCCACGTCCCACACAGCCTCTGGGACAGTGCAGAACTGAAAAGGTGCACTTATTGCCAACCACTGTAGTTGTACGTCTTCAAAGCATGTGCTTTACACCATTCTGTTAAGGTAAGGTACTTCTTCTTTGGTGTTTTATGGCGGTTGGTAAGTGTTACATTACTGTAGTTTTACGTCTTAGAATTTAGACTTTATTCTCTCTTGTCGCTCCTAGTTATATGTCGTCTTCTTCTTCTTCTTTGGTGTTTTATGGCGGCTGGTTGCCAAGGGTTTTTACCGCCAGACTTGATTCTTTAGACTTTATTCTTTAGACTTGATTCTTTTGACTTGATTCTTTAGACTTGATTCTTCAGTTCAAAGCGCCCAGAGCTGATTCGTATCGCTGTGTTTATGTTTCATTGTCTTCAAAGCCCATGATATCAAAACAGAAAATATTTTTTTTTGCTCTTTCTTTCTCTTTCTCAGTGGTAGAAAAAGGTTCAGTTGTAGTTATCTGGATTCAGTTTTAGAAAAAACAAGACGTTTCGACTCTCATCCAAGAGTCATTGTCAATTTGCGAATTTAGACCGGGAACTCAGATATTTATTCAACAACAACAACAACAACAACAAACACCGACGGCTCAGGCCTCAGTTCATCCTGGACTTTAACTTTGGCCTCTTCCAGAAACACCTGCAGTTTGTCCCTGAGTTCAGACACAGCTCTGGACACGTCCTCAAAGTCCCTCCTTGATCCGGTCTGGATCCTGGACTCTGTGTGTCTGTGACCAGAGTGTCTGGTCTAATCCTGGTTTAGGTCTGGTTGATTCCTAGTTGGTTTTGTCCTGTAGACTTTTTAGCTCTTTAACAATAGTACATGAAGACATTTACATGTCATGTAATGGCTTAGTTCTGAAAAGTCAGTATTCACCTTATTCCACAAGAGACAACGTAATCCTTCCGGTTGTATTAGTGAACACAGAGAAAATAAGTTCTACACAAACTAAAAAGCTGTTTTCAGGCCCAGGAAACCTGTGCATTGTTGACTTGTTGGTCACGTGAACATTGGATCACAATCTTCTTTATATCATGTTTCATCGGCGAGACTTTTCCCTCTTCTCCATTTAACCCAACGGCGCTCCCGCTGGACCGGAAGTGCCATTACAACAGAAGTGCCTATCACATGGGGAAAGAAGGAAAAGTGGGCGGGGCGGAATAAGGTCAATAGAGGACATGATTCAACTCTGTAGCTTTGTGGGTCAGACAGTCTATAGACCACCAGACTCATGCTCTCTTCCACCTTTCTCTCCCCCGCTCTTCTCCTTTCCCTCTCTCCACATTTTCCTCTCGCCACCACCCTTTTCTTCTCTCATCCCGTGTGATTCCCCTACTTTAGTCAGAACCATATTTCATGATATTGATACTGTAACACCACATTTAGAATCACACTAAAATAATGATAATCATAATAACAATAAAACATACTTCTTATATAGCACTTTTCTACACACTCAAAGACAATTCATATTTTAGCACACTCCTATTGTCAACTTGACATTGTGCAACGATTTGATTTGATATTCAAACGACGAGGTGTGTTCTAAACAGTGTCCTCTGTATTTGACCCGTCTTTTGGTGCCACTGGGGTTGTACCCGTCTGGAGGATTGCACCTCTGACAGGGACAGGGTTTTCACAGGTCCTTCACAAATACCACAGGCCAGACTCCTCCCCGTCTACAGTACTACAATTACTACTACTACTACTACTACTACTGCTATTGCTTTGAATCTTGACTTTATTTGGTGGGAAACTACCTGACGTCATCAATATAAACGATAGTGTTACAACAATCGTGTCAGGTTTCTGTAGAAGAGTTCAAACTGTTGAAAGTGACAAAATAAAAGTGTTTTTGTATATTTTTACTTGTCAAATAATCATTTCTGTGACGTCAGAGGGTTTTTGGCCCGGCGTACGACATAGTTTCCCAGGTAACAGTTACGGTATGACCTCAGGTGTTCCGAGGTCACGGTTAAAAGCCGGCGCCGTTGCAGTAGCAGGTGGTGGAATAGTCTTCATCTGCGCATTAGAACATCTCGATCTCTGAATATTTTCTTTTTGTCTCCGCAGGCTTTTAGCACAAGGTGAGCAGAACATGTGGCGTTATTTCACCTTGTTTTCACGCGTCTTGTACGTTTTAATTGTATTTTATATTGCCTTTACAGACATTGTGGTATTTTTAAATGTGCTTTATATAATAACACTTGACTTACTTACTTCCTGGTGTGATGTCATAATTTACAATCAAGAAGTTTAATTTAAAGAAAACTGCTAAACTGGGATAACATTCGTCAACATTCGTTTTGCCACACCCCCTTTTGCCACACCCCCTTTTTAGTCAGCGAAGCGATCGCCAAGGCATGTATTATTCGACCAATACATTCTTTGGCCTTTTTAACTTTTCTTTAAAGTTTTTTATTTGTATTTTTTTAGATTGCATGTTTCTAAAGTGTTTGAATGCAGTTGGATTTATATTTGTTAAATGCTTTTCAGAATAATTAAATGTCTCAAATCCTTCATTTAACAAATGTTTTTGTTGTTGTCGTGGTTTCAAAATCAGCGTTTAGTATTATTATTATTATTACAATCTATTTCAGAGAGTTCGATGTCACAAAGCTCAGACTTGTGAATGAAAGGGAAATCCACTCCTGTTTGGTCATGCTGCCAATACTCGTGAATAATGCTCAACTTGTCATGTTTCTTCTCACAATAAACACAATTACACTAAAACCTTTAGTCAACAAACAGCAGATGTTTTGGAAGCGATATTCTGGCCGAGTGTCGGAGCACGTTAGCCGGGACGCGACAAATTACAATCATTATTCTAGCCACAGAACCCGACTCCAACGACAACATTCTCGTTCACTTTGCCCCAAAAACGCCAAACTACGGCTCCCAAAAATGCCCGCTCCCCCGCCCGAGACCCCCGCCCGAGACCCCCGCCCGAGACCCCTGCCCGCTCCCCCGCCCGAGACCCCCGCCCGAGACCCTCGCCCGAGACCCCCGCCCGAGACCCCCGCCCGAGACCCCCGCCGCTAACGGGGCTTTAAGAGCTCTTAGAAATCACCTCGAATTTCAGCTGACGTAAAAGAAAAATATTCAGAGAGGAATTTCCCAGTTCCTCCCAAATGTTCGATGTTGTCGTTGGACTGAACCGGGCGAGTAAGAAAGCGCTCCGGGTTTTACCGCGGAAAAAGACGAGTCCGGCCGGTTCAAGTCGTGAAAAGAAAGAAATGGTGGGAAAATGAAGGAAATTTGGTGGAAAAAGAGCTTTTAAAAAATGGTGGAAAATCAAAGGAAACATTTGGGGGGAATTGGTGCAAATGTACGGGAAAGTTTATGGGAAATAAATTGAAATGAAAGGGAATATTGATGGGAAATGTAAAGACAATGTGCTGACAGGACAATTTGAGGTTATCCTGCTAGAGTACACGTACAGACAAATACAAATATATAAGTATTTACCCTGTGTCTTTTTCATGTAACTCGTAAAACCTCTGTGTATGTTCAGTGAACCGTTATTGGATTACTACACTTTGGACCTTGTTTCAGCCCTGCATCAAAAAGAGTTCCCACACGAGACGTTTGAGAACCACCGTGACTGTTTGTATTTATGGTTCTCACCGAAATGCCATCTCTCCGCAGACGTGATCTCCCCGACGCTCTTGAACCCGTATTACCGCCGTCTCTCCTTCGACGTGTCCTCGATGGAGAAGAACGCCTCGAACCTCGTCAAAGCAGAACTCAGGATCTTCAGACTCCAGAACCCCGGAGCCAGGGTCCCAGAGCAGCGCATAGAACTGTACCAGGTACTACAGACCCTACTGGGACAAACTGCATAGAACTAGACCAGGTACTACAGACCCTACTGGGACAAACTGCATAGAACTAGACCAGGTACTACAGACCCCGTAGGGACAAACTGCATAGAACTGGACCAGGTACTACAGTCCCCGTAGGAACAAACTACATAGAACTGGACCAGGAACTACATTACCTCATCTTTTTAAAGCAGAAATTCAACTAAAACCTTTCATTCTGCTCACAGTTCTTTGTTACAACAACTAAACTGTTAAACTGTTACACTTTAACTTACATCAGTGAGTCAAGAGCAGGAGAACCTTTTGACATTTTGTTCAGTTTAAACCGAATGATTCAAATGAATACAAACCCGGGAACTGACTGATCGTCTTGATTCGTATCGTGTGCAGTCGTCTTCCTGCGTCCGACCGCACGCAGCGGACAGAGGCGCCGCACCAGCCAAGACATAAGATAAAGCATAAAACATATTCCTGTGTGGTCCCTGGAGACCCGTGTACTACAGGCGTTGTTTCCAGTACCACTCGGGCTCCGGTACTGCGTTTGACAGCTAGCATAAACAGCCCGTAAAGCTCTCACCGCGACACGCCGACGGCTAACGCTGAGCTGTGTGCGCGCGGATGGGACGCCCCGGTACGGAGGATTAGCGCCTCGTCCGGAGCTAGCCCACGGCGCTCGGGCCCCGTTCGGGTCGAGGGCCGAGGGATGGGCTCCACTCTTCGAGCCCTCACGAGAGATGAGCGGGGAATGTCTTGGGTTTTCGTGGTGGTAACGACAAAACATTTTTCGAAGTAGTGGAAAAACTACATTGAATTTAATTGAATTGAAGTTTCACGATCACTTTAGAGGTCAAGCATCACAGCATTCTGATTTTTAGTGTCAATGGTGAGAAATAATGACATTTTCTCCTCTGCTTGACACGAGCTGCTTGAAGCTAATAAAAAAAGTCTCTGCTAAATATTTAGTTTGTAACTATCGAAATCATGTAAACAGTCACGTTTCTCCCAGATACAGACTTTGTGATCACCTTTTTTCGCTTAAATAAGAAGGTTTTGACGTCCGTTTGTTGAGGAAATGAACTGTTCTGCAGCAGTGGAAGCGTCCTAAATCTCAATGATAATAATGGCACTTCTTCTTCTTCTTCTTCTTCTTCTTCTTCTTCTTCTTCTTCTTCTTCTTCTTCTTCTTCTTCTTCTTCTTCTTCTTCTTCTTCTTCTTCTTCTTCTTCTTCTTCTTCTTCTTCTTCTTCTTCTTCTTCTTCTTCTTCTTCTTCTTCTTCTTCTTCTTCTTCTTCTTCTTCTTCTTCTTCTTCTTCTTCTTCTTCTTCTCCTCCTCCTCCTCCTCCTCCTCCTCCTCCTCCTCCTCCTCCTCCCCCTCCTATACCTCCTCCTCCACCTCCTCCTCCTCCACCTCCTCCCCCTCCTCCACCTCACCTCCCCCTCCTCCTCCTCCACCTTCTCCTCCCCCCTCCTCCCCCTCCTCCTCCCCCTCCTCCTCCACCTCCTCCACCTCCCCCTCCTCCTCTCCTCCTCCACCTCCCCCTCCTCCTCCTCCACCTCCTCCTCCCCTCCTCCTCCTCGCCCTCCACCTCCCCTCCTCCTCCCCCTCCTCCTCCACCTCCTCCACCTCCCCCTCCTCCTCCCCTCCTCCTCCCCTCCTCCTCCTCCTCCTCCTCCTCCTAAATGTGCTGGGGTTGCAGATCCTGTCGCACAAAGCGCTGGCGTCTCCCACACAGCGCTACATCGACAGTCGCGTGGTGCGGACCCAGACCGAGGGGGAGTGGCTCTCCTTCGACGTGACCGAAGTGGTCAGCGAGTGGCTCAATCACAGAGGTGTCTTTTCTTTTTACACGTCCGGTCCATGTGTTCTAGACTCGGTGTCGGGAAGTAACTGAAGCATGTACCGTAACGTAGTGAAAATAAACAAAGTACTAACTGTATTCCGGTACAGGTACTTTTTCCATTGTTTTATTCAGAAAACAGTTAAAGTACATCATGTAACTTTGTCTTGGTGAGAAAAGCTCTTGTGTTGTGTGCATGTGCGACGGTTCCTTCTTTAATTAGAGGTAAACACATACATCAAGTTGTTCTGATTCCTTTGTTGCGTTTTTCTCAGTATTTTAAGTATCCAGAACACACCGCTCTACTTGAACCGTGTTGCAGAACGTCACTCATACTCACGCATCCTCGCTTAGGCCTTACCACCGTCACGTATATATATCTGTTGTACTTGCCTGTACTTGCTTGTCTGTGGCGCTAACGACTCGTCTCGTGCTCAGACAGGAACAGCGGCTTCAAGCTCAGCCTGCACTGCCCCTGCTGCACCTTCGTCTCCTCCAACAACCTCATCATCCCCAACAAGAGCGAGGAGCTGGAGGCGCGGTTCGCAGGTAGAAAGGAATCACAAAACTACATTTACACGTTTCATTTCCTGCGTAACGTTGCCGGTTCGGATCTCCCCGACTTTTAACCGTTGCCTCGGCCTTTACGATCCTCAGGTATCGACGACAGCTTCGTGCTCGGGGGCGACCTGAAAGTGTTTAAGAAGCGCCGGCACAGCGCTCGGGCCCCTCACCTGCTCCTGATGTTACTGCCGTCCTACAGACTCGAGTCGCAGACGCAGCACAAACCCTACCGGACCAAGCGGGCCCTGGACGCCGCCTACTGCTCCAGGTGTGTACACGCGGGCGTTTGTAGCTCGTAGGCCTTGATCAGTCAGAACATTACAGCGATAAAGTCATCCTTGGACCCTTTTCGAATTGGCCCACAAGCTCCCTTCTCATTTGGCCCTTCGTGGGTTTGAAGTGATGAACAACCGACGATCTCAAGTGATTTGTATCGTAAAGATTGATGGAACGTCCGAGGCTGAATGTGCGCGTTTGTGTTGTAGAAACGTCCAGGACAACTGCTGCCTGCGCTCGCTGTACATCGACTTCAAGAAGGACCTGGGCTGGAGGTGGATCCATGAGCCAAAGGGCTACGAGGCAAACTTCTGCGCGGGAGCCTGTCCGTATCTGTGGAGCGCCGACACCCAGCACAGCAAAGTGAGAGCCCAGAAGTGTTAGTTTAGGATGGACAGCTCCCCGTCCATCCCATATGGAGAATTCAGTCTGGTAGGATAATAAAGTAAGACCGTATCACCGAAACCCAAGGGGAAAACTGAAAGATGGTTTGATGTTAAGGGTTAGAATCAGGGTCATTCTTTTCTGTTCAGATATCTCAGCTGTGCACTCTTTGTTCAGGAGTCGTGTTTTACTTTCTCTTCTGTCAGGTTACTTTCCGACTAACGCGTCCCTCTTTCGTTTGGTCAGGTTTTAGGTCTGTACAACACGATAAACCCGGAGGCCTCAGCGTCTCCCTGCTGCGTGTCCCAGGACCTGGAGCCCCTCACCATCCTCTACTACATCGGGAAAACGCCCAAGATCGAACAGCTGTCCAACATGAAAGTCAAGTCCTGCAAGTGCAGCTAGGGCTCGACCCGGACTGGACTCGACCCGGACTGGGCTCGACCCGCACTGGACTCGACCCAAACTGGACTCGACCCGCACTGGACTCTAACTGAACTGGACTCTACCCAAACTAGACTCAACAAGAACAGGACTATGCCAAACTGGACTCGACCCGGATTGGACTCGACCCGGACTGGATTCGACCCGAACTGGACTCTACCTGAACTGGACTCAAACTGAACTAAACTCAACCCGGACTGGACTCAACAAGAACAGGACTCAACCCAAACTGGACTCTACCTGAACTGGACTCTACCCAGACTAGACTCAACAAGAACAGGACTATGCCCAAACTGGACTCAACCCGGACTGGACTCGACCCAGACTGGACTCAACCCGGACTGGACTCAACCTGAACTGGACTCAACAAGAACAAGACAATGCCCAAACTGAACTCTACCCAACCTGAACTAAACCCAAAACGTGCTGTACCCAACCTGGATTAAACCCAAACTGGATTAAACCCAAACTGGACTCGCAGCACATGAGGCTGGAGTATCTTCTGTGGCCATTCAGAAAACCTAATCCAGGATCGTGAACTAAACTTGGACTAAATCTGGACTCACTCAAGACTGGCCTCTCACAGCGAGTCCTGGTGGTACGATGAGGTACTGCAATGATCCGAAAGAACAAGAGAACAAGAGTTTATTTTTGGGACTTTTCTCATGTAGAATTGTGGTTGTTTTGAAGTCCTAAATATAAAGGACGATAACGACGCTTTGGACAACTGTTCAAACATTGGTCTGGGGAAGCTGGTATACAGTTCATTATTTTATTACAGTTTAAAGGCCCTCTCACAGACCCATCAGTTTCCGAAGCATGGCAAACACTGGAAGAACAAATATATAACGCCTATGTGAAACCCATACCAGATGTCGTCGTTTGTACAGGATTACTTCCCTCTGCGCTGTTTTGTTTTGTTTCGTATTAGAGTAAATTATCAAAGCAGCCGTCCTACAGTCCAGTCTGAGTCGTGTTTTAACCTCTACTTTTGTTAACCTCCTGCTTCCTCTAGGCCTCCTGCTTCCTCTAGGCCTCCTGCTTTCTGGCACCGTCGATCCATTTGAGTTAAATCGGCTTCGATTCTTGTATCGATATGTTTTAACGAACTGATTAAGCAGAAGATATTAAGCATATTTTCTACCAAACATTTCAGGTGACGGGAAAAAGAAAATGCCCTTTTTCTAAACTCACTGTTGGGCCCAAGTAGACGAGCTCAAGAGCTTAAGAGAACGACAGGTTCAAGGAAAAACTCCCTCTCACTCTCACGGTCTCAGTCCAACAACGTTTCCCAAAAGAGTGACGCTGCGTTCAGACCACAGCGTCATAGTTCACGACGGACGCCCCGGTCGGACGCCCCGGTCGGACGCCCCGGTCAGACGCCCCGGTCGGACGCCCCGGTCGGACGCCCCGGCCAGACGTCCCGGTCGCACGCTCCGGTCGCACGCTGAGGTCGCACGCTCCAGTCGGACGCCCCGGTCGGACGCTCCTGTTAGACGTCCAGGTCGGACGCCCCGATCGCGCACCCTGGTCCCACGCTCCGGTCGGACGCCCCGGCCAGACGCCCCGGTCGGACGCTCCGGTTGGACGTCCCGGTCAGACGCCCCGATCGCGCGCCCCGGTCCCGCGCTCTGGTCGGAAGCCCCGGTCGGAAGCCCCGGTCGGACGCCCCGGTCGGACGCCCCGGTCAGACGCCCCGGTCGGACGCCCCGGTCGGACGCCCCGGCCAGACGTCCCGGTCGCACGCTCCGGTCGCACGCTGAGGTTGCACGCTCCAGTCGGACGCCCCGGTCGGACGCTCCTGTTAGACGTCCAGGTCGGACGCCCCGATCGCGCACCCTGGTCCCACGCTCCGGTCGGACGCCCCGGCCAGACGCCCCGGTCGGACGCTCCGGTTGGACGTCCCGGTCAGACGCCCCGATCGCGCGCCCCGATCCCGCGCTCTGGTCGGAAGCCCCGGTCGGAAGCCCCGGTCGGACGCCCCGGTCGGACGCCCCGGTCAGACGCCCCGGTCGGACGCCCCGGTCGGACGCCCCGGCCAGACGTCCCGGTCGCACGCTCCGGTCGCACGCTGAGGTCGCACGCTCCAGTCGGACGCCCCGGTCGGACGCTCCTGTTAGACGTCCAGGTCGGACGCCCTGATCGCGCACCCTGGTCCCACGCTCCGGTCGGACGCCCCGGTCGGACGCCCCGGCCAGACGTCCCGGTCGCACGCTCCGGTCGCACGCTCCGGTCGGATGCCCCGGTCGGACGTCCCGGTCGGATGCCCCGATCGCGCGCCCCGGTCCTGCGCTCCGGTCGGACGCCCCAGTCGGACGCCCCGGTCAGACGCCCCCATCGCACGCTCCGGTCGGACGCCCCGGTCGGACGCCCCGGTCGGACGCCCCGGCCAGACGTCCCGGTCGCACGCTCCGGTCGCACGCTCCGGTCGGATGCCCCGGTCGGACGCCCCCATCGCACGCTCCGGTCGGACGCCCCGGTCGGACGCCCCGGTCGGACGCCCCGGCCAGACGTCCCGGTCGCACGCTCCGGTCGCACGCTGAGGTCGCACGCTCCAGTCGGACGCCTCGGTCGGACGCCCCGGCCAGACGTCCCGGTCGCACGCTCTGGTCGCACGCTCCGGTCGGATGCCCCGGTCGGACGCCCCCATCGCACGCTCCGGTCGGACGCCCCGGTCGGACGCCCCGGTCGGACGCCCCGGTCGGACGCCCCGGTCGGACACCCCGGTCGGACGCCCCGGTCGGACGCTCCGGTTGGACGTCCCGGTCAGACGCCCCGATCGCGCGCCCCGGTCCCGCGCTCTGGTCGGAGCCCCGGTCGGAAGCCCCGGTCGGACGCCCCGGTCGGACGCCCCGGTCAGACGCCCCGGTCGGACGCCCCGGTCGGACGCCCCGGCCAGACGTCCCGGTCGCACGCTCCGGTCGCACGCTGAGGTCGCACGCTCCAGTCGGACGCCCCGGTCGGACGCTCCTGTTAGACGTCCAGGTCGGACGCCCCGATCGCGCACCCTGGTCCCACGCTCCGGTCGGACGCCCCGGCCAGACGCCCCGGTCGGACGCTCCGGTTGGACGTCCCGGTCAGACGCCCCGATCGCGCGCCCCGGTCCCGCGCTCTGGTCGGAAGCCCCGGTCGGAAGCCCCGGTCGGACGCCCCGGTCGGACGCCCCGGTCAGACGCCCCGGTCGGACGCCCCGGTCGGACGCCCCGGCCAGACGTCCCGGTCGCACGCTCCGGTCGCACGCTGAGGTCGCACGCTCCAGTCGGACGCCCCGGTCGGACGCTCCTGTTAGACGTCCAGGTCGGACGCCCCGATCGCGCACCCTGGTCCCACGCTCCGGTCGGACGCCCCGGTCGGACGCCCCGGCCAGACGCCCCGGCCAGACGTCCCGGTCGCACGCTCCGGTCGCACGCTCCGGTCGGATGCCCCGGTCGCGCGCCCCGGTCCTGCGCTCCGGTCGGACGCCCCAGTCGGACGCCCCGGTCAGACGCCCCCATCGCACGCTCCGGTCGGACGCCCCGGTCGGACGCCCCGGTCGGACGCCCCGGCCAGACGTCCCGGTCGCACGCTCCGGTCGCACGCTGAGGTCGCACGCTCCAGTCGGACGCCTCGGTCGGACGCTCCGGTTAGACGTCCAGATCGGACGCCCCGATCGCGCACCCTGGTCCCACGCTCCGGTCGGACGCCTCGGTCGGACGCCCCGGCCAGACGTCCCGGCCAGACGTCCCGGTCGCACGCTCTGGTCGCACGCTCCGGTCGGATGCCCCGGTCGGACGCCCCCATCGCACGCTCCGGTCGGACGCCCCGGTCGGACGCCCCGGTCGGACGCCCCGGTCGGACACCCCGGTCGGACGCCCCGGTCACACGCCTGTACTTCAAACGTACAGGTAGAGCGCCCAAAACGCGCCGTAACAAACACTTAAAGCGAGTGATTGGCCGCTCGGACGCCCTGGACACGCCCTGGACACGCCTTCAAATAAACTTTGAATATAAAGGAGTTTTTGTCCTATAAGACAAGTAAAAATACACTGCTAAAGGTCAAATACATTTTAATGTACTTTAATTTTAATAGATCCATTAACTAAATACAACTAAATTAAATAAAACAAATACATTTGACGGGTCGAGTAAAGAGATACTTTTAATTGTCAAGTCAAATCTGCAAATATACAATAAAAACAATTCTTAAACCAAGTCATTTTTAACGTAGATATTACCTTTAGCAGTGTATTTTAATACTTTTTGTGCTATTAATTTTCTTATTTCAAGTTGAACCGTCGTGGAAGTGAGATTTATCATAAAACAAGTCATAATAACCTCATTAAAATGACAAAATCATCTCAATCTGAAAAATGATAAACGATCCTGTCTCTGGAATCCTCTGAATGTTGACTTGAAATACATATTTAATGTAACAGTTTTCCCTTTATTTTCTCTCGATGAGGTTAAAATACATTTATTTAAAGTCAACATTTCTGTATTTATAATTTTAGTTTATAGTGATGATGAAAGAGATGACTTCATTCACATTTACACTGAATTATTATGTGTAAAATGGTTAAATTGGCCAGACAAGTGGTATATTTTTTTCTACTTCTAATTTTATTTTTTATTTTTATACTGTAAATGTATTAAAGGAGCAGGAAAAGGAAGGAAAACTGAAATGTTGACTTTGACTACGACACATTGTTAATCCTCTCACTAATTTTACACATTTAAATGAAAAAGAGATGACACAATCGGTGTATTCAAAGTCGACATTTCATATTTTTATTTATTTTTTAATCTCATTATTATCGGTGCTTTAAATGTTCAGAAGGAGCAGGTTTGGAAAAGTGTTGTTTTTAACGGTACTAAAGGAGTTTGAAGGTTTGCTGAAAGTCCATAACGTCCCAAATGTTGAACGCGGACACAAAACACAAAAGTTGAATATTTCTTTGTAGTTTTGATATTTTTTGTTGTTCATCTCCAAAAACAAAAAACGAGGCTTCGACCGTGAACTCTGAAACAAACTAAAAATGAATTCCGGTTAATGATTTGAGTCATTTATTTGTAATTATTTAATCTTTTTTTTTTTTTTGCGGATCATGATCAGCTTGAAATAAAGTACTTTTTTTTTTTACCCCATTGGCAAAATTTTCCTATTTTTTGTGTTATATTTTTAACTTTATAATATTGAAACTAGTCATGAATTGTTTAATGAATGTCTTCTGTTGTCTTTTCCCCATTTAAATTATTATTAATTATTCTTGGTTTATCAAAATAAATATTTGTTTCGAGAGTTCTTCAAATACAATAGTTACAAACGCACTCTAAATAGAGATGAATAACTTTAACATAGCTATTTATTTTTGCGTTTTATGTTCATATTTGCGTTTTCCTTCAGTAAATCATGTTTTTGTGCCGTGGACTTCAACAAAATGGAGCAGTTTTTTTTTTTAATGTTGTTTTTAAAATCTTGTCGTTGTTTTTGATGCACTGTAGAAAATGAATATTTACATTGGGTTTTTGTCAATTGTGTTCAGAATATACTTGATCTCGTTTGGACTTGGTTTGGCCATTTTTTCCCCCCCATTTAAATATTTACTTCAATTCATTTGACATTTTAGATGGATAAAGTCAAATCCAATATTTTTTTTGTGTTTACGTAAAATAATGATATGAGAAAGATAATTTAGTATTTCATTTTTGATTCATGTACTACTTCTCGTTTCACGCTCAGTTGGATAATACAAATTGCAATAATATGTCGAGATTTAATTGTTGAAACAAGTCTTGACGTTAAACATTCTACGTTCAACAAAGAGTAAATACTTTTGTGTCATTTTCACAAAAAATGACACAAATGGAGAGATAAATTGAGAACACAGTTGTCTTTAGCTCGTTCGTCTTCTGCAGGTTTTGTCGTGACCCACTTTGCTGTTTGTATCACAGTATCGTCGAGGGATTCTGGTGGGAATAAATTATTTAAGTTTTACATCACGACCGTTTCTTGTTTTGTTTAAATCAAATATCAACTTTTTACTGCAATCAAAGTCATTCTCCTGTTTTTGGCCCGTGAACAGCTCAGAGCAGGGAGGACATGCGGCAAATTGTGCACAGCCGGGATTCCAACCCACGACACTGCGGTCATCTGCTGAGCCAGGCACATGTGCAGCCGCCTTAACCTCTCCACCACTGGGCACTACTTCCTGTTTGCGTTCATGGTGTCACTTCTTAGTCTGTACTTTTCTAGTACTTTTCAGACAAATCTCAAAGTGCTACAGAAAAGAGTTCAAAATATTTAAACTATTAGTATTCCCAAGATTCTATAGTGTATATAATCTAGAGGAGATAAAGGCCTCCACCTCCTCCACCCAGGGCTTCACCTCCGGCTTCACCTCCTCCACCCAGGGCTTCACCTCCTCCACCCAGGGCTTCACCTCCGGCTTCACCTCCTCCACCCAGGGCTTCACCTCCTCCACCCAGGCCTTCACCTCCTCCACCCAGGCCTTCACCTCCTCCACCCAGGCCTTCATCTCCTCCACCCAGGCCATCTCCTCCACCCAGGCCTTCACCTTCTCCACCCAGGCCTTCATCTCCTCCACCCAGGCCTTCATCTCCTCCAACCAGGCCCTCCTCCACCCAGGCCTTCATCTCCTCCACCCAGGCCCTCCTCCACCCAGGCCTTCATCTCCTCCACCCAGGCCCTCCTCCACCCAGGCCCTCCTCCACCCAGGCCTTCACCTCCTCCACCCAGGCCTTCATCTCCTCCACCCAGGCCTTCATCTCCTCCACCCAGGCCTTCATCTCCTCCACCCAGGCCCTCCTCCACCCAGGCCCTCCTCCACCAAGGCCTTCACCTCCTCCACCCAGGCCCTCCTCCACCCAGGCCTTCATTTCCTCCACCCAGGCCTTCACCTCCTCCACCCAGGGTTTCATCTCCTCCACCCAGGCCTTCATCTTCCTCCAGGCAAGTGTTCATTGATGGAGGCAGGGCTGAGGTGGAGGTGGAGTCCATGTTCAGTCTCATCAGCAAAACAGTGAACTGAAGATCTGACCCAGCGGGAGCGTGTGAGATGTGAAAAGTGTTGGGCCCAGGACTGACCCTTGTGGCACTCCTCCTCCTCGTGTGCCACTAAAGCCACTAAAGTTCTGTTTCCCTGTGAGGTAAGACCAGATCCAGTGTGATGTCAGAGAGTCCCACTACAGTCTGGAGCTGATGGAGCTGATGGAGCTGGTGGAGCTGGTGGAGCTGATGGAGCTGGTGGAGCTGGTGGAGCTGATGGAGCTGGTGGAGCTGGTGGAGCTGGTGGAGCTGGTGGAGCTGATGGAGCTGATGGAGCTGATGGAGCCGGTGGAGCCGGTGGAGCCGGTGGAGCCGGTGGAGCTGGAGGATATGTCTTGATCAGGTCGCGTGTGAGAAGACAATCCTGGAGCTGCAACAACCTTTTCTAAGACCTTGGATAAAAAAGGTAACAAGGTTCTCAAGGTCCAACGAGGGTTTTTTCAGATGGCGGTGGAAGAAGATCCAGTGAACGTGAAGATCCAGTGAAGGTGAAGATCCAGTGAACGTGAAGATCCAGTGAACGTGAAGATCCAGTGAACGTGAAGATCGAGTGAACGTGAAGATCCAGTGAACATGAAGATCCAGTGAACGTGAAGATCCAGTGAACGTGAAGATCGAGTGAACGTGAAGATCCAGTGACTGTGAAGATCCAGTGAACGTGAAGATCGAGTGAACGTGAAGATCCAGTGACTGTGAAGATCCAGTGAACGTGAAGATCCAGTGACTGTGAAGATCCAGTGAACGTGAAGATCGAGTGAACGTGAAGATCCAGTGAACGTGAAGATCCAGTGAACGTGAAGATCCAGTGACTGTGAAGATCCAGTGAACGTGAAGATCCAGTGAACCTGTAGTAACGTTTAACCCTTTAGTTTACACCATTATTATTGTTGTGCATGTGATTCTTGGTTTAGCTGTTCTTTTTACAAAAATGTCAAAACACCTGGATGTTTGAAATGTCTAATTTAAACGATTTCGAACCCACTTACATTTAATTAAGTTGAATTCAGTTTTCCATTGTCCTTCGGTGCTAATTGCATTTCTGTTGACCGACTGTGGCGAACGGATTTGATGATGTGAGGAACAAGTTTCAAAATCGAAACGCTACGAATGACACAACTTCCTGTGTTTTTTTTCCCTGCTTTCCCGTCACATTCCAGCTCGGCGTGTGGTGCGTGTGCCGCTGGTGCGTGTGCCGCTGGTGCGTGTGCCGCTGGTGCGTGTGGACCGGATCCATGAGGCGTGGGCGGCTCCTCCGGGGGGCGCCGTTCATCCCCCGCAGCCCTGAGTGAGCTCACGAGTGAGAGCATGACCTCAGCAACAAGACGACTGCATTTTCCATGAGCTGCTCTGTATCACACCAATGCAATAATGCTGGAAGTATTCAGACAGTATTACTCTCTTGTACACAGTATTACTCTCTTGAACACAGTATTACTCTTGTGTATACAGTATTACTCTCTTGTACACAGTATTACTCTCTTGTACACAGTATTACTCTCATGTACACAGTATTACTCTCTTGTACACAGTATTACTCTTGTGTACACAGTATTACTCTCATGTACACAGTATTACTCTCTTGAACACAGTATTACTCTTGTGTATACAGTATTACTCTCTTGTACACAGTATTACTCTCATGTACACAGTATTACTCTCTTGTATAAATGATTACTCTTTTGTACACAGTATTACTCTCATGTACACAGTATTACTCTCATGTACACAGTATTACTCTCATGTACACAGTATTACTCTCATGTACACAGTATTACTCTCATGTACACAGTATTACTCTCATGTACACAGTATCTCCCCCGTGTGTTGGGTAGTGAGTTTCCTCCGCAGGGGGCTGGACGCCGCAGAGGGCGATGAGCTCGGACACACGGGAGGAGCTCAGAGTAGAGCCGCTGCTCCTCCATGTTCATCTGGAGCGAGAGTGTGACCATGAGTCTGGACATGAACAGCTCGTTAACAGCTCATTAACAAATAAGGAGGGAAGGAGAGAGGGGAGAGACTGAGAGGGAGGAGAGAGGGGAGAGACTGAGAGGGAGGAGAGAGGGGAGAGACTGAGAGGGAGGAGAGAGGGGAGACTGAGAGGGAGGAGAGAGGGGAGAGACTGAGAGGGAGGAGAGAGGGGAGAGACTGAGAGGGAGGAGAGAGGGAAGACTGAGAGGGAGGAGAGAGGGGAGAGACTGAGAGGGAGGAGAGAGGGGAGACTGAAAGGGAGGAGAGAGGGGAGAGACTGAGAGGGAGGAGAGAGGGGAGATTGAGAGGGAGGAGAGAGGGGAGACTGAGAGGGAGGAGAGAGGGGAGAGACTGAGAGGGAGGAGAGAGGGGAGATTGAGAGGGAGGAGAGAGGGGAGAGACTGAGAGGGAGGAGAGAGGGGAGATTGAGAGGGAGGAGAGAGGGGAGATTGAGAGGGAGGAGAGAGGGGAGAGACTGAGAGGGAGGAGAGAGGGGAGACTGAGAGGGAGGAGAGAGGGGAGAGACTGAGAGGGAGGAGAGAGGGGAGACTGAGAGGGAGGAGAGAGGGGAGAGACTGAGAGGGAGGAGAGAGGGGAGACTGAGAGGGAGGAGAGAGGGGAGAGACTGAGAGAGAGGAGAGAGGGGAGAGACTGAGAGGGAGGAGAGAGGGGAGACTGAGAGGGAGGAGAGAGGGGAGAGACTGAGAGGGAGGAGAGAGGGGAGAGACTGAGAGGGAGGAGAGAGGGGAGACTGAGAGGGAGGAGAGAGGGGAGAGACTGAGAGGGAGGAGAGAGGGGAGAGACTGAGAGGGAGGAGAGAGGGGAGAGACTGAGAGAGGGAGGAGAGAGGGGAGACTGAGAGGGAGGAGAGAGGGGAGAGACTGAGAGGGAGGAGAGAGGGGAGAGACTGAGAGGGAGGAGAGAGGGGAGACTGAGAGGGAGGAGAGAGGGGAGAGACTGAGAGGGAGGAGAGAGGGGAGAGACTGAGAGGGAGGAGAGAGGGGAGACTGAGAGGGAGGAGAGAGGGGAGAGACTGAGAGGGAGGAGAGAGGAGAGAGACTGAGAGGGAGGAGAGAGGGAAGACTGAGAGGGAGGAGAGAGGGGAGAGACTGAGAGGGAGGAGAGAGGGGAGACTGAGAGGGAGGAGAGAGGGGAGAGACTGAGAGGGAGGAGAGAGGGGAGAGACTGAGAGGGAGGAGAGAGGGGAGACTGAGAGGGAGGAGAGAGGGGAGAGACTGAGAGGGAGGAGAGAGGGGAGAGACTGAGAGGGAGGAGAGAGGGAAGACTGAGAGGGAGGAGAGAGGGGAGAGACTGAGAGAGGGAGGAGAGAGGGGAGACTGAGAGGGAGGAGAGAGGGGAGACTGAGAGGGAGGAGAGAGGGGAGACTGAGAGGGAGGAGAGAGGGGAGAGACTGAGAGAGGGAGGAGAGAGGGGAGAGACTGAGAGGGAGGAGAGAGGGGAGACTGAGAGGGAGGAGAGAGGGAGAAAGAAAGAAGGGAGAGGAGACTGTGAGAGGGAGGAGAGAGGGAGAAAGAGAAAAGAGAGAGAGGGAGAAAGAGAGACAAGGGAGAAGGAGAAAGAGAAAAGAGGGAGAAAGAGACGAGGGAGAGGAAATGGAGGGATGTAGAGCTCAAGAGGGAGGGAAAGGAGAGGGGGAAAGGGGAGAGAGGGGGGAGAAGAGAGAGTGAGTGATAGAGAGTGAGGAGGGAGGAGGGGGTGACACGCTGCTACCATTACCTCCACAACCACAGTCTGGTTTAGTCATTACAGGACGCGAGCCAGAGCTTAAAAACACATGAGTCTTTAACCCTTGGCGAGCTCAGACCTGTCTCACTCTGAGGTTCTGGGGACCCAGTTCTCCTGCTCAAGAGTTCCTGCTGTTTTCATATGAGAGGTTGAGTTACACAGAGGGAGACGGGGGGAGACAGGGGGAGACGAGGGGAGGCAGGGGGGAGGCAGGGGGAGGAGACAGAGGGGAGATGGGGTGAGACAGGAGGAGATGGGGGAGACAGGAGGAGATGGGGGAGACAGGGGGAGATGGGAGGAGACAGGGGGGAGACAGGGGAGGAGACGGGGGAAGGAGACAGGGGGGAGATGGGGGGAGACGGGAGGAGACAGGGGGAGGCAGGGGAGGAGACGGGGGGAGATGGGGAGACAGGAGGAGATGGGGGAGACAGGGGGAGACAGGAGGAGATGGGGGAGACAGGGGGGAGACAGGAGGAGATGGGGGAGACAGGAGGAGATGGGGGAGACAGGAGGAGATGGGGGAGACAGGAGAAGATGGGGGAGACAGGAGGAGATGGGGGAGACAGGGGGGAGACAGGAGGAGATGGGGGAGACAGGGGGGAGACAGGAGGAGATGGGGGAGACAGGAGGAGATGGGGGAGACAGGGGGAGATGGGGGAGACAGGGGGGAGACAGGAGGAGATGGGGAGACAGGGGAGACAGGGGGAGACAGGAGGAGATGGGGGAGACAGGGGGAGACAGGAGGAGATGGGGGAGACAGGGGGAGATGGGGGAGACAGGAGGAGATGGGGGAGACAGGGGGAGACAGGAGGAGATGGGGGAGACAGGGGGAGACAGGAGGAGATGGGGGAGACAGGGGGAGATGGGGGAGACAGGGGGAGACAGGAGGAGATGGGGGAGACAGGGGAGATGGGGGAGACAGGGGGAGACAGGAGGAGATGGGGGAGACAGGGGGAGATGGGGGAGACAGGGGGAGATGGGGGAGACAGGGGGAGACAGGAGGAGATGGGGGAGACAGGGGAGATGGGGGAGACAGGGGGAGACAGGAGGAGATGGGGGAGACAGGGGAGACAGGAGGAGATGGGGGAGACAGGGGGAGATGGGGGAGACAGGGGGAGATGGGGGAGACAGGGGGAGACAGGAGGAGATGGGGGAGCGTTCTGGATGTACTGCAGCTGTTTTACAACTCGTTTGGAGAGACCAGTGAGCAGCCGTTACAGTAGTCTAATCTACTGGAGACAAACGCATGGATAAGTCTCTCTAAATCTGGTTTTGACAGTATATTTTTGATTTTGGCAATGTTTTTTAGATGGTAAAACGCTGCTGATATTATTGATTTGACGTGGCTGTTAAAGTTCAAGTCTGAGTCCATTATTACCCCCAGATTTCTAATTTGGTTTGTAGGTATTAGAGCGAGACTCTGGAGGTGACTACTAACACTTTCTCTTTGTTTCTGTGGGCCAAAAACGATTATTTCAGTCTTGTCTGAGTTCAGCTGGAGAAAGTTGTTTTGCATCCACAAACTGATCTGTTGGATGCAGTGACAGAGTGAATCTACTGGTCCATATTCACCTGCCGATAGTGAAACATAGATCTGAGTGTCGTCTGCATCATTGTGATAGGACACATTTTCACTGAGTATCAACTGACCTAACGGCAGCATGTAGAGGTTGAACAGAAGGGGACCCAGGACTGACCCTTGGGGCACTCCACAGGTCAGGGTCATGTGGTCTGAGACACAGCTACCAATTTCAACAAAGTACTTCCTGTCTTCCAGATAGGACCTTAACCAGTTTAAGGCAGGGCCAGTGATGCCCACCCAGTCCTCTAGTCTCTGTAAGAGGATCCCATGATTGACAGTGTCAAAAGCAGCACTCAGATCTAACAGAATTAAGACCGAGGCTTTGCCCGTGTCAGTGTTCAGGCGGATGTCATTTGTCACCTTGACAAGAGCAGTCTCAGTGCTGTGATGAGGTCTAAAACCTGACTGAAAAACATCAAATGAGTTGTTTATTAAGAGGAAATCTGTGAGCTGTTGGTAAACAACCGTTTCAAGGACTTTGCCCCAAAATGGCAGATTAGAGATGGGCCGGTAATGACTCAGTACTGCGGCATCAAGACTGCTCTTCTTTAGGAGAGGCTTTATGACCGCAGTTTTCAAAGACATTGGGAATGTTCTAGATTGAAGCGACATGTTAACTATGTGAGTGAGTGGTGCTAACAAACTGTTCAGCACAGACTTTAGAAATCTGGTGGGTAACACATCAAGGCAGCATGTAGATAAACTCAGACTGGTGATGATCTCATGGACAGTTTTGTCAGTTACTGGTGCAAAGTGAGTTAGCTCTAAGTGTCTTGGTGGTTTTAGGGTAATTTTTTGCATTGTGGGATTTATAGCATTTTTAATGCCCTGAACTTTGTCATTAAAGAATAATGCAAACTCATTACACTTGGATGTGGAAATGAGTTCTAACGGCAGCTGAGCTTGAGGGTTTGTTAATCTGTTTACTGTGGCAAACAGGACACGCAAGTTGTTACTGCAGCTTCCAATAATTTCAGAGAAATATCTTTCCCTAGTTCTACATAAGATTAGGTTGTACATGTTCAGCTTCTCTTTGTAAATCTCTTTTTGAACCTGGAGCTTTGACTTGTGCCATTTCCATTCGGCCCTGCGGCACTCCCTTTTCTGTGCCCTGACCCAATTATCATTTCTCCACGGCGCCTTCTGCTTATTTTTAACCATTTTAGCCTTTATAGGGACAATGGTGTCTAGAACATTCAAAACACTAGATGTAACAGAGTTCAACTACTACTTCTACTACTTCTACTACTTCTACTACTTCTACTACTACTACTACTACTTCTACTACTACCTTTAGTTTCTCATTTCAGAATCTAGTTTTTATATAGTCTCCATAGTCTCCAGTCAACTGAAACTAAAAATACTACTTCTAACCACTGTTACTTCTACTACTACTACGACTACAACTATTACTATTACCACTCGCCTGCTTCCACGACTCCTTGCTCCTACTACTACTACTACTACTACTACTACTACTATTACTACTGTTACTCCCACTGCTTCTACTACTCGTGCCGTGCTTATGCAAATATTGAAGAAGCCGTTATATTTTGGATATATTTGTGGTTTGTATATTTCTGGCGGCAGAATTACGGGACATTTAAAAGCTCGTAAACTCATTTCTTTTCTTTCTTTTTTTTCTTTTTTCAATCAGGGAATTCCCAACCGACGTTTGACAAAGTAAATTAAAGCCACTTCCAATTAGTCTGAGGCGCGTTCTGAGCTGGAAAAGCCGCTCGAAACGGACCAACGGAAAAGCAATCAGGGGCGAAGTACTTTCAGAGGGAGACGAGTACTGCCAAAGACTGCAGGGAAGTACTTTCAGAGGGAGACGAGTACTGCCAAAGATTGCAGCGAAGTACTTTCAGAGGGAGACGAGTACTGCCAAAGACTGCAGCGAAGTACTTTCAGAGGGAGACGAGTACTGCCAAAGACTGCAGCAAAGTACTTTCAGAGGGAGACGAGTACTGCCAAAGACTGCAGCGAAGTACTTTCAGAGGGAGACGAGTACTGCCAAAGACTGCAGCAAAGTACTTTCAGAGGGAGACGAGTACTGCCAAAGACTGCAGCGAAGTACTTTCAGAGGGAGACGAGTACTGCCAAAGACTGATATAAACGATACAAACAATATAAAAAGTCATGATTTATTGATTATTCTCGATTGTTGACGTCAAGAGCAAAGATCCTTCAGTGCTTCTTGTTGAATTGTCTAAAATATTACATTTCCGCTCGTCTGTGACCGGATTTATGACATATTACTTTCTGCAAATGTTAAAAACAAAATGCAAATGCAAAAACAAAGCAACAACAAAAACAACAACAACAACACAAAAACAACAGGAAACAAACACTAAAGTTGCATTTTGTTCTACAGGGTCCTTTTTTCTTTCTTTTTTTTTTCTTTTCTTTCTTTTTTTTATTTATTTTATTTATTTTATTTATTTTATTTATTTTATTTATTTTATTTATTTTATTTATTTTATTTATTTTATTTATTTTATTTATTTTATTTATTTTATTTATTTTATTTATTTTTAGTTTAGTTTTTTGTGTGTTTTTTCTGACATTTTACTTTCTGAAAATAAAAGAAGTTCATATTTCTGTAAGAGAGAACATAAGAGTCCAATATATTGGTTGTTTGTTTGTTTGTTTTTTATTGAATTATCACAAATGTCGTTCACAGAATCATCTTGACGTCTCGAGTTCAAATTGTTTAAATCGAGTCGTTTTAAAGGTGGAGAAGCTTTTTCCTCACAACGAGAAGAGAAACAAACACTTTGACTCACGTATGAGACTGCGGTCACACTCAGTCCTGTTTAGTCCTGTTTTAGTCCCTGTTTAGACCTGGTTTAGTCCTGGTTTAGTCCTGGTTTAGACCTGGTTTAGTCCTGGTTTAGTCCTGGTTTAGACCTGGTTTAGACTTGGTTTAGTCCTGGTTTAGTCCTGGTTGGTCCTGGTTAGTCCTGGTTAGTCCTGGTTTAGTCCTGGTTAGTCCTGGTTTAGTCCTGGTTTAGTCCTGGTTTAGTCCTGGTTAGTCCTGGTTAGTCCTGGTTTAGTCCTGATTAGTCCTGGTTTAGTCCTGGTTTAGTCCTGGTTTAGCCCTGGTTTAGACTTGGTTTAGTCCTGGTTTAGTCCTGGTTTAGTCCTGGTTAGTCCTGGTTTAGTCCTGGTTTAGTCCTGGTTTAGTAATGGTTTAGTCCTGGTTTAGCCATGGTTTAGTCCTAGTTTAGTCCTGGTTTAGACTTGGTTTAGTCCTGGTTTAGTCCTGGTTTAGTCCTGGTTTAGCCCTGGTTTAGACTTGGTTTAGTCCTGGGTAGTCCTGGTTTAGTCCTGGTTTAGTCCTGGTTTAGTCCTGGTTAGTCCTGGTTAGTCCTGGTTTAGTCCTGGTTTAGTCCTGGTTTAGTCCTGGTTAGTCCTGGTTTAGTCCTGGTTTAGTCCTGGTTTAGACCGGGTTTGGTCCAGATTTAACCCTGGTTTGGATCCTATTGTTAGGTTACAATAGGAGGCTGATGGCCCATTAAGGCCTGATAGAAAACAAAGAGGTTTAGTTTCTGGTGAAACCATAAACACCCTGTAGAGGAGGACACATATCTGAGTTCCCGGTCTTGATTCGCAGATTGAGAATGACTCTCGGATTCAGAGTCCGGATGAACAACTGAATCTTCTTCTGCAGTAGAACCCTGCTGGACGAATGAGGGATTGCACAGAGAATACAAATATAAAATACAACTGCTCCAAAAGTGCCATTTATTGGCATAAACACATGACTAAATGAATAACCGTGACTGGGCCCTCGCGCCTCCGCTCAGGCTCCTGGAACGGCTCCGTCCGTGGAAAAAATCCGGATAAAAATAGAAGCTTCTGGAAGCAGAAGCGTCTCCAGATTGAATAAATAATACATTTTTGGCTCCGCCTCGCGCTCCCACATACTTGAACAGGATTTTTCCGACGCGCTCTGGACATCTGGGGCCGTAGTAGTTCTAAACGCTGGAGACACATTACACAGGCGGAATTTCCCAGCGCTAATGGCAGACACGTTTGCTCCCCCTTCGCTCTCGTTTAAAGGCCCCGTATATCGTGATATCCACTCATTGAGAACATGTATCTGGTTGTAATTCGCTCATAATTCGCTTGTGTTTTTTGTAAAATTATATATATAATAATATATTTTGTATATATTAATATTAAAAATACCATTTATTGGTTGTTGTTCGGGACGTCGAGGTTAAAAACAAATTGCCTGACGAGCCGTTCCCGACACGTTTTGACGACTTAACAAAACCTGAGGGTCTTGGGGCGGAGTTTAGAGCAGAGACAGAACCAATCACATAAACTCAGAAGTGACGCAAAAAACGCGACGCGCTAAACCGGATATTACGTAGCCCATGTCAACAAGGCGTGTTCTGCGTTATCCGTCCCCGAACGCAGAAAATGTCTCCTGAATCGCGACGACGCCCTTCGCATAACTGCATCTAACGCACGCTCATCACGGCGAGTAGAGCGGACTTTCCTGATTGTTCAAACCAAATCGAGAGCAGAAGTAAACACTCGAGCTGGGTCACGAGCCGGGTCACGGGCCGGGTCACGGGCCGGGTCACGGGCCGGGTCACGGGCTGGGTCACGGGCCGGGTCACGGGCCGGGTCACGAGCCGGGTCACGAGCCGGGTCGGCCATCTTGAATGTTTTGGAACGGCGAGTGAAAAGCTACTTCCGTATCTTCAGTGTGACGCGTTAAAACCTCCGCCTGGGATTGGATCGGACGATTATGGTCCGACGACTTCATTGGCTCTGACTCGGGTTCCAGACCGTTCTGCATTGGAACAGAATGTGGGCGGGGCTGGCGGGCGGGTCAGGCGAAAAAACAAATGCATTGTGTGAGAAGCGGGAGACGAGCTCGGGACACGCCAACAGGAAGTGAAAGTGGTTAAAAATGATCTTTGTATTCCTTGACACAAGTTTGGGAATTTGTTGGGTTTTTCCAATTCTTCTTGAAATTACAAATATTATTATTTTTACATTTTCTGTTATTATTATGTCATTATAATTTTTATTTTATGATCAAATGATTAATATTGTTGGGTTTTGGTCATTTCAGTCAGATGTGATCCCGACAGTTACTCTGACTTAATTATAGTTTCTTTCCCCAAATACTTGTTTTTAGTCATTGAGACCATTACTTTTTACTTTTATGTCGTAGCAATACTATTACCACTTTATAATAATAACTACACCTTAATTAGCCTTAGTAAACCATGAATGAAGACTTAATTCATTATGTCGTTTATTAGGCATGATTCAGGCTTAATTAATGTTATGCTTAGGAATTAGGGTTAAAGTATGAGTTAAGTGTTTACTAAGCCTTTGTTCACTATTAATTAAGTCTTTGTTCATGCTTTACTAAGGGAAGAACAAGTGTCGTTATTACTGTGTTATAATCAGCTCAAGCGCTTAACGAGAAGAGAACGTCTGACGATAGAAAACACAGAGGCCCTTATTCTGGTCTAATTAGGCTGAGGTCATTTTGGGCCCGGCTTGTTCTGGGTGCAGAGTCGGGTCATGTGTCTGAGTGCGTTCAAACAGGAAGTTGGGGGTCAAAGGTCGTGTGTGCGGAGCTGAGCAAACACAGACTTTAGAATGACTCACTGTTTTTGTTCGAGACACAAAATCTCTGACAAACTGCAGCCGGTTCCTGGGCCGGGGCGAGGGCTGGGCCGGGCCTGAGCCGTGGGCTGGGCCGGGCCGAGGGCTGGACCGGGCCGAGGGCTGGACCGGGCCGCGGGCTGGGCCGGGCCGTGGGCTGGACCGGGCCGGGCCTCGCTGCGGTACCAGGCCTCACAGCAAAAGGCCCACAAAAGTCCTGAAAGGTCCAGGCTTTATGGGCTTTAGAGTTAAACTGAACAAAGTGAATTGCTCCTGACCCAGAGCAGCAGGAACAGAACCTGAAGGAACTGACATCTGTCAACCACAACCCACACAAACATCCACCTGAACCAAAAAAACACTAATTTAGAGTAAAAAACAAACAAAAAAGATGTATATTTTGATTAATAAAAAAATAAAATTATATATATATATATATATATATATATATATATATATAGGTAGGTAGGACCTGAACCACTCCAAGGCGGTTTCCCTGACAACCACACCGAGCTCCAAGAGAGAAGAGGGTTGTGTGGTCCACTGGGTCAAATGCAGCGAAAGAACAGCTGAACTCCCAGAATCAGCCATTAAAAACAGATCATTAAAAACTTTAAAAGTGCAGTTTCTGTGCAAAGAAACGACTTGTAATAATGTAATATTTGTTGCATTAAATTTTATTTTATTTACACTTTTAGAAGAGTATTTTTTCCTCTGCCTCGTCTCAAAGCCAATCACACTTTTCACAAAACGTAGAGTCTAGTAAAACAAAGGTTCAGTTTGACATGAACTAGAAACACAACAACAAAACAACACTTCCTGAAAGAGGAGGGAACCACCTCCTGACATCATCAAGTAGGACGTGTTTTCAGCTCCACAACAAACACACATTTAACATATGTTACGTTTAAATCAATAATATTCAGAAGGATTAAAAGCTTCAAAGTTCAGATTCCAGACAGTGCTTTGCCCTCGTACCTCGGTGCTTTTTTACACTCCGTGTGTCGGATGGTGAGGATTTTTCACATTCCTCCGGTGGTTTTCTGAAAACTCCGGAAGCTGCGTCTGGAAAAGATCTCTGCTGCTGCGAGGAGGGAAGAGGAGGGAGAGAGAGGATGAAAAGGAGATGGGGGAGTGCGGAAAAGGCCTCTGCTGCTGCGAGGAGGGGAAGAGGAGGGAGAGAGAGAATCCAGTGAATTATGTTTTCCTTCCTTTTCTCCCCTGGTATAAGCCGCCATGTTTGTTTTGACCTGTGTCTGTGATTGGCTGATGCACCTGTCAGTCACACCCATCTGAATGTGCCATGAACACAGGGATCAGACTGATATCGATCGGCATAAAAACACAGATATTTCCAAACAAATGTGCCCGACGTCATGTGACACTGAATCTTCTGTTTGTCCCTCGAGCGAGTTTGAGTTGTGGTTTTCAGTGATGCTGCTCCCACAGCTTGGATGAAGAATAAAGATAATCCTTTGAACATTGTGTTTTATAAAATGCAGTCCTCTGTGAGTCTCTAAAGGTTTTTATTTGAGTGTAAATGTTTTTCTGAAGTCCACTTTGGCCCGGATCATCCTTGAAATAGAGATTTTGACCTCGATATTGTTGTTTCCTGATTAAATAAAAGTGAATAAATAAATACAAATAACAAATATTACTATTGTTGATCGTGAGGCGATGTGGTGCTAAGGTTCTGTCCTTGTGTCCTTCTGGGAGTGAACGTGGCGCTCTGAGGGGCCGATGGTGCGGATTGGCAGCCTCACTTCCTTCAGTCAGCCCCAGGGCAGCTGTGGCTACAGAAGAAGCCCTCGGCCATCTTTAAACCTGTAGGAGTACTCGTTGGTTCCTTTCATTTACAGAAACTCTTAAGTTAAGATGGAAACAGAAGAGCAATTAGGCTGAAAAATATGTCAATTCAATGATTTTGTTCTCATTTCCAGTTTGTGGGTTTAAAATCGGATTGGCAAATATTCTCTAGGCATTTAATTGTATTTTGTTGGGTCGAAACAAAAATCCATACTTGATATTGTCCATCAAAAGAAGAGAGAAACATGTTTGTAGGATTGAATGTGTTGAAAGGTGAATGTAATTAGGCCTACAGTCTCATACATGATTATTCTCAGTGGGCCGGACGTGTATTTGTAATAAGGGACAGAGACCTCAGGGAAGAGACAACGGCCCGATGAAAGTCTAATGGTGGCGGTTTTTGGCGATGGACCGAAGCGGACTGTAGCTGTTTCCCCTGCGCTCGCACCTGCTTCAGATAAACGTCCATCGCGCTGCGCTCGTCTGGTTTAAATAAAGTTGAGGAGGAATGTTCCAGATTGAGTGATGTCCAGTTTATGGTCCCGAGACATCTGAGCGACACGCAGCTCGAAGGTCCCGTTTAGACCTGGTTTAGTCCTGGTTCAGTCCTGGTTTAGTCCTGGTTCAGTCCTGGTTTAGTCCTGGTTTAGTCCTGGTTCAGTCCAGGTTTAGACCTGGTTTAGTCCTGGTTCAGTCCAGGTTTAGACCTGGTTCAGTCCTGGTTTAGACCTGGTTTAGACCTGGTTTAGTCCTGGTTTAGTCCTGGTTCAGTCCTGGTTTAGACCTGGTTTAGACCTGGTTTAGTCCTGGTTTAGACCTGGTTTAGTCCTGGTTTAGACCTCATTTAGTCCGGGGTTTTCTTCACAGACTTCCACAGGGACAATCAACGAGAACCTGTCATAAGGACTTGAAAGTTATCAGTATCCATGGAGACAAGCTTTACAGGTCAGATCTGTGGAGTCTGTCACAGTAAGAATGCACGTTTTTTTCAGGTATTTCGAATCGATAAAACACTTGACATTAAAATAATACAAGACATAAGAAGTTTCATGGCAAACCAGTTACATCGTCATGGAGACAAACATCAGAAAACATTAATTGAATTCGACCCGTTGTAAAAGTCCCTTCTAGAAGCTTCTGTGAATTGGCATTAAACGTTCTAAACCTTCTAATCCCAAAACCGCAATCAGAATGTCAAATGTTGTACATGGTTTTTTCCCCCCACAGAGCGATCACGTTTCCTTCTGACAGGTTCACGTTTCCTTCTGACAGGTTCACGTTTCCTTCTGACAGGTTCACGTTTCGGTTTAAAGGGGAACCGCTCCGCCCTGGCTCTGCCCCGGCTCCGCCCCGGCTCCGCCCCGGCTCCGCCCCGGCTCCGCCCGGCGTCTCCGGATCTGTGCCCGGGACGACGCTGATGTGACGGGACAGACTCAGCTCTGGGCCGCGCTCTGTCTCCTCTCATCGCACGCTCCTATCAGATGTCTGAGCGTGATCTTAAACCTGATCCTAAACCTGATCCAAGCCCCGAGGCGTGGGCGAGCAAGCACACAGAGGGCAGGCAGGGGTGAGAGAGGGACATGACAGGAAAATGAGATTTAGGACGACACAAGGAGGAGGTTTCACTCGCATTTCCCAGAGATATTTGCTGGGACTTGATCGTGGACTAATCTGAACTCACATCACATCAGTGTCACGGCGCTGACAGCGAAAACACCTCAGACTCTTTTACAGCGAGGCAGCGTTGAGTTTAAAGACGAGGTGTTGTGTTCAGAGTGAGTCAGCTTTTGTCCATTTGTAACGTCTAGATTGGACGACTGTAACTCCTGCTCGCAGCGTCTCCTAAAAGCTCCATAAAAAGCTTTCAACTGGTTCAAAATGCCGCAGCAAGATTACTAACAGGAACTAAAAGAAAAGAGCACATTACGCCGGTGCTGGAGTCTCTTCACTGGCTCCCTGGCGAGTTTAGAATCACATTTAAACTCCGCCTCCTGACTTACAAAGCCATAAATGACATGGCCCCATCCTAAAGATGCTATAGTGCCATATCATCCAAACAGAGCTCTTCGCTCTCAGAATGCCGGCCTTCTAGTGGTCCCAAGAGTCTCTAAAAGCACAGTAGGAGGTAGAGCGTTTAGCTACCAAGCTCCTGTGTTATGGAATCAGCTCCTGTCCATGTTAAAGAGGCCGACACAGTCTCTTCATGTAAGACCAGACCTTAAAACGTTCCTCTTTGAAATGGCTTATGGTCAGGCCAGTTAGGAACAGAAATATAAACCTACAGTTTCAGCTACGCTGCCCTAGCAGCAACTATGGGGGAAGTATGGCAGCTTGAGCTCTATCCTCTGATAAATCAACAATATTTATATTTATATATTACTTCCCTGTGTTTGTGTTTGTTCACTGTTGCTGCTGCTCCAGGGATGACTGAACCTTAGATGACACAATCCTGACCTGTGGACCTGGACGCTCCTCACCGGCCTGGATGACTTCTGCTGTAGATGAGCCTCTGTGTTGACTGATTCTGGCTCCAGAGTCTCTGCAAATGGGAGCGCGTCAGTCCTGGTCCATCGACAGGATCCCTCATCATTGTGGTTCTCCTCCAGGTCTCTACTTCTTCCCAGTGTGTTTTACAGAATAGGAGGGTCTGAGGACAGGGGACGCTCTGGGACAGTTTTCCATTTGCTCAAATTCTTCTGAACGTTGACTTCTTCTTCTTCTTCTGTTCCATTGTTTGATTTCCTACCTTCCTGCTGGTCAGAGCTCTTCGTCTTTCTCGGCGTGTCTCGCTGTCACTCACACCGTGACAAACACTTGTTGTTTTGTGGCCGTCTATTTACACCATCAGTGTGTTTTTCAGACTTCAGACTCACAGCGCTCTCACTGTAACTTATATTGTTAATAAAAGGAACGTTTTAATACCTTTAATTGAATTGGAAAACGGAGTGTTTGTTTTCGTTGGGCGCAGACGGTTACTTCACTGTTCCCAAAGTGACCGGGATTTTCCGACGCTGTTGAAGTGAACAGGATTATTACTGTATGACCTCCATTAGTGAAACTACCTGGGCCTCGCTCCTGCCAAGTATAACTCATAAAGTGCACGGTTAATGTATGGAGCAGGCTTTAAATGGACTCTCCTCATCAGTGAGTAATTGTTTATTATTTCTAAACGAGAAATATCATCTAAACGGGTTCAGAAAGTCAGCTCTACGGTTTCTGTTTTTAGATTTATGCTGCAGTTTATGTTCATTTGGACTAAGATAATACACCACGAAAGAAAATGTATTTCTGTCAACTGGACGAATGTTTGAAGACGTTTCATCATCCGAGTCGTCAGTTCCTCTGCCAGGGTTCTGGAAAGTCTTTCTTATATCTGTCTTTCGAGCGCTGGTCCAGTTGACAGCAATACATTTAGTTTTTGCCCCGGACGCGCCCGGACCCCGACGACTGAGGGTCCGAACAGATCAAATAATGCATGGAAACTGTGACGAGGAGAACGTGCACGCTCAGGGAGACCTCACCCGCAACCTCTGGCCTGAGAGGGTGAGAACCTCGGGGGAAACACTGACCATATTGTTGGGTGGACGGATCCCGGGTTGGTCAGAGGGAGCACGAGGAGCAGGCGGTGGCTTCGCTCGGTGCAGGTGCAGAGGATTACGGAGCTCTTGTATCCGACACCTTTAATCGGCTCGTGCACCTGCTGCTGAGAAACGAAAGCCACGTTTCGACTGGCACCGGCCCTCCAGCCCGGTTGGCGTAGGAGCGCTGGGGCGATGGGTTTATCTTAGGCCGGATTCGCACTGGGCTTTTTTGAATCGCGCCGTACCGTCTTTGGCCTTCACAGAGTCTTTGCTAGATAAGCCTCCCTCTCTCCTCCTGATGGTTCCAGCGCCACAGTCTTTCTGCACATGGAAGATCTCTCCATCACTGTGAGAGCTCTACTTTATCCCACAGGGGTTTGTAGTGTTTCCGTGCCGAAGAGGAGGGTCTAAGGACTTTGGGACATTCACTCCTTTCCCGTGAACATAGCTCACTGTCACCCTTTGAGGAAACGACTGAGCGCGACGGCGAGATCGTGTCGTGCTTTTTGTTCATGTGTCACTGAAGCGCTAACGCCGTAGCAGAGAAGATGAGCCCAGCGGTGGGAAAGTTTCTCCGATATAGTGAGGCAGATATGAATAAAGCCAGAGCAACAGTTAACGAGAGTGAAATGGTCTTAAACGTGGTCTCGTCCCCATTTCACGCTTTTCCTGTCTAATAACGCCTAAAGGTCAAAAGCGTGAGTGCAGCCTAAACGGCAGAATGTGTCTCTGTGTTCAGGGCCTGGAGGCAGAGCTCTGCTGCGTGAACTGACGTCAACCAAACGTAACACTTTCTTAATAAATGCAATCTAAAGCGTATCTGAAATATACTTTATAGTTTTAGGGCCGATTGTCAGTCGTGTTTAGCTCTATAAGACGTGGCTGAAGAACTATTTCCGGTTTAACGCCGGTGATTTACAACATTGAGGACAGTTTCTGACCAATTCGCACCGAAGATGAACTAGTGGAAACGTGCCGCTGTCTATTGCGTGTGAATAAAACACGCTTTGTAACTTCTTTGGCTCTAAATCTGTACTGTAAGAATTAAGACCTTGTCCATTGACCTTTGAAACCTTTTCCCCAGGGACACACCGTTAGAACGCAGCAGTTAGCGCAGGGATCGGTCCACAGACCCTTGGGTTAATGGGAAAACGCTGTACCAAGAAGTACACAAGAAGTACACAAGAAGTACACAAGAAGTACACAAGAAGGACACAAGAAGTCTCTTTATGTCATGAATGAGCTAAATTCTCACTTTCTGAGGTTTGATCAATCACCCACCCCTCCCCCTGCACAGACCCCTGCCCCTGCACAGCTGCATGCTCCCTCTTCCACAGCCGGACAATGGCTTGCACCCGTCCCTCTTCACACCTCTGCTCCGGACCATCATCTCCCCACTTCGCCTGGACTCACCCATCCCCCCAGCACACAGTCCCCCTGCCAACCACTGACTGTCTCAACAGCTCAGGTGAGGAAAGAGCTGAAGAGGATTAAAGTGAGGAAGGCAGCAGGACCTGACGGCATCAGCCCCAGGCTCCTTAAGTCCTGCGCAGATGAACTGTGTGGAGTTATGGAGCATGTCTTCAACATGAGCCTGAAGCTGAGGGTGGTACCACAGGTCTGGAAGACCTCCTGTCTGGTACCTGTGCCTAAGACACCGCGCCCCAAAGACCTCAACAGCTTCAGGCCGGTGGCTCTCATGTCCCACCTGATGAAGACACTGGAGAGGCTGGTCCTGGACCACCTCCGCTCCACTGTGAGCTCAGCCATGGACCCGCTGCAGTTTGCATATCGGTCTGGCATCGGAGTGGAGGACGCCGTCATCTCCCTGCTGCACCGCTCTCTCTCTCACCTGGAAAAGCCTGGCAGCTCTGTGAGGATCCTGTTCTTTGATCTCTCCAGCGCCTTCAACACCATCCAGCCGCTGCTCCTGAGGGACAAGCTGGAGACGGCTGGTGTGGAGTATGACCTGGCAGAGTGGATCCTGGACTACCTCACAGACCGACCCCAGTTTGTGAGAGCCCGGAACTGTGTGTCTGACACTCGGACCTGCAGTGTGGGGGCGCCCCAGGGCACTGTCCTCGCGCCCTTTCTCTTCACCCTTTACACTGCAGACTTCAGACATGACACGGACAGCTGTGTCCTGCAGAAGTTCTCTGACGACTCTGCCATCATCGGACTCATCACGGACGACGATGACGCGGAGTACAGAGGACTGGAGCAGGACTTTGTGGACTGGTGTCAGCGGAACCACCTCCTCATCAACGCGGGGAAGACCAAGGAGATGGTGGTGGACTTCCGCAGACGCCACCCCACTGCCCCCTCACCAGTGAACATCCAGGGACGGGACATTGAGAGAGTGACTCATACAAGTACCTGGGTGTTCATCTGAACCACAAACTGGACTGGACTCATAACACAGACGCACTGTACAGGAAGAGCCAAAGTCGGCTCCACCTCCTGAGGAGACTCAGGTCTTTTGGAGTGACAGGGCCACTCCTGAAGACCTTCTATGACTCTGTGGTGGCATCAGCTCCTGTAGGTGTGGCCTGCTGGAGCAGCAGCATCACAGAGAGGGAGAGGAGGAAGCTGGACAGAGTCATCAAGAAGTCCAGCTCCGTCCTGGGCTGTGCTCTGGACTCGGTGCAGGAGGTGGGGGACAGGAGGGTCCTGGCTAGACTTACATCTATGCTGGACCATGAGTGTCACCTCCTGCAGGACACTCTGTCCACTCTGGAGAGCAGCTTCAGTGAGAGACTGATCCACCCTCGCTGTGTGAAGGAGAGGTTTCGCAAGTCTTTCCTGCTGCTGCTGTCAGACTTTATAACAAAAACTGTTAGTCCTGAACATGTGCAATACTGACTTAACCATGTAAAATACCGTCATATTCACACGCAATTAATGTCATATTCATGTGCATATAACTGATGTAAATAAGAGTGTTTACTTTACCATTATTATTAGTATTATTTTTCCTATGCCAGCTATTTTTATTATTATTACTATTACTATTATTACTATTATTTTATTTTATCTTTATTTATATTTTCTTCCCTCCATTCCCTATTAAGATGTGAGAGGTCCTGTTTACAGTAGTTTTGTCAATAAGAGTTTTTGTTTTTGTTCATAAGAGTGTTTTTTAAACTTCCTATAAGTTATCTGCCCTTCCCTCTGTATCTACTGTGTTGTAACATCAGAATGTCCCCATGTGTGGACAAGAAAGGATTATCTTATCTTATGACTTAATATTTAACTTTTTCCACCTTAACACTCACAATCTTGTTGTGATGCTAACCACAAACTACCAAGAAGAAGAAGAAGAAGAAGAAGAAGAAGAAGAAGAAGAAGAAGAAGAAGAAGAAGAAGAAGAAGAAGAAGAAGAAGAAGAAGAAGAAGAAGAAGAAGAAGAAGAAGAAGAAGAAGAAGAAGAAAAGAAGAAGAAGAAGAAGAAGAAGAAGAAGAAGAAGAAGAAGAAGAAGAAGAAGAAGAAGAAGAAGAAGAAGAAGAAGAAGAAGAAGAAGAAGAAGAAGAAGAAGAAGAAGAAGAAGAAGAAGAAGAAGAAGAAGAAGAAGAAGAAGAAGAAGAAGAAGAAGAAGAAGAAGAAGAAGAAGAAGGTGAAGAAGAAGGTTAGAACCCAAGAGGTCAGTACACCCAAAAAATGCCAGGAAATGTCTATTATCTTGGTGTTTTTCTTCTGGAACACAAAGACGAGGGACAGAGGCCTAAAGTGGGCCAGATGGTCACATAATTAGTGTAGTGTTTGTATAATGTCCTGGTCGATCAGATATCAAATGTTCTCTCTCCCTCGGTGAGAAGACTGGTCGCTTTGTGGCCTTTAATCTGCTCCTGATCCTGAAACCGGACCCCCGTAAAGTCTCGGACCCTGTCTTTCATCCAGTTCTGATGGTGAAACCGGACCCTCTTAGTCCTGGTTTTGGGCTTTGAGCCGGCGCCCAGCTCCTTTCTCTTGGGCGCAGACAGGAGCAGAAACATGAGACTGGAGGAGACGGAGGTGCTCGAGAGAGACGAGGGTTTCTCACTCAAAATCGTGGTTTTATTTTCAGTTTCGCGCTGTGAAAACTGAATGTCCGTGTGTTTTTGGGGTCGTGGGAGAAACACTTTCACGTGAACTCCGACTGACCCATAACCAGGTCCGCCGACGAGCCACAGAGCCACAGAGGCGACGAGCCACAGAGGCGACGAGCCACAGAGCCGACGAGCCACAGAGCCACAGAACCGACGAGTCAAGGCCAAGACACGAGGCTGCGGACTTATAAACATGATCCTGTAAAATAATACGCTCTGAAATATGATCTTAAAGGCGCAAACAAGGCTCAAAATGCTATTGTCAATAAGAGTGTCAGTAATGCCATACTGCGGAACATTCCTGGCAAAGCAACAACATCCGCTTTTAATTCAAACTTAAACATGCCTCCAATTATTTTGACTTTGTTTTTATGTTGATTTTTCACATTCTAGTTTGTATTCCTACTATGACCTTTAAGAGCTTTATGTTTTATTGGTTTATTGAACCTTATTTTAATCCATCGCTGTGTGTGAAGCACGTTTCCCGCGCTGTAAGGCAAGGCAAGGCAAGGCAAGTTTATTTGTAGAGCACATTTCATACACAAGGCAATTCAAAGTGCTTCACAGCAGGAAAAATGCATTCAAATCACAAAGAAATTACAGAAATACAATAAAATTAACTAAATTAAAAATTATCAATCCAACTGATTTTCTAAACTAATAAAATCACAAACAAAAGAGAAGAGTGCAAAGAAAAAATCCTTTTAGTCATATGCGCAGCTAAACAAAACAGTTTTTAGCTTAGATTTGAACATTGTCAGAGTAGAAGCCTGTCTCACATCTTCAGGAAGAATGTTCCAGATTTTAGCTGCATAAAACTGAAACGCAGATTCCCCATGTTTAGTCCTGACTCTGGGCACCAGCAGGAGGCCGGTCCCTGAGGTCCTCAGAGTCCGAGATGGTTCATATGGCACTAACATATCCAAGATGTACTTTGGTGCTAGGCCATGGAGAGACTTGTACACAAGCAGAGCTGCTTTAAAGTCTATTCTCTGAGCCACAGGGAGCAGTGCAGAGACCTGAGAACAGGACTAATGTGATCATACTTCCTGGTTCTGGTCAGGACCCGAGCAGCAGCGTTCTGGATGTACTGCAGCTGTTTTACAGCTCGTTTGGAGAGACCAGTGAGCAGGCCGTTACAGTAGTCTAATCTACTGGAGACAAACGCGTGGATAAGTCTCTCTAAATCTGGTTTTGACACTATATTTTTGATTTTGGCAATGTTTTTTAGATGGTAAAAAGCTGCTGATGTTATTGATTTGACGTGGCTATTAAAGTTCAAGTCTGAGTCCATTATTACCCCCAGATTTCTAATTTGGTTTGTAGGTTTTAGAGCGAGACTCTGGAGGTGACGCTAACACTTTCTCTTTGTTTCTGTGGGCCAAAAACGATTATTTCAGTCTTGTCTGAGTTCAGCTGGAGAAAGTTGTTTTGCATCCACAAACTGATCTGTTGGATGCAGTGACAGAGTGAATCTACTGGTCCATAGTCACCTGCCGATAGTGAAACATAGATCTGAGTGTCGTCTGCATCATTGTGATAGGACACATTTTCACTGCGTATCAACTGACCCAACGGCAGCATGTAGAGGTTGAACAGAAGGGGACCCAGGACTGACCCTTGGGGCACTCCACAGGTCAGGGTCATGTGGTCTGAGACACAGCTACCAATTTCAACAAAGTACTTCCTGTCTTCCAGATAGGACCTTAACCAGTTTAGGGCAGTGCCAGTGATGCCCACCCAGTCCTCTAGTCTCTGTAAGAGGATCCCATGATCGACAGTGTCAAATGAAATGTGCAATACAAAAGTGGGACATTTGTTTGGGTTCAGTTGTGTTTTAGTTTTGATTGATCTTTGGGATTTCTTTGGATTTATGTCTGTTTTTCTATCGTTTTTGTTTGATTTTTTATGTTTTTGCATTTTTTTTTCAGAAAAGGAGCAGATATTTATAAGATTTGTTTTCCTCCTCTCTGCTCCTTTTTGAATGTGACGGTCATTTATTTGAATGTAAATAACACACAATTGAAATAAATAAATAATTTTTTCATGTTTATATACATATTTTTGTTCTTTGTTCTTTAAAAATTTCAAAAAAATCTTAATAAAAAAAAGAAAGAATTGTGCTATGCAAAGAAGAGTTTTTTATTATAATTTGTATTCATATATTGGAATAAAACAATGTCTCATCTCTATCTGGCTCATATTTTAAAGAGAACATATTATGCAAAATGGACTTTTAAGAGCTTTTAACCATTTTTTTGTCTCATTAAACCGCTCGACTGTGACACATGTTTGATCCGGCCTGTAGACGTTTTAGTATTCAAAAAAGTGTTTAAAAAGCGCTTTGCTGCGACATTTTCGGTGAAAGTAGCTCCGCAGTTTCAATATTGAGATTGAAAATGTTCAAAATAGAAAGTAACGCTCATAGATTATGGCAGACAAACCATAAATAATGTGCACGATTACGTAAACGAGCCGTGACGCTTCAGAGGCGACTGTATGTTACACACAATCATCGTGAAACGCACAAAAAACACATCAAAAAACTGAAAAAACACGTTATTAAGACAAGTCAAAAGTGAATTTGTCGACTTTATTTGACTTTTATTTATCGGCCTTGATTGAGTTCAACACGTGTCATAACAACGAGACGAAAGTACAAGCGAAATAATCAAACTGCACCATCTGCACCACCAGCTGAAGGATTATCAGGCTAAAATCAAGATAAATATTCAGATTTCGAGTTGATTTTCTCTCTGATTTCAGCCGTGTCCCTGATTTATTGACGCAGCAGCAGGAGTTTTGGATTCACTGGAATGCTCCAATAAAGCCAAAGAATTCTCTGGCTCCACGACTTTGCTCTGATGAAGCTTTGATCCACTCCCGTTCATCTCTCCTTCTCTCTTTAATGAAAAGCACACGTTTCCGAGGGCGACCGGGGACAGAGCTCTACATGTATGTTTTCAATCTATATCTGTCTATTTTAGGAGAAAAGAGCATTTCATTTATTTTGCTTTAGCCACCGTTCTGGGATCAAAACATATAATTCGAGAGGCCTGGATCGGACTGACAGAAACATGTCAGTGAAAACGAGCATTTAAAGGCGCAGTGTAGCCACGTTCTGACCGGCCCCGGGGCCCACAGACCGGTTTGCCCAGGGTGCCCGGGGGTGTGTCTTTTTCCGAGCACAGATCCTGCCGACAACGCCATTTGAACACGAATCAGCTCTTCTTCATCCATCCATCCATCTCCTTCTTGTCTGGGGCCGGGTCGCCGGGGGCAGCAGTCTAAGCAGGGACTCCCGGACTTGCCCCTCCCCAGACACTCCCTCCAACTCCGCGGGTGCAGAGGGATCTGGGCGGCAGTCGACGGCAGGGGCCTCGACGACCAGATCTCCGGACACAGCTTTGCTTCATAAATACAATAAATCGTACCCAAGGCCGATCTCAGCGGTTCACAAAAGCCGTTTAGCAATTTCAAGTTTGTTTTTTCCTGTGACAAAGATATTTCAGTTTATCCTCTTCGCCTCTACGCGGTGTCTTTGGGTCAGTCTGTCCGTTTAGTCACAGAAATCCACCTCTGTCCATCTGGAGCGCCGTCGTTCTGTTACAGGTAGTAGTAAATAGTAAGCGTACGGTCCGTCAAACGTACTCTCGTATAATACCTACTGTACGAGCTGGACGTTAAAATGCTCCCTCGCCGTTCTCGGTTAAACCCCGTGTTTACCCCTCGCTCCATAAACCCGTTCGCTCCATAAACCCCGCTCGCTCCTGCGCTCTTCTTCTCCCCCCCGTACCATGTTTTATGCTCTGAATCCGGCGCTTTGATCTGGCTCCATAAAACCCGCATGAAAACGTTTGACCCAAAGCTTTTGGGCCCGACGCCGCCTTTAAAGCGCTCGCACACAACGAATGTACCACTTTTTTTTTGACATGAGAAACGTTTAAATCACCGTCGGGGGATTTTGCAAAGAAGTGTGAGGGAGCGTCGTCATGGTTACTCTGGCGATTAGGAAAAGAGTTTGTTCATAAAACCGTCTTATCTCTTGTCTCTCTTTGTTTAAACGAGTCTAATGCTTTTTTTTAATTCTGCGTTTAGAGGTTTGCAGTTTTACAGAGCGACCTTTACTCCCTGTTTCTTACACGATTTGTTTGGGTTTTAGTTTCGTCTTTATTCGTCAGGGGGCGTGCACAAAATGGACATACATCTGCAGAAGGTAAATACGCAACAACAGCAATAAAAAAGTATACATTTCATCACAATTACAACACGAATAATGGCTCACTAAAACGCACCATGAAAGTTTACAAATACAAAATCAGTTCAGACGGATAAAGAATACGGCATAAATCTAACTTGGCTGATGTCGGCGCTGTTGATTATTGTCGGGATACGCTTTTTCAGGTTCGGAGTGAAGTTATGAATATCTAGAGATAATTTCAGACGCTTCGAAATGTAAAAAACGAAAAGACCGATCGCGCGAAGGCAAAGAACATGTTTTGTGTCTGTTCTTGTCAGTAAGGAAACTGGCTTTTCTATGTTTTTAAGTCCAATAAATCTCCGCTTTTAGTCTTTAGTCTTAGTTGTGGGGCTTTAAGTATCGTTGGTCTTACTTTGGCACAGATTTCGGCTCCTCTGCATCAAACAAAACAGAAATACAGAACTCTCCATGAGGGGGCGCCAGTTTGACATGAGTAAAAGAGCCCTTTGTGCAAATCGCTGGCCCAAGCGGTCAGACCGATGAGAGAAATCACAGTTGCGTTCGTGCTGACCTTTAGCACAAAGACATAATTAAAGGTCCTCGGAGTTACGGGATGCGGGGTCCGAGCCTCTGAATCATGGCTCCCTCTCGGGCCCCGGGGCCGTCCTGTGTGGTCTCTGAAGGAACACTGTCCAGGATCAGGAGAACAGGCTGCGGTTCATAAAAGATAAGGCTGAGAAGCCCGGGCCACCAGACGGCATGAGGTCACCGCGCTGGAGAGGCGATAAAGCACTCACGCCCCACAACCAGAGGGTCCCCGGGTCAGTGTTTGTGCGAAGAGTCATGTCTCTTTTGCTTTTTTAACACAGCCTTCGAACAGGGACGCTTAATCCAGAATCAGGGTTATTTAGATTCAAATCTACAGTGTCAGGACTGTCAGACATTGGGCTTATGATGAATCGACCGAAACACATATTTATCAAATTTATAGCACTAAAATTCCATGATCTGGTCCTGGGCTATTGAACATACAGCACGGTCTGAGAGGAAAGTATGAAAACAATGGTTAAAAGTAATGTAAAAAGTGTTTCTGTTCAAGTTGTCGACTTGTGGAAAGATCTAACAGATGAACTTAAAGTAAATCTATTTTCCATTTTAAAAAACAGTTGAAAAATATAAGAAGGAAAATGTATGTGTTTAAGAAATCTGTGAAATTCTGCCTTTTCTACTGTAATAATAATAAACAGGGAAGATGTGAGTTTGTTACACGCTAAAGATCAAACCTAAAAAAAGTACATTTTTATCTGTTTTTTTATGTCTCATGACTTATTTCACTTTATCGTTCAGAAACTTTGATGTCATGGTCACATTTTAGAGGAACGTGATGTTTGATGACGTGAATGACAGAATTAAAGCTGTTACAGTCGCTTGCTCATGAATAATTGTAATACTAAATGTACATGGTAAACTAAATAGAATGCAGACAAATTCTCACGTAGGTTCTAATTAATATATCGTCGTTAACCCTGCTTTTCCGACTCATAAAAGTGAAGAAAACAGCGCGTTCCCGTATAAAGTATAAACCAGACACTGCTTTATCTGAGGACATACCATAACACAGGCCTCCAAGCGCTTAAAATACCCCCAAGTATGAGGCCATTTCCTACAGACCCCGGGGCCTCGGGCAGCGCTGAGGTCACTCTCTGCCACTTTGCACTGGAGCGTGGGTAAATATAAACACTATGTAAAAGAAGTCGGTGTAATCCCTCATTCGTCCAGGCGTGTTCCATAGTAGAAAAAGCTTCAGTTGTTTCATCTGGACTCAGTTTGAAAAAATAGACGTTTCGACTCTCATCCAAGAGTCATTGTCAATAACAGAATTTAGATCGAGAACTCCGATATTAATACTGTTCTGTGGTAAGTAAAAGAAATAATACTGTGAAATCTCATCTAAATCAATACAATAATCGTGTTTTTATGACTTGGTTTGGTGGATTGTCCCTGGGGTAAACGTTTATGATAGTTTTACATCAGCAACGTCGCAGTTTGTGAAGAAAAAGTGACAAATGAAAGTGGGAAAAAACAGGAAGTAGAGCTGAATCCCTCTGTGATGTCATCAATCAGCGACGTCCCATCACAAAATAAAGAAATATAATTTCACACGCGAGTGGCACAACAATATTAACACGTTATATCAGGTGTTATTATTTGCCGAATCATCACTATTGGGTAATTGATATGGATTTTGGCCCTTGTTTACACTACGGTTGCTAAGTAATCAGGAAGTGAAAGTGTGATTGTCGCCAAAATGGTAAAACTAGAAAAAAAACAGGCAAAAATGTTTAGCTAAATATTAAATACAATCATGTTCCCTTAGTTTTATTGGAAAGTGTGGTCAGCTAGTTTCTCTGTAAGTAACGTTATGATTTCTGGAAATACATTTGTGTTGTAAACGGTCATATGCTAAGTAATAAATAATAAACTAAATCAACAAAAACATTTCACATCGAATTGAATTTTTTTGACATCGTATTTTTTTTTACATCAAATAGATTTTTTTTTTTCATCAAATAAAAAAAGTCATTGTATTTATATACAATTCATATTTTTACTAGATTCGATGAAAAAAAAAAAACGATCGTTATAAAAACACAAAATAACCTTCATACCAAGTTTTAAAAAATAAAAACACAAACTGATTAACCTAATTAGTCCTGGTTTAGACCCTTCCTTGGTCCTGGTTTAGTCTTGTAGATCCTGGCTTTGTGCTGGATTACATTATTTATTCTCTAATGGTTAGTCGCAATGGTAACGGTCCTAATTACTCATTCTGAAACCCATGGACAACTCACTACTGTAAATCAAAAATGAATAAATAAAATAAATAAAATAAATAAAATAAATAAAATAAATAAAATAAATAAAATAAATAAAATAAATAAAATAAATAAAATAAATAAAATAAATAAAATAAATAAAACATTTATAATTTCATCTTTAGTGGTGGAAAGCATAAAAGTAAACGTGTTTGTCATTAATAATTGATTTAAAGGATGATTTCTTATCCCAGTCGCTGTGGCAACCGCCGCAAACGCCACGTGACCTGTCGCAGCTGTCATGGCGGCGGCGCGGAAGCTGCAGCTCTGCGCCGTGTCTCCCACCGCCAAACACTCCGCTTCTGTGCTCTTCCTCCACGGCTCAGGTGCCCCGGACTGTCCGACACACTCTCCCGGGAACTGACCGCCCCAAACCGGCCTCTGTCCGCGGAGCTGTCGCGTTTTAGAGCCGGTTTTAGCTCATTGTTTTTAGCCTTTAGCCTCCTCACGAGCTCGGTCAGGGCTTACGTCACGCCAAGCGCCTTCTGTCATTTTATTTTCATTTAAGTTATTTTATACTATTACCTGCCTCTTCTGTGTTTGAATAAATATTATAATATTTGTAAATCCAACATTATTTTAGCTAATAATCAGATTTAGACTGTGGTAAACCTATAAATGTGTCTAATAATTAAAAGCAACAGCTGTAATTGTTATATAAAGTAAAGGAGAGGGTCAGATGCAGAGAAAAAAGTAGAAGTACTTTATTTTGGAGGATCTGTACTTTACTTGAGAGGAGTTTTCCACGTTTTGGCCCATTTAAAGCCTCATGTTGTATGTTTAGGATGTCACTGATCTAGACTGAATGTGCACATATTTGATCCTGGGCCCTCCGGCTCCTGAAAGTTTAACTGTCTAAAGCTGTTGTTCTGTTGCTCAGGCGACACTGGGCAGGGCCTGAGAGCCTGGGTCAGAGACGTGATGACCCCTGACCTCGCCTTCTCCCACATCCGAGTCATCTACCCCACAGCTCCAGAGAGGTGAGAGCTACAGGAACCAGTCTGACCCTCTCCTCTGTATCCTCTGCTCCTCTCCATCCTCCTGACTCCATGTCTTCTCCTCTGCTCCTCAGGCCCTCTCCTCTGCTCCTCTGACCTTCTCTGTTCCTCTTACCCTCTCTTCTACTCCTCTGCTCCTGACTATGTCCTGCTCCTCAGACCCTCTCCTCTGCTCCTCCGACCCACTCCATCCTCCTGACTCTAAACTGTGTCCTGCTCCTCTGGCCCTCTTCTCTGCTCCTCTGCTCCTCTGTCCCTCTTCTCTGCTCCTCTGACCCTCTCCTGCCCCTCTCTTCTGCTCCTCTGACCCCCTGCATCCTCCTCACTCCATGTCCTGCTCCTCAGACCCTCTCCTCTGCTCCTCTGCTCCTGAATATGTCCTCCTCCTCTGCCCCTCTCTTCTGCTCCTCTGCTCTTCTCCCTCCTCCTGACTCCATGTCCTGCTCCTCAGGCCGTACACTCCGATGCGCGGGGCTCTGTCTAGCGTCTGGTTCGACCGGCTGAAGATTTCCCGGGACTGTCCGGAGCATCTGGACTCCATCGACGCCATGGCTGAACTATTGGGCTCTGTTATTCAAGACGAGGTCAACGCGGGGATCCCCAAACACAGGATCATTATAGGTGAGGTCACACAGGATCATTGTAGGTGAGGTCACACAGGATCATTGTAGGTGAGGTCACACAGGATCATTGTAGGTGAGGTCACACAGGATCATTGTAGGTGAGGTCACACAGGATCATTGTAGGTGAGGTCACACAGGATCATTGTAGGTGAGGTCACACAGGATCATTATAGGTGAGGTCACACAGGATCATTATAGGTGAGGTCACACAGGATCATTATAGGTGAGGTCACACAGGATCATTATAGGTGAGGTCACACAGGATCATTGTAGGTGAGGTCACACAGGATCATTGTAGGTGAGGTCACACAGGATCATTGTAGGTGAGGTCACACAGGATCATTGTAGGTGAGGTCACACAGGATCATTATAGGTGAGGTCACACAGGATCATTATAGGTGAGGTCACACAGGATCATTATAGGTGAGGTCACACAGGATCATTGTAGGTGAGGTCACACAGGATCATTGTAGGTGAGGTCACACAGGATCATTGTAGGTGAGGTCACACAGGATCATTGTAGGTGAGGTCACACAGGATCATTGTAGGTGAGGTCACACAGGATCATTATAGGTGAGGTCACACAGGATCATTGTAGGTGAGGTCACACAGGATCATTGTAGGTGAGGTCACACAGGATCATTGTAGGTGAGGTCACACAGGATCATTGTAGGTGAGGTCACACAGGATCATTGTAGGTGAGGTCACACAGGATCATTGTAGGTGAGGTCACACAGGATCATTGTAGGTGAGGTCACACAGGATCATTGTAGGTGAGGTCACACAGGATCATTGTAGGTGAGGTCACACAGGATCATTGTAGGTGAGGTCACACAGGATCATTGTAGGTGAGGTCACACAGGATCATTGTAGGTGAGGTCACACAGGATCATTGTAGGTGAGGTCACACAGGATCATTGTAGG
>NW_027315945.1:37671077-37768577 GCF_026437365.1 Eucyclogobius newberryi | reverse complement strand
CTCCTCCTGACTTCCACAGACTCCTCCTGACCTCCACAGACTCCTCCTCCTGACCTCCACAGACTCCTCCTGACCTCCACAGACTCCTCCTGACCTCCACAGACTCCTCCTCCTGCCCTCCACAGGCTCCTCCTCCTGACCTCCACAGACTCCTCCTGACCTCCACAGACTCCTCCTCCTGACCTCCACAGGCTCCTCCTCCTGACCTCCACAGACTCCTCCTCCTGACCTCCACAGACTCCTCCTCCTGACCTCCACAGACTCCTCCTGACCTCCACAGACTCCTCCTGACCTCCACAGGCTCCTCCTCCTGACCTCCACAGACTCCTCCTCCTGCCCTCCACAGGCTCCTCCTCCTGACCTCCACAGACTCCTCCTGACCTCCACAGACTCCTCCTCCTGACCTCCACAGGCTCCTCCTCCTGACCTCCACAGACTCCTCCTCCTGACCTCCACAGACTCCTCCTGACCTCCACAGACTCCTCCTGACCTCCACAGGCTCCTCCTCCTGACCTCAACAGGCTCCTCCTCCTGACCTCCACAGACTCCTCCTGACCTCCACAGACTCCTCCTGACCTCCACAGACTCCTCCTCCTGCCCTCCACAGGCTCCTCCTCCTGACCTCCACAGACTCCTCCTGACCTCCACAGACTCCTCCTCCTGACCTCCACAGGCTCCTCCTCCTGACCTCCACAGACTCCTCCTCCTGACCTCCACAGACTCCTCCTCCTGACCTCCACAGACTCCTCCTGACCTCCACAGACTCCTCCTGACCTCCACAGGCTCCTCCTCCTGACCTCAACAGGCTCCTCCTCCTGACCTCCACAGTCTCATGGACAGTGTAATAAAGCTTGTGTTTTCGTTTGTATTTGTTGTTGTTTTGTAGTGTGCGATGTTGACATAAATGAACATCTCGATGATGTCGCTCGGGCAATACGACGTCCCCCGGGCGATACGAAGTCGCTCGGGCCACGTATCGGGCGATACGACGTCGCTCGGGCCACGTATCGGGCGATACGACGTCGCTCGGGCCACGTATCGGGCGATACGACGTCGCTCGGGCCACGTATCGGGCGATACGACGTCGCTCAGGCGAAAAATCACAAAGAAATCAAAGTTTCAATAATCTGATAAATCTTGATCAGATTTAACTCTTCATTAAGAACATTTTTACTTCTTCAATATTGATCTTAAAGTTAATTTATTGATCTGTAACACTTTTTTTAACTCGACACAAATGTTTAATTCATATTTATCTGCAAATTCTTTACATTTTACAGCCAAACTTATTCCTCAAAAACTATAAAAATCCCAAACTGAGACCGATTGGTTTAGTGGTCGTACAGCGCCTCCTGCTGGACAAACACTGCTCATACAAACCGCCCCCTACAGGCTGGACACGTCACTGCAATAAAACAGTCGAGACAAAAAGATTTAAAATAAACACATTTGATCCCAGAATAACTCGTTTTAATACATTCACTTCCTGTTTATCATTGATGACATCACACCAGGAAATTACCCAGCATTGTCTCTCTTACCTTTTTTTATTTTATTCGACGACTAAAAATATATGACTTTGTTGTGTCGAATTAATGTTTAGAGTGAAAAAAAAAAAGTAGTTTATTTTGTGTAAATTCTGTATAAACTTTGACTGAGTTTCCCTGGACGTCACTTCCTGTTATGACTTTATCGATTTTTAAACTTTTTTCTCCACAAATACCGACTTGATTGTTGTAAAACTATAATTTATATTTATAACAGGCATTAATACTCCAAATTAAGTCCAAATTAGAACACAATATTCAAACCTGTAAATGGCACTTTAAAAACAGGTGAAAAAAGTTTTAAAAAACTCAACTTAACTTGGATAATTGGAGAGAAAAATATATATCACAAGTTTTTAATCATGTAAAAAATTAATTGTGTGAAAATGGCAAATTTGCAAATATTTGAGTCATTTAAATATGAGAAATTGACACAGTCAGATTTAAATGTATTGCTTAATTTTTTTGATATTAGAATCGAACAATTTAGGATTCTGGATATTTTATTCAGCATTTGAGTTAATTAAATGTGACTGAGGTGTTGAATAAAGACTTGAATAAATCATAATGTGTCCAAGATGATCAAGTTTAGACTCGATCTTTAAGTCTTTGTGGTAGAAATATTTGTCAAAAATAGAATAAATAAAATAAAAGATCTTTCGGTGCAGATTTGAGCTTTTCTGAACTTTTTCTGTTTAATACAAATAACTTCAAACATTTTCGTTCATTAATCACTTTATTTCATCTTCACAGATCTGGATTTGAACAGTTTCATCTCTTTTCTGTCGAAATATTCTCCAGAGGTTTGAGGCCAAAATAACGACCGAGCTGTGACCCCCCCAGACCCGGGACCCCCCACAGACCCGGGACCCCCCCAGACCCGGGACCCCCCCAGACCCGGGACCCCCCCAGACCCGGGACCCCCACAGACCCGGGACCCCCACAGACCCGGGACCCCCAGACCCGGGACCCCCCCAGACCCGGGACCCCCACAGACCCGGGACCCCCACAGACCCGGGACCCCCACAAACCCGGGACCCCCACAGACCCGGGACCCCCAGACCCAGGACCCACAGACCCAGGACCCCCACAGACCCGGGACCCCCACAGACCCAGGACCCCCACAGACCCGGGACCCCCAGACCCGTGACCCCCACAGACCCAGGACCCCCACAGACCCGGGACCCCCAGACCCGTGACCCCCACAGACCCAGGACCCCACAGACATGAGACCGACCTGTTTTAATGTTTAATCGTCTCATGATCCTCAGGGTCCCGACCCCCTGTTTGGGAACCTCTGTCCTCAAAATGTGAAATAAATAACACAATGATGTCGATACATGAATTATAAATGTCTAAATATTAAATTAATTCATTAAACAACAACAAAATAACCAAGACATGGTTTTGTAATTAAGATGACATTTTCCCTTCTTGGGAAACTTTAATTAACACAAAACTAAACCAGGTCTAAAACCAGGTCTAAACCAGGATTAAACCAGGATTAAACCAGGATTAAACCAGGATTAAACCAGGTCTAAACCAGGTCTAAACCAGGATTAAACCAGGATTAAACCAGGATTAAACCAGGTCTAAACCAGGTCTAAACCAGGTCTAAACCAGGTCTAAACCAGGTCTAAACCAGGTCTAAACCAGGTCTAAACCAGGTCTAAACCAGGTCTAAACCAGGTCTAAACCAGGATTAAACCAGGATTAAACCAGGATTAAACCAGGATTAAACCAGGTCTAAACCAGGTCTAAACCAGGATTAAACCAGGATTAAACCAGGATTAAACCAGGATTAAACCAGGATTAAACCTGGACAATTAAAGTTAAATGACCTTCAATTGGAGTAAGACACAGAAAGTTCTGATGCAGGTGATTCACGTAAAAGATGAACCGTGGGACGTTTCCGTGGAGATGTTACCGCTTTGCCAAAATTGTGCTCTTTTAAACACTCGTGTTTAACAACCTAAAACAATGCATCTACAAAAAAGGTGTTTCACAGCCAGGATTTGTGTCAGCGCTCCATCTACTGGCAGCAGAGAGAATTTCAGTTTTTCACAACTTTGCAGGCTTTTTTTGATGGACTTCTACATTTTATTAGTTACATTGCAAGTCATTTTATTGCTCATTTCTCAGCCTCATCCTGCGCTGCCCGTTTGACTCACCGTGTGTTGCTTTTACTCCCAAACACAAGCTAGCGACGTGCTAATGCAAACGCGCAGTTGTGGCGACGGCAATTTGAGGCGGAAATTCTCAGGAAAAGTCGTGATTTACGAACTTAAATCAGAACCAAGTCACATTTTCACCTGATTGAACGTCTTTGTAAGCCCCTGTGATGGTTAAATATGTATTTTTGGGGTGTTTGAAGTGTCCCGTCGTCGCCCCCTGCTGTCTCGGGGTGAAACACATCGACGTGAAGACAACACTCCTGAGAAACCCTCGCCCTTTTAGATATTTGACAATGTGAAATGTTATTGAACGTGCTTATAAATTACTTATAGTGATAAAAATGGGGAAAAAAGTGTGTTTTCTGACAATGTAACGTCACAAGGGCCCTGCAGGGGGAGCTCCATCACCAGAGATACTCAGTTCTGCTTTAAAAACGACCTCCGGATCGACACTCTGAACGTCACAAATGTGGGAAATGTTTGAGTGTTTTTTGTGAGGCGCAGAGACGTCGAGCGCGTAACGTGATTGAGGACACAAGTTTAATGTCACACTGTGGAACATTCCAGGCAAAGCAATGACATCTATGTGGAAAAGTGACAGAGTCTGTGGTAATCACATTTTGATATTTGACAGATTGTAAACCATTGGACACGTCATTCACCCATAAACATTAAATATCCCGATAAAATCTTCATATTCCCCATTCACAAAAACACATAAGACTTCGGATGCGTGTGAATTCAAAGCGGTCCGATGCGTGGCCCGACACCCTGAGGTCCGCTCGCGAGACGGCGGAAATACAAACACAAGAGTCGGTTAAAATGACTTGATTTCTGAATTTGACGCGACAAAGTCAGATCGAATCGCTTTATTTCGCTGAATATTTCGCGGGTTTGTTGGCATTTCCCGCGGTTTCAGCTCGAAATTAGAAAAAAAACGATCTAAAACGTCCGACGATTCGATGGCGTTTTGGAAAGAAAGCTCCAAAATCTTTCATAAACCTTGAGATCGGCTCGAGGTTTAAAGTCCGTTCAACTGACGATAATCGATCATTGAGCTTGAATAACGGTAAAAAATAACGACACTTTCGTTTGTTTATACCGACAGCAAAGACGTCGAACTTTGTGCCGGTTTTTCTTTCACTATTTACAGCGATATGATCCGTAAAGCAGGTCAAAAACACTGACATTGTGACTTAAACGACGCCAAATATGGAGAAGTCAAGTCATTTTAAGGCGTTCGGACGCTCCTCGGTCGCTGTGGAGACGTCCGTGCCGTTTTTCTTTCCTTTGAATCCTTTTCTTGTTTTCGAGAGGATCTGAAAGTCTCTGCGGTGGGACGGAGGATCAGAGGAGTCCGGGGAAAAGGTTCTGGAGGAGCAGGATCACCACGACGACCATGAGACCGCAGCAGAGGAGCACCAGCCACACGGGACACGACACTGGGGCAAACCACAGCAAAGGTCAAACATCCTTCATCGTTCATTCCAATTCGCCTAAAAGTTGTGTTTTGACCGATTCCTGCCGTTTTGAGTCAATTCTAGCGCTCAGAGACGTGCCGTTTTCACCTACCCCCTATCCCTGCCCACATGCCTGTGCTCAAGTGCGATTATTCGACTCTGAAAAGACCCGTGGCCTCTTTTCAAAACTATAACCACACGTACATGACAAAAATCTGCTGCTTGTTACAGTGAAATGTGACTAAAGAGGCGGGGCCTATCACTGTAAAGAGGCGGAGCTTAGCAAAATCAATAAAATAAACTGCAAAATGAACTGCTGCCGTTTAGGGTGAAAATTGTCTTAAAAGTCTGCGGGTGGAGCGTGGTTGACTCACTGCGGTGGCGGAGCGCGTGAAGCTGGCAGCGGCTGTCCACGGCAACACTCAACATGGCCGCCTCGTGGTTCCCCCTCAGCTGTCTGCCCCGGGGCGAGTCCGGCAGGAAGGCCAGGTCTGTGACCACGATGCCGTGCGACTCCCGCACGTAATACAGCTTCTGTGGACGGAGACGGGAGGGACGGAGGGACAGAGAGACAGAGGGCAGAGAGACAGAGGACAGAGACGGAGGGCAGAGAGACGGAGGACAGAGACGGAGGGCAGAGAGACGGAGGACAGAGACGGAGGGCAGAGAGACGGAGGATAGAGGGACGGAGGATAGAGGGACGGAGGACAGAGAGACGGAGGACGGAGGGCAGAGAGACAGGGGACAGAGAGACGGAGGGCAGAGAGACGGAGGACAGAGGGACGGAGGGCAGAGGGACAGAGGAGAGAGGGCAGAGAGACGGAGGGCAGAGACGGAGGACGGAGGGCAGAGAGACAGGGGACAGAGACGGAGGGCAGAGAGACGGAGGACAGAGAGACGGAGGGCGGAGAGACGGAGGACAGAGACGGAGGGCAGAGAGACGGAGGACAGAGACGGAGGGCAGAGAGACGGAGGATAGAGGGACGGAGGATAGAGGGACGGAGGACAGAGAGACGGAGGACGGAGGGCAGAGAGACAGGGGACAGAGAGACGGAGGGCAGAGAGACGGAGGACAGAGGGACGGAGGGCAGAGGGACAGAGGAGAGAGGGCAGAGAGACGGAGGGCAGAGACGGAGGACGGAGGGCAGAGAGACAGGGGACAGAGAGACGGAGGGCAGAGAGACGGAGGACAGAGGGACGGAGGACAGAGAGACGGAGGGCAGAGGGACAGAGAGACAGAGAGACGGAGGGCAGAGAGACGGAGGGCAGAGAGACAGAGAGACAGAGAGACGGAGGGCAGAGAGACGGAGGGCAGAGAGACAGAGGGCAGAGAGACATGGGACGGAGAGACAGGGGACAGAGAGATGGAGGGTTAGACGTGTGGACAGACGTGGACAGGTCATGGAAACAAATAGATCAATAGCAGTAATATTCTGCTTTATTGTCCGTGTAATCCTCAGATGTCCAGATAAGACAGTTTTCCTTCACATTCAGCTTGATTTTCTTAACATTTTTGAGCGACTGTGACCAATTCATTTCCACGTGGACGTTTGCCAAGTCAAAAGGAACGGGACGGGAAAAAGGACTGAGACCGAGTGTCCCACAGTCCCTCCTAATCCAATCGGGCTGTGATGATGAACTGGCTCGATCCGGACCAAAATGTGTCCGATTTTCACCAACAAAGCGCTTTATTCGTCAATATTCTCTGTCTAGAAGCCTTCAGTCGACATATTTCCACCGTTAATTGGCTAAAAATGGTAGAATAGAAATAATCGCTGACTCATCGCACTCTAACATGATCGTTTATAGTCTAAGAACAGAACTCTGCACATTAATTATTATTTACTTTGTCCGATTGTCTGTATTTGATATCACGGGAAACATATTTGTAGCTGTAGCAAGAGAAACGTTTTACCTGAAGTGAGAAGGCGATGTACAGAGCCACGGATCCAGTGACCGTTCCCAAACCCAGAAACGTCCCGGAGTCGCTAAAACAGACGGTGGGTTATTAACAACAGCATTTCAAAATAAAAAGCCTCAAGGACACATTATGCTGATGAACTCGAGCTTTTAAACATTGTTCCTTCATCCAAATCAAACCTGCAGCAGCGTTTAGCCTCGTTCACGTCGCATTAATCCAGTTTACGAGCTCCTCTGCTTTGGTGGATCGGTGTTTCAGGGTCCGGCAGTGAAACCAGAAGTATGAGCCTCCTGTGTCCTCCGGATTATAAGACGTGTCTGAATGGACTGTTCCTCCTCGTCCTCCTCGTCCCTCAGAGCTTTTGTCTGTCCCTGTTCCTAGAAGAGTGATTCTGATGTTCTTAGATGATCTCAGGTGGTCTCGAACATCCAAGAAGGTCGGGACGCGCGCTCTCGGGACGCGCGCTCTCGGGACGCGCGCTCTCGGGACGCGCGCTCTCGGGACGCGCGCTCTCGGGACGCGCTCTCTCGGGACGCGCTCTCTCGGGACGCGCTCTCTCGGGACGCGCTCTCTCGGGACGCGCTCTCTCGGGACGCGCTCTCTGAGGACACTCTCTCTGAGGACACTCTCTCTGAGGACACTCTCTCTGAGGACCCTCCGCTCTCGGACCCTCCGCTCTCGGACCCTCCGCTCTCGGACCCTCCGCTCTCGGACCCTCCGCTCTCGGACCCTCCGCTCTCGGAGACTCTTAGACCCTCTTGGGAGACTCTTAGACCCTCTTGGGAGACTCTTAGACCCTCTTGGGAGACTCTTAGACCCTCTTGGGAGACTCTTAGACCCTCTTGGGAGACTCTTAGACCCTCTTCGGAGACTCTTAGACCCTCTTCGGAGACTTTTAGACTCTCTTGGGACACTCAGACGTTCCGAGGTCACATCTAAACCTGAGGGGACGTGGGCTTTGCTGTGGCAGGTCCCAGACTCTTCCATTAGAACAGCTCAATCTCGGAAAATGTTTGCGAGGACATTAAACACAACATTTTCACAGTTATCTTAGCTTTAGATAGATTTATTGCACTTTGTCTTGACTTTGTGCAGCACTTTTAACCGTCGTGGTCGTTTTGAATTTGCTTTATAAATAACTCACAAAACACCTTCAATTTCCCAGTTTCGTGACGTCAACGTGTTCCCTTTATGTGCTTTTTAAAACGGCTCAAACCAATTGTTCCTGGTGGAATTAATAAAGTTTCTGACTATGGAAAAGTAAAAGGTTCTCAAGAGCGAGTTTAAAGGCCAAAACAAAACAAATACTGCATAATGTGTCCTTAAAAGTCCACGGCGCTCCTGCTCCTGAACGCACAGTACCTGACGGCGAGCGCAGACACCACCTCCGGCCCACAGGGGGCGGTGAGCATCGGCAGGAAGCTCTTGCCGTCCCACTTGGTGACGTAGCAGGGCGGGGGCTTCCTGTCGCGCTTGTGGGGGATCTGCACCGTGTAGAGCCGCAGCGCCTCCTTCTGGTCCTCCACGGCGCCGAACCTGAGGAGGCGGAGTCAGAGCTGAATCTGAGCAGTTTGAACGTTTTAATAGCACGTGTGAAGTGAGACGTGTGATAAGACTCTTTGATTGGTCAAGGAGTCAGGTTCATAGTTCAGGAGCCTGTTGCCATAGATATTTGCCCTGAAATATCTTCGTAGTGGGGCTGAACCAGGCTTGACCCCGAAATGACCTCACTGACCCTCTAATCTGGATTTGGACTGAAATAGTCTTGGTTTTTCTGGTTAGTTCTACGGTATGGTTCTAGTCCTGCTCCTGCTTGAGTCCTGCTCCTGCTTGAGTCCTGGTCCTGCTTGAGTCCTGCTCCTGCTTGAGTCCTGCTCCTGCTTGAGTCCTGCTCCTGCTTGAGTCCTGCTCCTGCTTTAGTCCTGCTCCTGCTTGAGTCCTGGTCCTGCTTTAGTCCTGCTCCTGCTTGAGTCCTGCTCCTGCTTGAGTCCTGCTCCTGCTTGAGTCCTGGTCCTGCTTTAGTCCTGCTCCTGCTTTAGTCCTGCTCCTGCTTGAGTCCTGCTCCTGCTTGAGTCCTGCTCCTGCTTGAGTCCTGCTCCTGCTTGAGTCCTGCTCCTGCTGTAGTCCTGGTGCTGCTGTAGTCCTGGTGCTGCTGTAGTCCTGGTGCTGCTGGTCTGTACCTGCAGGCCATGTAGCGGTAGGTCTTGTCTCCGGTCCCAGGTCTGGTCTTGTGCCACTGCAGGCTCGTGGCGAGCTGGTCTCCGCTCCAGACGCTGCAGCTGAAGTCTCGTCCCACCGTCACCAGCTGAAGAAAAGTAATAAAAACAATAACAACAATGTTGTTGAAAATATTAACTATCAAAAAGGTTATGTTTGCACACAAGAAAAAGAAAAAGTCACCTTATTTCCTGGGCTCAAATCCAAGTCTTCGATCTCGTCTTCATGAGCTTTGAAGTCGTATTTCTTCTTTAGGGACGGAAACTGTAAGAAAAAAGAACTAAATAATGTAGAAGCAGCTCATGGTGTTCAATGAATATGAATTAATGGATAAATAACCACATTTACGATCCAAAAGTTAAATTAAAATCAGTTCTTCTGTCGCCATTTTCAGTTTATCACAGTTTTGTTCTGGGCATCTGACACTCAGGGATGTACCGTGGTGACAAAAGTACTTCAGTTCACTAAAAAGTACAATTACTTGCTCAAAAACTGTACTTTTACTTCAGTATCAATGAAACTTCTTAAGTATGCAAACATGAATTTAGCCGGCTGCACACTAGGGGGCGACACACGCTCAAAGAGACGAAACAAAGTGGATTAAATCTGTAAAGAACACGACTGGAGGTAACGAGCGGGCGACACCGATGAAATTAAACTCCGATATACACGAGCCGTCACTAGGCAACGGAGGCCGGCTCTGTACAACTGCTCTGATTGGCTGCGATGAGACAAAAGTTGGTAACATGTGGACGAATCACGGCTCAGGGGAGCGTCCTTCACCTCCCAGACCCGTATGTGTCCGTCGGTTCCTCCGGTCAGCAGCAGGCTCCGGTCCCGGCTGAACCGGACCACCTTCTGCAGAGGGTCCTGAGGGTTGGCGTCGGACTGGACCTCGCCCAGGCCCTGGACCTGGAGCTGAGGCGTCTCATCCTTCAGCGCTTCAGCGTCCGGTGCAGGCTTTTCCCCTTTACCCGCTCTCCTCCGGGGGGCGCTCTGCTGCGGGCCGTTACCTGCCGGAGAGAGGGAGGGCGCAAGTCATGCAACAGGACGGTTTGGCCCCGGTTTGGCCCCGGTTTGGCCCCGGTTTGGCCCCGGTTTGGCCCCGGTTTGGCCCCGGTTTGGCCCCGGTTTAGCCCCGGTTTAGCCCCGGTTTAGCCCCAGTTTAGCCCCAGTTTAGCCCCAGTTTAGCCCCGGTTTAGCCTCGGTTTATTCTTGGTAACAGTAGTATTAGTTACAGTTTCGTAGTAGTAGTAGTAGCAGTAGTAATAGTAGTATTACCAATAGTAAAAGTAGCAGTAGCAGTAGTAAAAGTATCAGTAGTATCAGTAGTAGTAGTAAACGTAGCAGTAGTATTCGTGTACACTCTCTCTCACCGTCCTTCGTCGCGGCGTCTTTCGTTCCGTCGCTCGCCGAGCGCTTGAACTTCATGACGCAGCACTGTCCGTCTTGTCCCGCGGCGATGACATCATCAGCCAGCGCCAGGTTCATGTTGGCTCTGGTCTCAGTGTCGTGAGCGTGGAGCAGAGTCGCGCCGAACTCGTGCTCGCCCACTCTCTGCAACTCCAGGAAGTGCTAAAAGTACAAAAGACACATGAAAACAAAGAGTCTCCAGTTTGTCTGATTATGACTCTTTTGATTGATCATGAACAGTTTCAACCCTCAGTTCAACAGTTAATTGATCATTGGTCAGTTCATTCTCACCAGGGCATTCTTGATTCCCGTCTTGGAGGCTCCTCCTCCTCCCGCGACGACCACGAGCCCCGTGCCTGGGTCGACTTTGACGGCGTAGAGCGGGAACGGCGCCCGGTACAGGTCAGGCACCTTCCTCTTCCACATCGCCGAGGGAAACGCTGCGGTCACAACGACGAGGGGGAACGAAGCATCAAACCCAACGGCAGCGACAAAAACGCACGGCGACGCTGCGACAAACACATCACGGTTATTCGATGATTATTCAGGTCCAAAAATAATAAGTGACAATTTTAGAAGTAAAATTAAGTCGTTTTAGTTCAAGCTAAAGCCCAAAAATAGATCTAAATGTGAAGAACTTTTTATCTGGCTGTTTTTGTCACATTTAATAAGCAGCACCACAAACACGACAACCCCCAAATATTTTATTGCCATTAATTTAAAAAACAACAACACAACAAACATTTTCGTTCAATAAATAGCGATAAAAATGTATTGGTGAAACTATTCTTCTCAGTTTGTTGGTGTTTTATGCAGATAAACTAAATAAATGTTCTACAGTTCGATAATAAATGATAATAATTGGTAATAGACTTAAAAATCCAGACTAGTAAAACACTGATTGTTTCTCAAATCAAATGAGAACGATCTTGTTAGAATCGTGTCCATATCAAACTGGATTCGACCGATTTTAAAGATCATTAAATAAATATAAACGTCTTGAGTTCGTCTCACTTGTCGAATAAAACAAAAGGAAACCAAAAAGACGACGTTCAGACTGAATTTGGAAAATTCAATTACTTATTGTGATTGTATTTTATTTCATTTGTATTGTGTTTCTGGCTCTCTGCTCATGCCGCTCTGTTATGTTCTGTGTTCTGTTTATTTAGGTAAAAAAATGTAGAAAACAAATAAATATATATATATAAAAAAGCCAAAATAATCTGAAAATAAAATCAATATAACAGCATAAGTGCAACAACCCTCTCATATAATATTAAAATCAGAATATCTAATCATATGTACAGCTTGTTTTAATGCACGCTAGAACAATGAATAGATAATTAAATCATTTATGTTTATTCACGAAACATGGAACACATTTTCCTCACTTTACATCCAGAAAGTGAGACTGAAAAACTGTAACTTTATAAAGATATAAAGACATAAAGTCGGTCATAAACAGAGCTCTGACTGAAGACTTTGGACACTTCTGGTTCATGTAAAGTTAAAGAATATAAACATTCTGATAAACATTATTTACATATTCTCACTATGGTTTTACCTTCACTCGTGTTTTCCTTGTTTACTTCAAAAACGCGCTGAAAAGACAAAAACAAGCATTAAGCGTTTGTTCTCAGTTGTCAACAAGCCGCCGCTTCCGGGAGTGTCACGTTAGCTCGCGTGCTAGCAGCTTCTTAGCTCCCTGTTAGCTTCCCGTTAGCTCCCCGTTAGCTTCCCGTTAGCTCCCCGTAAAACGACCCGTCTTACCGGAGTCTTCGTTACAAAGTCGTGCGTTTGGTTCTTCGAGTCCGTCGCAAGAGCCCGGGACCGCGGCTCATCTCATTCCCGCGGCGTGTCACGGAGCTTATGGAGGTTTAGAGAGGAAAGGTTAGCGGCTAAAGGCTACAGGCTAACGTCAGTGCCTTTCCCACGTACACGCTACACGTCAGCTACGCACGAGGCGTAGACCGCGTCGTGACGTAACACTAAACAAATAACGCCTACATATGATATGCGTAATATTAAAAATGTATTGATATTAAAAAAGCAACACCGCAACAACACACAACATAAAATAAATAAATAAGATAAATACAATAAATAAAATACAATAAAATCAAATACAATAAATACCAATGGTAAATGAGCGAGACAAGCAGGCGTTAATAAATATCTTTATTATTCATTGTACTTCTGAGTCTTTTTTTTTTATTCTTGATCCTTTAAAACACAGGATTACAACAACAAAAAAAACATAAATTGCAAGTTTTCAGATTTTCTTTCGTCCATTCGTTCACGACTCAACATTTAAAAGGCAAATTTATGGAAGATAAATTGTTCAATTAGATTTGGAAAACAAATAAATACATATAAATATACATATATTTATAATTATACATTAAAATTTCCTTTGAATTTTCTCACAGCAAAGATTCAAGATGCCAATGTTTGTCTTGCTTTGCTAAATTTACTGCAATTTTACAAACTGACTTTAGACTGTTGAATTTGAGAGAAAATCTATGAAAACTCAATGAAAATGTACACTGCAAAATCCAGTGACTGAACTTCAAAGTAATAAATAATTCAAATTGTTTTGTCAGGGTTAAAACTCTGTCGTGTCTAACTCTGCTTCAGTGACTCCTCCTTCTTATTTAAGAACACGTCGGCTCTGACTCATCCACTGTGAACACTGTCGAGTAGAACAACAAATACACATGTAACTGACCAGTGCTGGACAGTAACAGTATCACATATCACCTTATTAAAGTTACAAACCCGAGTAACTGTACTTTACTTTATATGAACTGAACATATTCTGTTTTCTGCATTTTCATTCATCTGCTTCTGGTTAAGAAAATCAGTTTATTTTATCTATAAAGTCACCTAGGAACTACAGAAAAGTTAATAAAAAACTTTATTAAGTCCAACACTCAAAAAAGCAAATGAAAAGAGAAGAAAAGTGCCGGAGTGTTTCTTTAAAACAGACGTGTTTTTATAACTTTGGAGTGAATTTGGTGTTAGAGTTGTCTTTTTTAATAGTGGTTTTCTGATGAATGAATGTGGAAGTTTGTTAAGAACGACAGAAGAATGACAGAAAATTGACAGGCGATTGAAAGAAGAATGACAGGCGATTGACAGAAGATTAACAGAAGAATGACAGAAGATTGAAAAAAGAATGACAGAAGTTTGACAGAAGAATGACAGAAGATTGACAGGCAATTGACAGAAGAATGACAGAAAATTGACAGAAGAATGACAGAAAATTGACAGAAGAATGATAGGCGATTGACAGAAGAATGACAGAAGATTGAAAGAAGAATGACAGAAGTTTGACAGGCGATTGACAGAAGAATGATAGAAGAATGACAGAAGAATGACCGAAGAATGACAGAAGAATGATAGAAGAATGACAGAAGAATGATAGAAGAATGACAGAAGAATGACCGAAGAATGACAGAAGAATGACAGTGAATAATAGTTCTACTGGACAAAAGAGTACATCGTGAAGAAGAACAAAACCATTTTAATTGGATGAATCGTTATTGTTATAATTAGATGTATCGTACAGACTGTTTCCAGAAGGTGGCAGCGATGAGACATTTAGCAGTTTGACACGTTTTATTCCATTCTGTGGAGTAATAAAACATGATTTTAATTTAGTCTATTTTTGGCTAAACGGTTACAAATGATGTCTTTAATTGGCACAGAAATGTAAGAGGCAAAATCTCAGGTGTGATCATGGACCGAAACCACACGTGGAATATATAAAACATCATATATATATAAACATAAAGTGAGATACATATTCAATAAAAGGGGTTGTATTTGTAAACGGCTGAGATTTTGGGCGTTACAAAAATAACTTGAATTGAAATATGTGGGAAACAGAGTTCTTAGTTAATTGCAAAGAAAAGGCGACTGGAAAAGTTAAAAGTGGGTTTTGAGATCAAGAAATGATGAATTAATTTAGACAAAATCTTTCAGACTATGACAAATAAGCATAAAATATTGGAGAATAATCCAGAAATATCCAGATGATGAAGGCACAACAATACAGGGCTGCTTCATTACCAAATCATGTATGTGAATGTACAATTAAAAAAATAAAAATGTACAGTCTGAAGCTACAGAATGAGAAGTGCTTAAAAGAGAATCAAACCCAGGGCAGATCCTTCAGCTGCTCGGTTCAGTGCGTTCTCATGTGCCTCTTCAGCAAACTGCTCTGAGTGAAGCCTTTGTCGCAGAGGGAACAGCTGTAAGGTCTTTCACCCGTGTGAGTTCTCACATGCGCAACTAGATTATTCTTTTGTGAAAACGTCCTGTCGCACATCGAACAGCTGTAAGGTTTCTCGCCTGTATGTGTCCGCACGTGTAAATCCAGATTATACTTCATGGCAAATGTCTTCTCACATGTTGGACAGCTGTAAGGCCTTTCACCCGTGTGTGCTCTCATGTGTTTATTCAAATGACTTTTCGTGGAAAACCTTTTTGTGCAGGCTGAACAGCTGAATGTTTTTTCAACAGTGTATGTTTTTACATCGCTGTGTATTTTTATATGTTTATCTAGACTTCCCTTTTGAGTAAATGCCTTCTTACATGTCAAACAGCTGAATGGTTTCTCTCCTGTGTGAACTCTAATGTGCCTTTGTAAATCTGTTGTCTTCTGAAACTTCTTTTGACACATGGGGCACAGGTGTTTCCTCCCCTCAGCTCCTTCGGCTGTTCCTGACACATCTTCTTTGTTCACCGCGTCACTCGTCTCAGGTGCAGACGTGTGTGTGGGACATGGACATGAGTTTTGTGCTGTTCTTCTGGCTTTGATCTGGACTTGGTTGTCATGGTCACCATCAGCCTCTGTCTCCATCTGTGCAGCTGAACAGCTGAAATGAGCTCTCCAGTCTTCATCATTGTCAGAGAAGTGCTCTTCCTCTGAGTATAAATGTGCCTCCGTGGTGACGTCCTTTCCCTGTGTCTCCTCTCTGTGCTCAGGTGGTCTTTGTTGAAGCAGTGAGGACCCTTCAGTCTTCACACAGACAGAACTGGACTCATGGACGGCCTCTGGGATCTGGAGAATATTAACAAAATATATGTTATTATTTACACTCCTGGAAACAATCTGAATATTTATAACAATGACAGTAAAGCCCAAGTCAAACTTCAGAAGAAGCGATACATTTGTTCTCGCACCTAAAGCTCCAAAAACATCGCATGGGCTCAGACGTTTCACACTGTGGCCTAAGCCCCGCCCTCTGTGAACTCAACAGCTGTTGCCATGGTGTTGCTATGGAGAGTTCAGTGCAGTGGCAACCCAGTTTTGATAAATGTTATAAAGTCAAAATGGCTGAAATAGTAAATTTATCAAACAAAGAAATACGTAAACTTCACGAAAAATAAATACGTTTGCAATTAGCCACACACACTTTAATATCTAACCAATTACACAGCAGCTGTCTGATAACGTTCTGCTCAGTCTCAGCGCGCAGATGTAACGAGAACAAGTCTGGAGACGGTTTATGGACAGAAGATTCGCAGAGTTTTCGCAGAAATTCTGATCAAAGTGTTTCTGGCGCTCGGAGGGGAGAGGATTCACCAAACCAGCGTGAACGAAGCTAAATGCTACGCTAGGTGTGTTTTTGATGAGGAACAATGTTAGAACAGGGTTAAAAGAGAAACACGAACAAACCCTCAACACGCTGCCTGACCAAAAGAAAAACACCATAAAACATCAGTTTGGATCGTCTTTAGCGTGACAGCGCATCAGCAGGTGAACGCTGCAGTGTTCAGGGGCCGTGGTGATGTGGGTTGGACATTCAACAGATATTTTGTTTTTTATTATACAATATGATATTATAATTATATGATATTTGTTGATCTTAAGGGACCGTCAACGATTCTCTTGAGATGAAAAAGAGGTGAAAATAAATACATAATAAAACATTATAAAAAGACAAATCAGCAATTGAGTTTCTTCACTTAGGGACCGTCAACAAATTACTTTTCATTGGGTAATTTTTTCTTCGATACCTTTTAGGACACGTGCCCCACGGAGCCCAAACCACTGAAGGAAGTTATTTACACGTCAGATCTATGGAGGATGTCGTTTTAAAGGCTGGTAATTTTACACTAATTTCTTACAAATAGAAAAAGCCTCTAAAACGAAATATAAAAAACAGAAGTAGCCCTGACAGAGAAGTATATTATATATTCTGAAGTGGTTCTGGGTCAAATAACCCTGACCCACTAAAGACTTATGCAACAAATTACACTACAATGAGGTGAAAAGTGTTTCTTACTTTTCACCTCATTGTAGTGTAATTTGTTGACGGCCCCAAATGAGTATTCTTCAGTATTTAATGTTTATTTATGTTTCACCAACTTCACAGCGAGAACTACATCTGAAAGAACCAGATCCATGACTCACCTCCTCCTCCTCCTGTCTGAGGCTCTGCTCCTCTTTAATGTGAGGAGGCTCCTGGTTCAGACCCTGGTTCAGACCCTGGTTCAGTCCCTGGTTCAGACCCTGGTTCAGACCCTGGTTCAGTCCCTGGTTCAGACCCTGGTTCAGACCCTGGTTCAGACCCTGGTTCATTCCCTGGTTCAGTCCCTGGTTCAGTCCCTGGTTCAGTCCCTGGTTCAGTCCCAGGTTCAGTCCCTGGTTCAGTCCCTGGTTCAGACCCTGGTTCATTCCCTGGTTCAGTCCCTGGTTCAGTCCCTGGTTCAGACCCTGGTCCAGTTCCTGTTTCCTCTGGTTCTCCTGTTTGGAGCGACACAGTTCCTCCTCATACTCCGCTATCGTTCTTTCAAACAGCACAAATATCTCTTGCGCAGCCGCAGTCAGCCGCGCATTCACCAAAACTCTCAGTGTTTGTCCTTTAGACATTTTAACAAAGTGTTTTTAGCTTTAGCTTCAGAGCTAACCACGCGAGGCTCTGCTGTTCACTTCCTGTCTTTTGTCGCGCAGATTAGACACAGTTGGCGCGTTACTGCCGCCACTGGTCAGGCGGTTATTCTTCTTCTTGTTTTACGGTGGTTGACAGTCATTTTCAAAGGAGCATTACCGCCACCTGGTGTTTGGGAGTCTGGAAATAACAGATTATCAGAAAAAGGTTACTAACTACGAACTTGCTTTGATATTGGTGGAATATACAACTATGAATAATAATAATAATAATAATAATAATAATAATAATAATAATAATAATAATAATAATAATAATAATAATAATAATAATGATGACAACAAATAAGGCGTGCATAAAATAAAACATGTACTAATAAAATGAAATGAAGATGAGTATGTACACAAAATGTACATTTTAACAGAAATAGTGCAGAAAGTGAGCAGTGCAATGAATGTATAGTCCTGACTCTGGCACCAGCAGGAGGCCAGTCCATGTTTAGTCCTGACTCTGGCACCAGCAGGAGGCCGGTCCATGTTTAGTCCTGAATCTGGCACCAGCAGGAGGTCGGTCCATGTTTAGTCCTGACTCTGGCACCAGCAGGAGGCCGGTCCATGTTTAGTCCTGACTCTGGCACCAGCAGGAGGCCGGTCCATGTTTAGTCCTGACTCTGGCACCAGCAGGAGGCCGGTCCATGTTTAGTCCTGACTCTGGCACCAGCAGGAGGCCGGTCCATGTTTAGTCCTGACTCTGGCACCAGCAGGAGGTCGGTCCATGTTTAGTCCTGACTCTGGCACCAGCAGGAGGTCGGTCCATGTTTAGTCCTGACTCTGGCACCAGCAGGAGGCCGGTCCAGCCACAGTGGTCCTGTTTCTACAGTTACAAGATGGCCGCCAGTGCCACGACTCCTCCAGAGTTGCCAGATCCGCTTCTTATGATCGACTTTGGTCCTGAGTCTCGCGTGTTTGCGGTCTTTGGACGCTGTTTTCAAAGGCTCGAGCGCTTGTTCCTCTGATAATCTGGCAACCCAGTGGACCCCCGGTGTTTCTTTTTCGGGGAGAAGCGAACAGCGGAGCCTCGTGCGGTTAGCTCTGAAGCTAAAGCTAAAAACACTTTGTTAAAATGTCTAAAGGACAAACACTGAGAGTTTTGGTGAATGCGCGGCTGACTGCGGCTGCGCAAGAGATATTTGTGCTGTTTGAAAGAACGATAGCGGAGTATGAGGAGGAACTGTGTCGCTCCAAACAGGAGAACCAGAGGAAACAGGAACTGCTGGACTCACTGAACCCGAACCCGGGACTGAACCCGGGACTGAACCCGGGACTGAACCAGGGACTAAACCAGGGACTGAACCAGGGACTGAACCCGGGACTGACCCCGGGACTGAACCAGGGACTGAACCCGGGACTGAACCAGGGACTGAACCTGGGCCTAAACTTGAAGCTGAACCAGGGACTGAACCTGAAGCTGAACCGGGGTCTGAACCCGGAGCCTCCACAGATCAAAGAGGAGCAGGGCCTCAAACAGGAGGTCCCGCGGTCCCCAGCTCAGGTGGGTTTCATTCTGTGGTTCCAGATTATTTGATAAGATCCAGTTTGTTCTCACGTGACCTGTTCTATGATGCACAAAAGAGTTCCTGCAGCACGAGGCCCGTGTAGTAAAGGGGCCCGGGGCCCTTCTGTCTCCAATAAAGTCAAATAAAAAGCAGGGACTTTTTCCTTCTTCCTCCCTCTCTCATCCTCTTGCTCCCTTTCTCTCCCTCTCTCTTCCTCCCTCTCTCTCTCTTCCTCCCTCCTTCTTCCTCCCTCTCTCATCCTCTTGCTCCCTTTCTCTCCCTCTCTCTTCCTCCCTCTTTCTCTCTCTTCCTCCCTCTCTCTCCCTCTTCCTCCCTCTATTTTTCCTGAAGCATCTCACAGTTGTTTTAAAGCCTTTAGATTGGACAGAGTCACTTTACTCTACGAAATCTAGAAATTGTTGAACGTGATACTTTATTCAAACCTGGACCAACAAAGATCACAACAGGAACTTAAAACATTTTCAGGATAGTCGTAAAACATGTCATAAGTTTAACTTTTGTGAATATCCTCCAGCTCCCGGAGGCCGTCCCGGAGTCCTGTGCCGTCTGTGTGAAGACAGAAGAGCCCCCGCTGTTCCTTCAAAGACCCCCTGAGCACAGAGGGGCTCCGTGGGTCCACACTGACGACGATGAAGACGAGGGACCTTCCATGGAGACGGAGGCAGCTGGAGACCACTACAACCGAGAGCAGATCAAAGCCAGTCCATGTCCCGCTTACAGCTCCGCCCCCGAGACGAGCGACGCCGCGATTAAAGAGGACGCGTCGGGAACAGCCGAAGGAGCCGAGAGGAAGAAGCACATGTGCCCCATGTGTCAAAAGGGCTTTGACACGGTGCACAAATTACAAAGACACATTCGAGTTCACACAGGAGAGAAACCATTCAGCTGTCCTACCTGCACCAAGACGTTCACCCAAAAGGGACATCTGGATCAACACATGAAACTCCACACGGGGGAGAAAACATTCATCTGTATCATCTGTAACAAAATATTTTCTCAAAAAGGTACTCTGGATATTCACCTCAGAACCCACACGGGCGAGCGACCTTTCAGCTGTTCCACGTGTGATAAGACGTTTTCTCAGAAGAGCACTCTGGACGCTCACACGAGAACTCACACGGGGGAACGACCTTACAGGTGTCCCCTCTGTGACAAAGGCTTCACTCAGAGCAATCTGCTGAAGAAGCACATGAGAACGCACCGAGCAGAACGAGTCTGACTCTGAACTCTCTTCTCCCCTTGACTCTGACCCTGACTCTGACCCTGATTCTGACTCTGACCCAGATTCTGACCCTGACTCTGACCCTGATTCTGACTCTGACCCAGATTCTGACCCTGATTCTGACTCTGACTCTGACCCTGATTCTTACTCTGGCCCCGATCCTGACTCTGGCCCTGATTCTGACTCTGACCCCGACTCTGACCCTGATTATGACCCTGACCCTGATTATGACCCTGACCCTGACCCTGATTATGACCCTGACTCTGATTATGACTCTGGCCCTGACCCTGATTATGACCCTGACTCTGATTATGACTCTGGCCCTGACTCTTAACGCTGACCCAGGTTTTTGACCTGAAACACAGAGCGCTCAGAGTCACAGTCGCTTACACACTTTTACACAGTTTAAGTCGTCTCCTTCAGATAACGTGCAGACCAGACTTTAGTTTAAAACACATGGCTGAGGGGGCGGAGCAGGGGAGGGGGCGGGGTTTAGGGTCATTTCAAGTCCCGTGTAATGTGAGAATGAGGTATTTTTGGGGTTTTCAAATGTTCTTTTGAAGCGACGTAAACGTTAGAGTCAAAAATGAACGTGACTGAATAAAAAACTGTGTTGTTTGGGTAAAAGTTCATCTCTGGGCTCAAGGCAGACGAGGTTCATCTGGAGATGTTCGGACCTCCAGGACCTCCAGGAGCTCAAGGACTGAACGAGCCCGAAGTAAAACTTTGCTGTGAATCTTGAAAAATCGCGCTGTGACAATCGGGAAATACGCTCTCGTTTCATAGTATAATGCGATACACGATATATTCTGAGTTGATAGTGAAGTATCTGAAGTATCTGGGCGTGACCGTTACCGTGACAACGGTGAAGCTCTTTAGGAATATGAAATACATGTCGTTAAAGTATTTGTTTCGTTGTCTCCAGTTCAACGAGGCCGTGTGAGTCTATTGCAAAACCAGATCATGATGAATAAGCTAAAGAACATGTTTGTTGTATAGAGCTAGTGTCGGTTGTCATGGCGATGCGGAGCTGGAGAACGTTCTAAAGAGCAGTTTAGTGACACGTGTTTAGTTCTGTGAGTTTCTCTTTGAATAGTGCAGTATAAATCCTGTTCTGAAGGTTTTATTTGTATTTCTGTAAAACGGTTGTTGTTGTTGATGATGATGATGATGATGATGATGGTGGTGATGATGTGATGATGTGATGGTGATGGTGGTGATGATGTGATGATGTGAAAATGTGATGATGATGGTGATGGTGGTGATGATGTGATGATGTGAAAATGTGATGATGATGTGATGATGGTGGTGATGGTGGTGATGATGATGTGATGATGTGATGATGATGATGATGTGATGATGGTGGTGATGATGTGATGGTGGTGATGATGTGATGATGTGAAAATGTGATGATGATGGTGATGGTCGTGATGATGATGTGATGATGATGATGTGATGATGTGAAAATGTGGTGATGATGACGGTGATGGTGGTGATGATGACGTGATGATGATGATGATGTGATGATGATGGTGATGGTGGTGATGATGATGTGATGATGATGATGATGTGGTGATGATGGTGGTGATGGTGGTGATGATGTGATGATGGTGGTGATGATGTGATGGTGGTGATGATGTGATGATGTGAAAATGTGATGATGATGGTGATGGTCGTGATGATGATGTGATGATGTGATGATGATGATGTGATGGTGGTGATGATGGTGGTGATGATGATGTGATGATGTGATGATGGTGGTGATGATGATGTGATGGTGGTGGTGATGATGTGATGATGATGTGATGATGATGATGATGTGATGGTGGTGATGATGGTGGTGATGATGATGTGATGATGGTGGTGATGATGATGTGATGATGATGTGAAAATGTGATGATGATGATGATGGTGATGATGATGATGATGATGTGATGATGATGTGAAAATGTGATGATGATGGTGATGATGATGTGATGGTGGTGATGATGATGTGATGATGATGTGACTTTGCAGTGATGAGATTTGTAAATGATTTGTTTCGTACGGATAAAAAATACAAAAACAGCGCCGTGTCCGGGTCATTATTTCACTAGAAACTACATCAGGTCCAAACGGGACGTTCAGGGGCCGTGGTGATGGTCACTGTGGTGATGGTCACTGTCGTCACTGTGGTGATGGTCACTGTGGTGATGGTCACTGTCGTCACTGTGGTGATGGTCACTGTGGTGATGGTCACTGTGGTGATGGTCACTGTGGTGATGGTCACTGTCGTCACTGTGGTGATGGTCACTGTGGTGATGGTCAGTGATGGTCACTGTGGTGATGGTCACCGTGGTGATGGTCACTGTGGTGATGGTCACTGTGGTCACTGTGGTGATGGTCACTGTGGTCACTGTGGTGATGGTCAGTGATGGTCACTGTGGTGAAGGTCACTGTGGTCACTGTGGTGATGGTCACTATGGCAACAGTTTAGCCTCTGTAGAACTAAACACTAAACATGCATAAAAACCATCATCAGTGATATTTATGATATATTGATGATTTATGAAAAACCTGATTTCAAATAAACGTGAGTGACCAGTAGTTTCAATGGGAAAAGCTTGTGTCTTTGCAACATTCTGCACTTGTTCAAAACGAGTCTGTGAAAGCTCTAAATACGACACATTTTACAGTCGAGTAGAGTACAGTAGAGTCATAAAGCTCTAAAGAGTACAGTAGAGTCATAAAGCTCTAAAGACACACCTCAGAGTGTAAAAGGCTCTAAAGACACACCTCAGAGTATATAAAGCTCTAAAGACACACCTCAGAGTGTAAAAGGCTCTAAAGACACACCTCAGAGTATATAAAGCTCTAAAGACACACCTCAGAGTGTATAAAGCTCTAAAGACACACCTCAGAGTGGTATAAAGCTCTAAAGACACACCTCAGAGTATGTAAAGCTCTAAAGACACACCTCAGAGTGTATAAAGCTCTAAAGACACACCTCAGAGTGTATAAGGCTCTAAAGACACACCTCAGAGCAGTATAAAGCTCTAAAGACGCACCTCAGAGTGGTATAAAGCTCTAAAGACACACCTCAGAGTGGTATAAAGCTCTAAAGACACACCTCAGAGTGTTATAAAGCTCTAAAGACACACCTCAGAGTGTATAAGGCTCTAAAAACACACCTCAGAGTGTATAAGATTCTAAAGACACACCTCAGAGTGGTATAAAGCGCTAAAGACACATCTCAGAGTGGTATAAAGCTCTAAAGACACACCTCAGAGTATATAAAGCTCTAAAGACACACCTCAGAGTATATAAAGCTCTAAAGACACACCTCAGAGTATATAAAGCTCTAAAGACACACCTCAGAGTGTATAAAGCTCTAAAGACACACCTCAGAGCAGTATAAAGCTCTAAAGACACACCTCAGAGTGTATAAAGCTCTAAAGACACACCTCAGAGTATATAAAGCTCTAAAGACACACCTCAGAGTATATAAAGCTCTAAAGACACACCTCAGAGTATATAAAGCTCTAAAGACACACCTCAGAGTGTATAAAGCTCTAAAGACACACCTCAGAGCAGTATAAAGCTCTAAAGACACACCTCAGAGTGTATAAAGCTTAAAGACACACCTCAGAGTGTATAAAGCTCTAAAGACACACCTCAGAGTATATAAAGCTATAAAGACACACCTCAGAGTGTAAAAGGCTCTAAAGACACACCTCAGAGTGGTATAAAGCTCTAAAGACACACCTCAGAGTGGTATAAAGCTCTAAAGACACACCTCAGAGTATGTAAAGCTCTAAAGACACACCTCAGAGTGTATAAAGCTCTAAAGACACACCTCAGAGCAGTATAAAGCTCTAAAGACACACCTCAGAGTGGTATAAAGCTCTAAAGACACACCTCAGAGTGTATAAGGCTCTAAAGACACACCTCAGAGCAGTATAAAGCTCTAAAGACGCACCTCAGAGTGGTATAAAGCTCTAAAGACACACCTCAGAGTGGTATAAAGCTCTAAAGACACACCTCAGAGTGTTATAAAGCTCTAAAGACACACCTCAGAGTGTATAAGGCTCTAAAAACACACCTCAGAGTGTATAAGGCTCTAAAGACACACCTCAGAGTGGTATAAAGCGCTAAAGACACATCTCAGAGTGGTATAAAGCTCTAAAGACACACCTCAGGGTATATAAAGCTCTAAAGACACACCTCAGAGTATATAAAGCTCTAAAGACACACCTCAGAGTATATAAAGCTCTAAAGACACACCTCAGAGTGTATAAAGCTCTAAAGACACCTCAGAGCAGTATAAAGCTCTAAAGACACACCTCAGAGTGTATAAAGCTTAAAGACACACCTCAGAGTGTATAAGGCTCTAAAAACACACCTCAGAGTATATAAAGCTCTAAAGACACACCTCAGAGTGTATAAAGCTCTAAAGACACACCTCAGAGTATATAAAGCTCTAAAGACACACCTCAGAGTATATAAAGCTCTAAAGACACACCTCAGAGTATATAAAGCTCTAAAGACACACCTCAGAGTGTATAAAGCTTAAAGACACACCTCAGAGTGTATAAAGCTCTAAAGACACACCTCAGAGTATATAAAGCTCTAAAGACACACCTCAGAGTGTATAAGGCTCTAAAGACACACCTCAGAGTGTATAAAGCTCTAAAGACACACCTCAGAGTGTATAAAGCTCTAAAGACACACCTCAGAGCAGTATAAAGCTCTAAAGACACACCTCAGAGTGTATAAAGCTTAAAGACACACCTCAGAGTGTATAAAGCTCTAAAGACACACCTCAGAGTATATAAAGCTCTAAAGACACACCTCAGAGTGTAAAAGGCTCTAAAGACACACCTCAGAGTGGTATAAAGCTCTAAAGACACACCTCAGAGTGGTATAAAGCTCTAAAGACACACCTCAGAGTATGTAAAGCTCTAAAGACACACCTCAGAGTGTATAAAGCTCTAAAGACACACCTCAGAGCAGTATAAAGCTCTAAAGACACACCTCAGAGTGTATAAAGCTCTAAAGACACACCTCAGAGTGTATAAGGCTCTAAAGACACACCTCAGAGCAGTATAAAGCTCTAAAGACGCACCTCAGAGTGGTATAAAGCGCTAAAGACACATCTCAGAGTGGTATAAAGCTCTAAAGACACACCTCAGAGTATATAAAGCTCTAAAGACACACCTCAGAGTATATAAAGCTCTAAAGACACACCTCAGAGTATATAAAGCTCTAAAGACACACCTCAGAGTGTATAAAGCTCTAAAGACACCTCAGAGCAGTATAAAGCTCTAAAGACACACCTCAGAGTGTATAAAGCTTAAAGACACACCTCAGAGTGTATAAGGCTCTAAAAACACACCTCAGAGTGTATAAGGCTCTAAAGACACACCTCAGAGTGGTATAAAGCGCTAAAGACACATCTCAGAGTGGTATAAAGCTCTAAAGACACACCTCAGAGTATATAAAGCTCTAAAGACACACCTCAGAGTATATAAAGCTCTAAAGACACACCTCAGAGTGTATAAAGCTCTAAAGACACACCTCAGAGTATATAAAGCTCTAAAGACACACCTCAGAGTATATAAAGCTCTAAAGACACACCTCAGAGTATATAAAGCTCTAAAGACACACCTCAGAGTATATAAAGCTCTAAAGACACACCTCAGAGTGTATAAAGCTCTAAAGACACACCTCAGAGTGTATAAAGCTCTAAAGACACACCTCAGAGTATATAAAGCTCTAAAGACACACCTCAGAGTATATAAAGCTCTAAAGACACACCTCAGAGTATATAAAGCTCTAAAGACACACCTCAGAGTGTATAAAGCTCTAAAGACACACCTCAGAGCAGTATAAAGCTCTAAAGACACACCTCAGAGTGTATAAAGCTTAAAGACACACCTCAGAGTGTATAAAGCTCTAAAGACACACCTCAGAGTATATAAAGCTCTAAAGACACACCTCAGAGTGTATAAGGCTCTAAAGACACACCTCAGAGTGTATAAAGCTCTAAAGACACACCTCAGAGTGTATAAAGCTCTAAAGACACACCTCAGAGCAGTATAAAGCTCTAAAGACACACCTCAGAGTGTATAAAGCTTAAAGACACACCTCAGAGTGTATAAAGCTCTAAAGACACACCTCAGAGTATATAAAGCTCTAAAGACACACCTCAGAGTGTAAAAGGCTCTAAAGACACACCTCAGAGTGGTATAAAGCTCTAAAGACACACCTCAGAGTGGTATAAAGCTCTAAAGACACACCTCAGAGTATGTAAAGCTCTAAAGACACACCTCAGAGTGTATAAAGCTCTAAAGACACACCTCAGAGTGTATAAAGCTCTAAAGACACACCTCAGAGTGTATAAGGCTCTAAAGACACACCTCAGAGCAGTATAAAGCTCTAAAGACGCACCTCAGAGTGGTATAAAGCTCTAAAGACACACCTCAGAGTGGTATAAAGCTCTAAAGACACACCTCAGAGTGTTATAAAGCTCTAAAGACACACCTCAGAGTGTATAAGGCTCTAAAAACACACCTCAGAGTGTATAAGGCTCTAAAGACACACCTCAGAGTGGTATAAAGCGCTAAAGACACATCTCAGAGTGGTATAAAGCTCTAAAGACACACCTCAGAGTATATAAAGCTCTAAAGACACACCTCAGAGTATATAAAGCTCTAAAGACACACCTCAGAGTATATAAAGCTCTAAAGACACACCTCAGAGTGTATAAAGCTCTAAAGACACCTCAGAGCAGTATAAAGCTCTAAAGACACACCTCAGAGTGTATAAAGCTTAAAGACACACCTCAGAGTGTATAAGGCTCTAAAAACACACCTCAGAGTGTATAAGGCTCTAAAGACACACCTCAGAGTGGTATAAAGCGCTAAAGACACATCTCAGAGTGGTATAAAGCTCTAAAGACACACCTCAGAGTATATAAAGCTCTAAAGACACACCTCAGAGTATATAAAGCTCTAAAGACACACCTCAGAGTGTATAAAGCTCTAAAGACACACCTCAGAGTATATAAAGCTCTAAAGACACACCTCAGAGTATATAAAGCTCTAAAGACACACCTCAGAGTATATAAAGCTCTAAAGACACACCTCAGAGTGTATAAAGCTCTAAAGACACACCTCAGAGTGGTATAAAGCTCTAAAGACACACCTCATAGCGGTATAAAGCTCTAAAGACACACCTCAGAGCGGTATAAAGCTCTAAAGACACACCTCAGAGTGTATAAAGCTCTAAAGACGCACCTCAGAGCGGTATAAAGCTCTAAAGACACACCTCAGTGTGGTATAAAGCTCTAAAGACACACCTCAGAGCAGTATAAAGCTCTAAAGACACACCTCAGAGTGTATAAAGCTCTAAAGACACACCTCAGAGTGTATAAAGCTCTAAAGATGCACCTCAGAGTGTATAAAGCTCTAAAGACACACCTCAGAGTGTATAAAGCTCTAAAGACACACCTCAGAGTGTATAAAGCTCTAAAGACGCACCTCAGAGCGGTATAAAGCTCTAAAGACGCACCTCAGAGTGTATAAAGCTCTAAAGACGCACCTCAGAGTGTATAAAGCTCTAAAGACACACCTCAGAGTTTATAAAGCTCTAAAGACGCACCTCAGAGTGTATAAAGCTCTAAAGACGCATCTCAGAGTGGTATAAAGCTCTAAAGACACACTTCAGAGCAGTATAAAGCTCTAAAGACACACCTCAGAGCGGTATAAAGCTCTAAAGACACACCTCAGAGTATATAAAGCTCTAAAGACACACCTCAGAGTGGTATAAAGCTCTAAAGACACACCTCAGAGTGTTATAAAGCTCTAAAGACACACCTCAGGGTGTATAAAGCTCTAAAGACACACCTCAGAGTGTATAAGGCTCTAAAGACACACCTCAGAGCAGTATAAAGCTCTAAAGACGCACCTCAGAGTGGTATAAAGCTCTAAAGACACACCTCAGAGTGGTATAAAGCTCTAAAGACACACCTCAGAGTGTTATAAAGCTCTAAAGACACACCTCAGAGTGTATAAGGCTCTAAAAACACACCTCAGAGTGTATAAGGCTCTAAAGACACACCTCAGAGTGGTATAAAGCGCTAAAGACACATCTCAGAGTGGTATAAAGCTCTAAAGACACACCTCAGAGTATATAAAGCTCTAAAGACACACCTCAGAGTATATAAAGCTCTAAAGACACACCTCAGAGTATATAAAGCTCTAAAGACACACCTCAGAGTGTATAAAGCTCTAAAGACACCTCAGAGCAGTATAAAGCTCTAAAGACACACCTCAGAGTGTATAAAGCTTAAAGACACACCTCAGAGTGTATAAGGCTCTAAAAACACACCTCAGAGTGTATAAGGCTCTAAAGACACACCTCAGAGTGGTATAAAGCGCTAAAGACACATCTCAGAGTGGTATAAAGCTCTAAAGACACACCTCAGAGTATATAAAGCTCTAAAGACACACCTCAGAGTATATAAAGCTCTAAAGACACACCTCAGAGTGTATAAAGCTCTAAAGACACACCTCAGAGTATATAAAGCTCTAAAGACACACCTCAGAGTGTATAAAGCTCTAAAGACACACCTCAGAGCAGTATAAAGCTCTAAAGACACACCTCAGAGTGGTATAAAGCTCTAAAGACACACCTCAGAGTATGTAAAGCTCTAAAGACACACCTCAGAGTGTATAAAGCTCTAAAGACACACCTCAGAGCAGTATAAAGCTCTAAAGACACACCTCAGAGTGTATAAAGCTCTAAAGACACACCTCAGAGTGTATAAGGCTCTAAAGACACACCTCAGAGCAGTATAAAGCTCTAAAGACGCACCTCAGAGTGGTATAAAGCTCTAAAGACACACCTCAGAGTGGTATAAAGCTCTAAAGACACACCTCAGAGTGTTATAAAGCTCTAAAGACACACCTCAGAGTATATAAAGCTCTAAAGACACACCTCAGAGTGTAAAAGGCTCTAAAGACACACCTCAGAGTGGTATAAAGCTCTAAAGACACACCTCAGAGTGGTATAAAGCTCTAAAGACACACCTCAGAGTATGTAAAGCTCTAAAGACACACCTCAGAGTGTATAAAGCTCTAAAGACACACCTCAGAGCAGTATAAAGCTCTAAAGACACACCTCAGAGTGTATAAAGCTCTAAAGACACACCTCAGAGTGTATAAGGCTCTAAAGACACACCTCAGAGCAGTATAAAGCTCTAAAGACGCACCTCAGAGTGGTATAAAGCTCTAAAGACACACCTCAGAGTGGTATAAAGCTCTAAAGACACACCTCAGAGTGTTATAAAGCTCTAAAGACACACCTCAGAGTGTATAAGGCTCTAAAAACACACCTCAGAGTGTATAAGGCTCTAAAGACACACCTCAGAGTGGTATAAAGCGCTAAAGACACATCTCAGAGTGGTATAAAGCTCTAAAGACACACCTCAGAGTATATAAAGCTCTAAAGACACACCTCAGAGTATATAAAGCTCTAAAGACACACCTCAGAGTATATAAAGCTCTAAAGACACACCTCAGAGTGTATAAAGCTCTAAAGACACCTCAGAGCAGTATAAAGCTCTAAAGACACACCTCAGAGTGTATAAAGCTTAAAGACACACCTCAGAGTGTATAAGGCTCTAAAAACACACCTCAGAGTGTATAAGGCTCTAAAGACACACCTCAGAGTGGTATAAAGCGCTAAAGACACATCTCAGAGTGGTATAAAGCTCTAAAGACACACCTCAGAGTATATAAAGCTCTAAAGACACACCTCAGAGTATATAAAGCTCTAAAGACACACCTCAGAGTGTATAAAGCTCTAAAGACACACCTCAGAGTATATAAAGCTCTAAAGACACACCTCAGAGTATATAAAGCTCTAAAGACACACCTCAGAGTATATAAAGCTCTAAAGACACACCTCAGAGTGTATAAAGCTCTAAAGACACACCTCAGAGCAGTATAAAGCTCTAAAGACACACCTCAGAGTGTATAAAGCTTAAAGACACACCTCAGAGTGTATAAAGCTCTAAAGACACACCTCAGAGTATATAAAGCTCTAAAGACACACCTCAGAGTGTATAAGGCTCTAAAGACACACCTCAGAGTGTATAAAGCTCTAAAGACACACCTCAGAGTGTATAAAGCTCTAAAGACACACCTCAGAGCAGTATAAAGCTCTAAAGACACACCTCAGAGTGGTATAAAGTTCTAAAGACACACCTCAGAGTGTATAAAGCTCTAAAGACACACCTCAGAGTATATAAAGCTCTAAAGACACACCTCAGAGTGTAAAAGGCTCTAAAGACACACCTCAGAGTGGTATAAAGCTCTAAAGACACACCTCAGAGTGGTATAAAGCTCTAAAGACACACCTCAGAGTATGTAAAGCTCTAAAGACACACCTCAGAGTGTATAAAGCTCTAAAGACACACCTCAGAGCAGTATAAAGCTCTAAAGACACACCTCAGAGTGTATAAAGCTCTAAAGACACACCTCAGAGTGTATAAGGCTCTAAAGACACACCTCAGAGCAGTATAAAGCTCTAAAGACGCACCTCAGAGTGGTATAAAGCTCTAAAGACACACCTCAGAGTGGTATAAAGCTCTAAAGACACACCTCAGAGTGTTATAAAGCTCTAAAGACACACCTCAGAGTATATAAAGCTATAAAGACACACCTCAGAGTGTATAAAGCTCTAAAGACACCTCAGAGCAGTATAAAGCTCTAAAGACACACCTCAGAGTGTATAAAGCTTAAAGACACACCTCAGAGTGTATAAGGCTCTAAAAACACACCTCAGAGTGTATAAGGCTCTAAAGACACACCTCAGAGTGGTATAAAGCGCTAAAGACACATCTCAGAGTGGTATAAAGCTCTAAAGACACACCTCAGAGTATATAAAGCTCTAAAGACACACCTCAGAGTATATAAAGCTCTAAAGACACACCTCAGAGTGTATAAAGCTCTAAAGACACACCTCAGAGTATATAAAGCTCTAAAGACACACCTCAGAGTATATAAAGCTCTAAAGACACACCTCAGAGTATATAAAGCTCTAAAGACACACCTCAGAGTGTATAAAGCTCTAAAGACACACCTCAGAGTGGTATAAAGCTCTAAAGACACACCTCATAGCGGTATAAAGCTCTAAAGACACACCTCAGAGCGGTATAAAGCTCTAAAGACACACCTCAGAGTGTATAAAGCTCTAAAGACGCACCTCAGAGCGGTATAAAGCTCTAAAGACACACCTCAGTGTGGTATAAAGCTCTAAAGACACACCTCAGAGCAGTATAAAGCTCTAAAGACACACCTCAGAGTGTATAAAGCTCTAAAGACACACCTCAGAGTGTATAAAGCTCTAAAGATGCACCTCAGAGTGTATAAAGCTCTAAAGACACACCTCAGAGTGTATAAAGCTCTAAAGACACACCTCAGAGTGTATAAAGCTCTAAAGACGCACCTCAGAGCGGTATAAAGCTCTAAAGACGCACCTCAGAGTGTATAAAGCTCTAAAGACGCACCTCAGAGTGTATAAAGCTCTAAAGACACACCTCAGAGTTTATAAAGCTCTAAAGACGCACCTCAGAGTGTATAAAGCTCTAAAGACGCATCTCAGAGTGGTATAAAGCTCTAAAGACACACTTCAGAGCAGTATAAAGCTCTAAAGACACACCTCAGAGCGGTATAAAGCTCTAAAGACACACCTCAGAGTATATAAAGCTCTAAAGACACACCTCAGAGTGGTATAAAGCTCTAAAGACACACCTCAGAGTGTTATAAAGCTCTAAAGACACACCTCAGAGTGTATAAAGCTCTAAAGACACACCTCAGAGTGTATAAGGCTCTAAAGACACACCTCAGAGCAGTATAAAGCTCTAAAGACGCACCTCAGAGTGGTATAAAGCTCTAAAGACACACCTCAGAGTGGTATAAAGCTCTAAAGACACACCTCAGAGTGTTATAAAGCTCTAAAGACACACCTCAGAGTGTATAAGGCTCTAAAAACACACCTCAGAGTGTATAAGGCTCTAAAGACACACCTCAGAGTGGTATAAAGCGCTAAAGACACATCTCAGAGTGGTATAAAGCTCTAAAGACACACCTCAGAGTATATAAAGCTCTAAAGACACACCTCAGAGTATATAAAGCTCTAAAGACACACCTCAGAGTATATAAAGCTCTAAAGACACACCTCAGAGTGTATAAAGCTCTAAAGACACCTCAGAGCAGTATAAAGCTCTAAAGACACACCTCAGAGTGTATAAAGCTTAAAGACACACCTCAGAGTGTATAAGGCTCTAAAAACACACCTCAGAGTGTATAAGGCTCTAAAGACACACCTCAGAGTGGTATAAAGCGCTAAAGACACATCTCAGAGTGGTATAAAGCTCTAAAGACACACCTCAGAGTATATAAAGCTCTAAAGACACACCTCAGAGTATATAAAGCTCTAAAGACACACCTCAGAGTGTATAAAGCTCTAAAGACACACCTCAGAGTATATAAAGCTCTAAAGACACACCTCAGAGTGTATAAAGCTCTAAAGACACACCTCAGAGCAGTATAAAGCTCTAAAGACACACCTCAGAGTGTATAAAGCTTAAAGACACACCTCAGAGTGTATAAAGCTCTAAAGACACACCTCAGAGTATATAAAGCTCTAAAGACACACCTCAGAGTGTAAAAGGCTCTAAAGACACACCTCAGAGTGGTATAAAGCTCTAAAGACACACCTCAGAGTGGTATAAAGCTCTAAAGACACACCTCAGAGTATGTAAAGCTCTAAAGACACACCTCAGAGTGTATAAAGCTCTAAAGACACACCTCAGAGCAGTATAAAGCTCTAAAGACACACCTCAGAGTGTATAAAGCTCTAAAGACACACCTCAGAGTGTATAAGGCTCTAAAGACACACCTCTGAGCAGTATAAAGCTCTAAAGACGCACCTCAGAGTGGTATAAAGCTCTAAAGACACACCTCAGAGTGGTATAAAGCTCTAAAGACACACCTCAGAGTGTTATAAAGCTCTAAAGACACACCTCAGAGTGTATAAGGCTCTAAAAACACACCTCAGAGTGTATAAGGCTCTAAAGACACACCTCAGAGTGGTATAAAGCGCTAAAGACACATCTCAGAGTGGTATAAAGCTCTAAAGACACACCTCAGAGTATATAAAGCTCTAAAGACACACCTCAGAGTATATAAAGCTCTAAAGACACACCTCAGAGTATATAAAGCTATAAAGACACACCTCAGAGTGTATAAAGCTCTAAAGACACCTCAGAGCAGTATAAAGCTCTAAAGACACACCTCAGAGTGTATAAAGCTTAAAGACACACCTCAGAGTGTATAAGGCTCTAAAAACACACCTCAGAGTGTATAAGGCTCTAAAGACACACCTCAGAGTGGTATAAAGCGCTAAAGACACATCTCAGAGTATATAAAGCTCTAAAGACACACCTCAGAGTATATAAAGCTCTAAAGACACACCTCAGAGTGTATAAAGCTCTAAAGACACACCTCAGAGTATATAAAGCTCTAAAGACACACCTCAGAGTATATAAAGCTCTAAAGACACACCTCAGAGTATATAAAGCTCTAAAGACACACCTCAGAGTGTATAAAGCTCTAAAGACACACCTCAGAGTGGTATAAAGCTCTAAAGACACACCTCATAGCGGTTTAAAGCTCTAAAGACACACCTCAGAGCGGTATAAAGCTCTAAAGACACACCTCAGAGTGTATAAAGCTCTAAAGACGCACCTCAGAGCGGTATAAAGCTCTAAAGACACACCTCAGTGTGGTATAAAGCTCTAAAGACACACCTCAGAGCAGTATAAAGCTCTAAAGACACACCTCAGAGTGTATAAAGCTCTAAAGACACACCTCAGAGTGTATAAAGCTCTAAAGATGCACCTCAGAGTGTATAAAGCTCTAAAGACACACCTCAGAGTGTATAAAGCTCTAAAGACACACCTCAGAGTGTATAAAGCTCTAAAGACGCACCTCAGAGCGGTATAAAGCTCTAAAGACGCACCTCAGAGTGTATAAAGCTCTAAAGACGCACCTCAGAGTGTATAAAGCTCTAAAGACACACCTCAGAGTTTATAAAGCTCTAAAGACGCACCTCAGAGTGTATAAAGCTCTAAAGACGCATCTCAGAGTGGTATAAAGCTCTAAAGACACACTTCAGAGCAGTATAAAGCTCTAAAGACACACCTCAGAGCGGTATAAAGCTCTAAAGACACACCTCAGAGTATATAAAGCTCTAAAGACACACCTCAGAGTGGTATAAAGCTCTAAAGACACACCTCAGAGTGTTATAAAGCTCTAAAGACACACCTCAGAGTGTATAAAGCTCTAAAGACACACCTCAGAGTGTATAAGGCTCTAAAGACACACCTCAGAGCAGTATAAAGCTCTAAAGACGCACCTCAGAGTGGTATAAAGCTCTAAAGACACACCTCAGAGTGGTATAAAGCTCTAAAGACACACCTCAGAGTGTTATAAAGCTCTAAAGACACACCTCAGAGTGTATAAGGCTCTAAAAACACACCTCAGAGTGTATAAGGCTCTAAAGACACACCTCAGAGTGGTATAAAGCGCTAAAGACACATCTCAGAGTGGTATAAAGCTCTAAAGACACACCTCAGAGTATATAAAGCTCTAAAGACACACCTCAGAGTATATAAAGCTCTAAAGACACACCTCAGAGTATATAAAGCTCTAAAGACACACCTCAGAGTGTATAAAGCTCTAAAGACACACCTCAGAGTGTATAAGGCTCTAAAGACACACCTCAGAGCAGTATAAAGCTCTAAAGACGCACCTCAGAGTGGTATAAAGCTCTAAAGACACACCTCAGAGTGGTATAAAGCTCTAAAGACACACCTCAGAGTGTTATAAAGCTCTAAAGACACACCTCAGAGTGTATAAGGCTCTAAAAACACACCTCAGAGTGTATAAGGCTCTAAAGACACACCTCAGAGTGGTATAAAGCGCTAAAGACACATCTCAGAGTGGTATAAAGCTCTAAAGACACACCTCAGAGTATATAAAGCTCTAAAGACACACCTCAGAGTATATAAAGCTCTAAAGACACACCTCAGAGTATATAAAGCTATAAAGACACACCTCAGAGTGTATAAAGCTCTAAAGACACCTCAGAGCAGTATAAAGCTCTAAAGACACACCTCAGAGTGTATAAAGCTTAAAGACACACCTCAGAGTGTATAAGGCTCTAAAAACACACCTCAGAGTGTATAAGGCTCTAAAGACACACCTCAGAGTGGTATAAAGCGCTAAAGACACATCTCAGAGTGGTATAAAGCTCTAAAGACACACCTCAGAGTATATAAAGCTCTAAAGACACACCTCAGAGTATATAAAGCTCTAAAGACACACCTCAGAGTGTATAAAGCTCTAAAGACACACCTCAGAGTATATAAAGCTCTAAAGACACACCTCAGAGTATATAAAGCTCTAAAGACACACCTCAGAGTATATAAAGCTCTAAAGACACACCTCAGAGTGTATAAAGCTCTAAAGACACACCTCAGAGTGGTATAAAGCTCTAAAGACACACCTCATAGCGGTATAAAGCTCTAAAGACACACCTCAGAGCGGTATAAAGCTCTAAAGACACACCTCAGAGTGTATAAAGCTCTAAAGACGCACCTCAGAGCGGTATAAAGCTCTAAAGACACACCTCAGTGTGGTATAAAGCTCTAAAGACACACCTCAGAGCAGTATAAAGCTCTAAAGACACACCTCAGAGTGTATAAAGCTCTAAAGACACACCTCAGAGTGTATAAAGCTCTAAAGATGCACCTCAGAGTGTATAAAGCTCTAAAGACACACCTCAGAGTGTATAAAGCTCTAAAGACACACCTCAGAGTGTATAAAGCTCTAAAGACGCACCTCAGAGCGGTATAAAGCTCTAAAGACGCACCTCAGAGTGTATAAAGCTCTAAAGACGCACCTCAGAGTGTATAAAGCTCTAAAGACACACCTCAGAGTTTATAAAGCTCTAAAGACGCACCTCAGAGTGTATAAAGCTCTAAAGACGCATCTCAGAGTGGTATAAAGCTCTAAAGACACACTTCAGAGCAGTATAAAGCTCTAAAGACACACCTCAGAGCGGTATAAAGCTCTAAAGACACACCTCAGAGTATATAAAGCTCTAAAGACACACCTCAGAGTGGTATAAAGCTCTAAAGACACACCTCAGAGTGTTATAAAGCTCTAAAGACACACCTCAGAGTGTATAAAGCTCTAAAGACACACCTCAGAGTGTATAAGGCTCTAAAGACACACCTCAGAGCAGTATAAAGCTCTAAAGACGCACCTCAGAGTGGTATAAAGCTCTAAAGACACACCTCAGAGTGGTATAAAGCTCTAAAGACACACCTCAGAGTGTTATAAAGCTCTAAAGACACACCTCAGAGTGTATAAGGCTCTAAAAACACACCTCAGAGTGTATAAGGCTCTAAAGACACACCTCAGAGTGGTATAAAGCGCTAAAGACACATCTCAGAGTGGTATAAAGCTCTAAAGACACACCTCAGAGTATATAAAGCTCTAAAGACACACCTCAGAGTATATAAAGCTCTAAAGACACACCTCAGAGTATATAAAGCTCTAAAGACACACCTCAGAGTGTATAAAGCTCTAAAGACACCTCAGAGCAGTATAAAGCTCTAAAGACACACCTCAGAGTGTATAAAGCTTAAAGACACACCTCAGAGTGTATAAGGCTCTAAAAACACACCTCAGAGTGTATAAGGCTCTAAAGACACACCTCAGAGTGGTATAAAGCGCTAAAGACACATCTCAGAGTGGTATAAAGCTCTAAAGACACACCTCAGAGTATATAAAGCTCTAAAGACACACCTCAGAGTATATAAAGCTCTAAAGACACACCTCAGAGTGTATAAAGCTCTAAAGACACACCTCAGAGTATATAAAGCTCTAAAGACACACCTCAGAGTATATAAAGCTCTAAAGACACACCTCAGAGTATATAAAGCTCTAAAGACACACCTCAGAGTGTATAAAGCTCTAAAGACACACCTCAGAGTGTATAAAGCTCTAAAGACGCACCTCAGAGCGGTATAAAGCTCTAAAGACACACCTCAGTGTGGTATAAAGCTCTAAAGACACACCTCAGAGCAGTATAAAGCTCTAAAGACACACCTCAGAGTGTATAAAGCTCTAAAGACACACCTCAGAGTGTATAAAGCTCTAAAGATGCACCTCAGAGTGTATAAAGCTCTAAAGACACACCTCAGAGTGTATAAAGCTCTAAAGACACACCTCAGAGTGTATAAAGCTCTAAAGACGCACCTCAGAGCGGTATAAAGCTCTAAAGACGCACCTCAGAGTGTATAAAGCTCTAAAGACGCACCTCAGAGTGTATAAAGCTCTAAAGACACACCTCAGAGTTTATAAAGCTCTAAAGACGCACCTCAGAGTGTATAAAGCTCTAAAGACGCATCTCAGAGCGGTATAAAGCTCTAAAGACACACTTCAGAGCAGTATAAAGCTCTAAAGACACACCTCAGAGCGGTATAAAGCTCTAAAGACACACCTCAGAGTATATAAAGCTCTAAAGACACACCTCAGAGTGTATAAAGCTCTAAAGACACACCTCAGTGTGGTATAAAGCTCTAAAGACACACCTCAGAGTGTATAAAGCTCTAAAGACACACCTCAGAGTGTATAAAGCTCTAAAGACACACCTCAGTGTGTTATAAAGCTCTAAAGACACACCTCAGAGTGTATAAAGCTCTAAAGACACACCTCAGAGTGTATAAAGCTCTAAAGACACACCTCAGTGTGGTATAAAGCTCTAAAGACACACCTCAGAGTGTATAAAGCTCTAAAGACACACCTCAGAGTGGTATAAAGCTCTAAAGACACACCTCAGAGTGTATAAAGCTCTAAAGACACACCTCAGAGTGTATAAAGCTCTAAAGACACACCTCAGAGCGGTATAAAGCTCTAAAGACACACCACAGAGCGGTATTAAGCTCTAATGACACACCTCAGAGTGTATAAAGCTCTAAAGACACACCTCAGAGTGTTATAAAGCTCTAAAGACACACCTCAGAGTGTATAAGGCTCTAAAAACACACCTCAGAGTGTATAAGAATCTAAAGACACACCTCAGAGCAGTATAAAGCTCTAAAGACACACCTCAGAGCGGTATAAAGCGCTAAAGACACACCTCAGAGTGTATAAAGCTCTAAAGACACACCTCAGAGTGGTATAAAGCTCTAAAGACACACCTCAGAGTGGTATAAAGCTCTAAAGACACACCTCAGAGTATATAAAGCTCTAAAGACACACCTCAGAGTGTATAAAGCTCTAAAGACACACCTCAGATTGGTATAAAGCTCTAAAGACACACCTCAGAGTATATAAAGCTCTAAAGACACACCTCAGAGTGTATAAAGCTCTAAAGACACACCTCAGAGTGTATAAGACTCTAAAGACACACCTCAGAGTGGTATAAAGCTCTAAAGACACACCTCAATGTGGTATAAAGCTCTAAAGACACACCTCAGAGTGGTATACAGCTCTAAAGACACACCTCATAGCGGTATAAAGCTCTAAAGACACACCTCAGAGCGGTGTAAAGCTCTAAAGACACACCTCAGAGTGTATAAAGCTCTAAAGACACACCTCAGAGTGGTATAAAGCTCTAAAGACACACCTCAGAGTGTATAAAGCTCTAAAGACACACCTCAGAGTGGTATAAAGCTCTAAAGACACACCTCATAGCGGTATAAAGCTCTAAAGACACACCTCAGAGTGGTATAAAGCTCTAAAGACACACCTCAGAGTATATAAAGCTCTAAAGACACACCTCAGAGTGTATAAAGCTCTAAAGACACACCTCAGATTGGTATAAAGCTCTAAAGACACACCTCAGAGTATATAAAGCTCTAAAGACACACCTCAGAGTGTATAAAGCTCTAAAGACACACCTCAGAGTGTATAAGACTCTAAAGACACACCTCAGAGTGGTATAAAGCTCTAAAGACACACCTCAATGTGGTATAAAGCTCTAAAGACACACCTCAGAGTGGTATACAGCTCTAAAGACACACCTCATAGCGGTATAAAGCTCTAAAGACACACCTCAGAGCGGTATAAAGCTCTAAAGACACACCTCAGAGTGTATAAAGCTCTAAAGACACACCTCAGAGTGGTATAAAGCTCTAAAGACACACCTCAGAGTGTATAAAGCTCTAAAGACACACCTCAGAGTGGTATAAAGCTCTAAAGACACACCTCATAGCGGTATAAAGCTCTAAAGACACACCTCAGAGTGTATAAAGCTCTAAAGACACACCTCAGAGTGATATAAAGCTCTAAAGACGCACCTCAGAGCGGTATAAAGCTCTAAAGACGCATCTCAGAGTGGTATAAAGCTCTAAAGACAAACCTCAGAGTGTATAAAGCTCTAAAGACACACCTCAGAGCGGTATAAAGCTCTAAAGACACACCTCAGAGTGTATAAAGCTCTAAAGACACACCTCAAAGCGGTATAAAGCTCTAAAGACGCACCTCAGAGTTGTATAAAGCTCTAAAGACACACCTCAGAGTGTATAACGCTGTAAAGACACACCTCAGTGTGGTATAAAGCTCTAAAGACACACCTCAGAGCAGTATAAAGCTCTAAAGACACACCTCAGAGCGGTATAAAGCTCTAAAGACAAACCTCAGAGTGTATAAAGCTCTAAAGACACCTCAGAGTGTATAAAGCTCTAAAGACGCACCTCAGAGTGTATGAAGCTCTAAAGACACACCTCAGAGTGGTATAAAGCTCTAAAGACGCACCTCAGAGCGGTATAATGCTCTAAAGACGCACCTCAGAGTGGTATAAAGCTCTAAAGACACACCTCAGAGTGTATAAAGCTCTAAAGACACACCTCAGAGCAGTATAAAGCTCTAAAGACACACCTCAGAGCGGTATAAAGCTCTAAAGACAAACCTCAGAGTGTATAAAGCTCTATAGACACACCTCAGAGTGTATAAAGCTCTAAAGACACACCTCAGAGTGGTATAAAGCTCTAAAGACACACCTCAGAGCAGTATAAAGCTCTAAAGACACATCTCAGAGTGGTATAAAGCTCTAAAGACACACCTTAGAGTGGTATAAAGCTCTAAAGACACACCTCAGAGTGTATAAAGCTCTAAAGACGCACCTCAGAGCGGTATAAAGCTCTAAAGACACACCTCAGAGCAGTATAAAGCTCTAAAGACACACCTCAGAGTGTATAAAGCTCTAAAGACACACCTCAGTGTGGTATAAAGCTCTAAAGACACACCTCAGAGTGTATAAAGCTCTAAAGACACACCTCAGAGTGGTATAAAGCTCTAAAGACACACCTCAGAGTGTATAAAGCTCTAAAGACACACCTCAGAGTGTATAAAGCTCTAAAGACACACCTCAGAGCGGTATAAAGCTCTAAAGACACACCACAGAGCGGTATTAAGCTCTAATGACACACCTCAGAGTGTATAAAGCTCTAAAGACACACCTCAGAGTGTTATAAAGCTCTAAAGACACACCTCAGAGTGTATAAGGCTCTAAAAACACACCTCAGAGTGTATAAGAATCTAAAGACACACCTCAGAGCAGTATAAAGCTCTAAAGACACACCTCAGAGCGGTATAAAGCGCTAAAGACACACCTCAGAGTGTATAAAGCTCTAAAGACACACCTCAGAGTGGTATAAAGCTCTAAAGACACACCTCAGAGTGGTATAAAGCTCTAAAGACACACCTCAGAGTATATAAAGCTCTAAAGACACACCTCAGAGTGTATAAAGCTCTAAAGACACACCTCAGATTGGTATAAAGCTCTAAAGACACACCTCAGAGTATATAAAGCTCTAAAGACACACCTCAGAGTGTATAAAGCTCTAAAGACACACCTCAGAGTGTATAAGACTCTAAAGACACACCTCAGAGTGGTATAAAGCTCTAAAGACACACCTCAATGTGGTATAAAGCTCTAAAGACACACCTCAGAGTGGTATACAGCTCTAAAGACACACCTCATAGCGGTATAAAGCTCTAAAGACACACCTCAGAGCGGTGTAAAGCTCTAAAGACACACCTCAGAGTGTATAAAGCTCTAAAGACACACCTCAGAGTGGTATAAAGCTCTAAAGACACACCTCAGAGTGTATAAAGCTCTAAAGACACACCTCAGAGTGGTATAAAGCTCTAAAGACACACCTCATAGCGGTATAAAGCTCTAAAGACACACCTCAGAGTGGTATAAAGCTCTAAAGACACACCTCAGAGTATATAAAGCTCTAAAGACACACCTCAGAGTGTATAAAGCTCTAAAGACACACCTCAGATTGGTATAAAGCTCTAAAGACACACCTCAGAGTATATAAAGCTCTAAAGACACACCTCAGAGTGTATAAAGCTCTAAAGACACACCTCAGAGTGTATAAGACTCTAAAGACACACCTCAGAGTGGTATAAAGCTCTAAAGACACACCTCAATGTGGTATAAAGCTCTAAAGACACACCTCAGAGTGGTATACAGCTCTAAAGACACACCTCATAGCGGTATAAAGCTCTAAAGACACACCTCAGAGCGGTATAAAGCTCTAAAGACACACCTCAGAGTGTATAAAGCTCTAAAGACACACCTCAGAGTGGTATAAAGCTCTAAAGACACACCTCAGAGTGTATAAAGCTCTAAAGACACACCTCAGAGTGGTATAAAGCTCTAAAGACACACCTCATAGCGGTATAAAGCTCTAAAGACACACCTCAGAGTGTATAAAGCTCTAAAGACACACCTCAGAGTGATATAAAGCTCTAAAGACGCACCTCAGAGCGGTATAAAGCTCTAAAGACGCATCTCAGAGTGGTATAAAGCTCTAAAGACAAACCTCAGAGTGTATAAAGCTCTAAAGACACACCTCAGAGCGGTATAAAGCTCTAAAGACACACCTCAGAGTGTATAAAGCTCTAAAGACACACCTCAAAGCGGTATAAAGCTCTAAAGACGCACCTCAGAGTTGTATAAAGCTCTAAAGACACACCTCAGAGTGTATAACGCTGTAAAGACACACCTCAGTGTGGTATAAAGCTCTAAAGACACACCTCAGAGCAGTATAAAGCTCTAAAGACACACCTCAGAGCGGTATAAAGCTCTAAAGACAAACCTCAGAGTGTATAAAGCTCTAAAGACACCTCAGAGTGTATAAAGCTCTAAAGACGCACCTCAGAGTGTATGAAGCTCTAAAGACACACCTCAGAGTGGTATAAAGCTCTAAAGACGCACCTCAGAGCGGTATAATGCTCTAAAGACGCACCTCAGAGTGGTATAAAGCTCTAAAGACACACCTCAGAGTGTATAAAGCTCTAAAGACACACCTCAGAGCAGTATAAAGCTCTAAAGACACACCTCAGAGCGGTATAAAGCTCTAAAGACAAACCTCAGAGTGTATAAAGCTCTATAGACACACCTCAGATTGGTATAAAGCTCTAAAGACACACCTCAGAGTATATAAAGCTCTAAAGACACACCTCAGAGTGTATAAAGCTCTAAAGACACACCTCAGAGTGTATAAGACTCTAAAGACACACCTCAGAGTGGTATAAAGCTCTAAAGACACACCTCAATGTGGTATAAAGCTCTAAAGACACACCTCAGAGTGGTATACAGCTCTAAAGACACACCTCATAGCGGTATAAAGCTCTAAAGACACACCTCAGAGCGGTATAAAGCTCTAAAGACACACCTCAGAGTGTATAAAGCTCTAAAGACACACCTCAGAGTGGTATAAAGCTCTAAAGACACACCTCAGAGTGTATAAAGCTCTAAAGACACACCTCAGAGTGGTATAAAGCTCTAAAGACACACCTCATAGCGGTATAAAGCTCTAAAGACACACCTCAGAGTGTATAAAGCTCTAAAGACACACCTCAGAGTGATATAAAGCTCTAAAGACGCACCTCAGAGCGGTATAAAGCTCTAAAGACGCATCTCAGAGTGGTATAAAGCTCTAAAGACAAACCTCAGAGTGTATAAAGCTCTAAAGACACACCTCAGAGCGGTATAAAGCTCTAAAGACACACCTCAGAGTGTATAAAGCTCTAAAGACACACCTCAAAGCGGTATAAAGCTCTAAAGACGCACCTCAGAGTTGTATAAAGCTCTAAAGACACACCTCAGAGTGTATAACGCTGTAAAGACACACCTCAGTGTGGTATAAAGCTCTAAAGACACACCTCAGAGCAGTATAAAGCTCTAAAGACACACCTCAGAGCGGTATAAAGCTCTAAAGACAAACCTCAGAGTGTATAAAGCTCTAAAGACACCTCAGAGTGTATAAAGCTCTAAAGACGCACCTCAGAGTGTATGAAGCTCTAAAGACACACCTCAGAGTGGTATAAAGCTCTAAAGACGCACCTCAGAGCGGTATAATGCTCTAAAGACGCACCTCAGAGTGGTATAAAGCTCTAAAGACACACCTCAGAGTGTATAAAGCTCTAAAGACACACCTCAGAGCAGTATAAAGCTCTAAAGACACACCTCAGAGCGGTATAAAGCTCTAAAGACAAACCTCAGAGTGTATAAAGCTCTATAGACACACCTCAGAGTGTATAAAGCTCTAAAGACACACCTCAGAGTGGTATAAAGCTCTAAAGACACACCTCAGAGCAGTATAAAGCTCTAAAGACACATCTCAGAGTGGTATAAAGCTCTAAAGACACACCTTAGAGTGGTATAAAGCTCTAAAGACACACCTCAGAGTGTATAAAGCTCTAAAGACGCACCTCAGAGCGGTATAAAGCTCTAAAGACACACCTCAGAGCAGTATAAAGCTCTAAAGACACACCTCAGAGTGTATAAAGCTCTAAAGACACACCTCAGTGTGGTATAAAGCTCTAAAGACACACCTCAGAGTGTATAAAGCTCTAAAGACACACCTCAGAGTGTATAAGGCTCTAAAAACACACCTCAGAGTGTATAAGAATCTAAAGACACACCTCAGAGCAGTATAAAGCTCTAAAGACACACCTCAGAGCGGTATAAAGCGCTAAAGACACACCTCAGAGTGTATAAAGCTCTAAAGACACACCTCAGAGTGGTATAAAGCTCTAAAGACACACCTCAGAGTGGTATAAAGCTCTAAAGACACACCTCAGAGTATATAAAGCTCTAAAGACACACCTCAGAGTGTATAAAGCTCTAAAGACACACCTCAGAGTATATAAAGCTCTAAAGACACACCTCAGAGTGTATAAAGCTCTAAAGACACACCTCAGATTGGTATAAAGCTCTAAAGACACACCTCAGAGTATATAAAGCTCTAAAGACACACCTCAGAGTGTATAAAGCTCTAAAGACACACCTCAGAGTGTATAAGACTCTAAAGACACACCTCAGAGTGGTATAAAGCTCTAAAGACACACCTCAATGTGGTATAAAGCTCTAAAGACACACCTCAGAGTGGTATACAGCTCTAAAGACACACCTCATAGCGGTATAAAGCTCTAAAGACACACCTCAGAGCGGTATAAAGCTCTAAAGACACACCTCAGAGTGTATAAAGCTCTAAAGACACACCTCAGAGTGGTATAAAGCTCTAAAGACACACCTCAGAGTGTATAAAGCTCTAAAGACACACCTCAGAGTGGTATAAAGCTCTAAAGACACACCTCATAGCGGTATAAAGCTCTAAAGACACACCTCAGAGTGTATAAAGCTCTAAAGACACACCTCAGAGTGATATAAAGCTCTAAAGACGCACCTCAGAGCGGTATAAAGCTCTAAAGACGCATCTCAGAGTGGTATAAAGCTCTAAAGACAAACCTCAGAGTGTATAAAGCTCTAAAGACACACCTCAGAGCGGTATAAAGCTCTAAAGACACACCTCAGAGTGTATAAAGCTCTAAAGACACACCTCAAAGCGGTATAAAGCTCTAAAGACGCACCTCAGAGTTGTATAAAGCTCTAAAGACACACCTCAGAGTGTATAACGCTGTAAAGACACACCTCAGTGTGGTATAAAGCTCTAAAGACACACCTCAGAGCAGTATAAAGCTCTAAAGACACACCTCAGAGCGGTATAAAGCTCTAAAGACAAACCTCAGAGTGTATAAAGCTCTAAAGACACCTCAGAGTGTATAAAGCTCTAAAGACGCACCTCAGAGTGTATGAAGCTCTAAAGACACACCTCAGAGTGGTATAAAGCTCTAAAGACGCACCTCAGAGCGGTATAATGCTCTAAAGACGCACCTCAGAGTGGTATAAAGCTCTAAAGACACACCTCAGAGTGTATAAAGCTCTAAAGACACACCTCAGAGCAGTATAAAGCTCTAAAGACACACCTCAGAGCGGTATAAAGCTCTAAAGACAAACCTCAGAGTGTATAAAGCTCTATAGACACACCTCAGAGTGTATAAAGCTCTAAAGACACACCTCAGAGTGGTATAAAGCTCTAAAGACACACCTCAGAGCAGTATAAAGCTCTAAAGACACATCTCAGAGTGGTATAAAGCTCTAAAGACACACCTTAGAGTGGTATAAAGCTCTAAAGACACACCTCAGAGGGTATAAAGCTCTAAAGACACACCTCAGAGTGTATAAAGCTCTAAAGACACACCTCAGAGTGGTATAAAGCTCTAAAGACACACCTCAGAGCGGTATAAAGCTCTAAAGACGCACCTCAGAGCGGTATAAAGCTCTAAAGACACACCTCAGAGTCTATAAAGCTCTAAAGACACACCTCAGAGCGGTATAAAGCTCTAAAGACACACCTCAGAGCAGTATAAAGCTCTAAAGACACACCTCAGAGTGGTATAAAGCTCTAAAGACACACCTCAGAGTGTATAAAGCTCTAAAGACACACCTCAGAGTGGTATAAAGCTCTAAAGACACACCTCAGAGCAGTATAAAGCTCTAAAGACACATCTCAGAGTGGTATAAAGCTCTAAAGACACACCTTAGAGTGGTATAAAGCTCTAAAGACACACCTCAGAGGGTATAAAGCTCTAAAGACACACCTCAGAGTGTATAAAGCTCTAAAGACACACCTCAGAGTGGTATAAAGCTCTAAAGACACACCTCAGAGTGGTATAAAGCTCTAAAGACACACCTCAGAGCGGTATAAAGCTCTAAAGTCAAACCTCAGAGTGGTATAAAGCTCTAAAGACACATCTCAGAGCAGTATAAAGCTCTAAAGACATACCTCAGAGCAGTATAAGGCTCTAAAGACACACCTCAGAGTGGTATAAAGCTCTAAAGACAAACCTCAGAGTAGTATAAGGCTCTAAAGACACACCTCAGAGTGGTATAAAGCTCTAAAGACACACCTCAGAGTGTATAAAGCTCTAAAGACGCACCTCAGAGCGGTATAAAGCTCTAAAGACACACCTCAGAGCAGTATAAAGCTCTAAAGACACACCTCAGAGTGTATAAAGCTCTAAAGACACACCTCAGAGTGTATAAAGCTCTAAAGATGCACCTCAGAGTGTATAAAGCTCTAAAGACACACCTCAGAGTGTATAAAGCTCTAAAGACACACCTCAGAGTGTATAAAGCTCTAAAGACGCACCTCAGAGCGGTATAAAGCTCTAAAGACGCACCTCAGAGTGTATAAAGCTCTAAAGACGCACCTCAGAGTGTATAAAGCTCTAAAGACACACCTCAGAGTTTATAAAGCTCTAAAGACGCACCTCAGAGTGTATAAAGCTCTAAAGACGCATCTCAGAGCGGTATAAAGCTCTAAAGACACACTTCAGAGCAGTATAAAGCTCTAAAGACACACCTCAGAGCGGTATAAAGCTCTAAAGACACACCTCAGAGTATATAAAGCTCTAAAGACACACCTCAGAGTGTATAAAGCTCTAAAGACACACCTCAGTGTGGTATAAAGCTCTAAAGACACACCTCAGAGTGTATAAAGCTCTAAAGACACACCTCAGAGTGTATAAAGCTCTAAAGACACACCTCAGTGTGTTATAAAGCTCTAAAGACACACCTCAGAGTGTATAAAGCTCTAAAGACACACCTCAGAGTGTATAAAGCTCTAAAGACACACCTCAGTGTGGTATAAAGCTCTAAAGACACACCTCAGAGTGTATAAAGCTCTAAAGACACACCTCAGAGTGGTATAAAGCTCTAAAGACACACCTCAGAGTGTATAAAGCTCTAAAGACACACCTCAGAGTGTATAAAGCTCTAAAGACACACCTCAGAGCGGTATAAAGCTCTAAAGACACACCACAGAGCGGTATTAAGCTCTAATGACACACCTCAGAGTGTATAAAGCTCTAAAGACACACCTCAGAGTGTTATAAAGCTCTAAAGACACACCTCAGAGTGTATAAGGCTCTAAAAACACACCTCAGAGTGTATAAGAATCTAAAGACACACCTCAGAGCAGTATAAAGCTCTAAAGACACACCTCAGAGCGGTATAAAGCGCTAAAGACACACCTCAGAGTGTATAAAGCTCTAAAGACACACCTCAGAGTGGTATAAAGCTCTAAAGACACACCTCAGAGTGGTATAAAGCTCTAAAGACACACCTCAGAGTATATAAAGCTCTAAAGACACACCTCAGAGTGTATAAAGCTCTAAAGACACACCTCAGATTGGTATAAAGCTCTAAAGACACACCTCAGAGTATATAAAGCTCTAAAGACACACCTCAGAGTGTATAAAGCTCTAAAGACACACCTCAGAGTGTATAAGACTCTAAAGACACACCTCAGAGTGGTATAAAGCTCTAAAGACACACCTCAATGTGGTATAAAGCTCTAAAGACACACCTCAGAGTGGTATACAGCTCTAAAGACACACCTCATAGCGGTATAAAGCTCTAAAGACACACCTCAGAGCGGTGTAAAGCTCTAAAGACACACCTCAGAGTGTATAAAGCTCTAAAGACACACCTCAGAGTGGTATAAAGCTCTAAAGACACACCTCAGAGTGTATAAAGCTCTAAAGACACACCTCAGAGTGGTATAAAGCTCTAAAGACACACCTCATAGCGGTATAAAGCTCTAAAGACACACCTCAGAGTGGTATAAAGCTCTAAAGACACACCTCAGAGTATATAAAGCTCTAAAGACACACCTCAGAGTGTATAAAGCTCTAAAGACACACCTCAGATTGGTATAAAGCTCTAAAGACACACCTCAGAGTATATAAAGCTCTAAAGACACACCTCAGAGTGTATAAAGCTCTAAAGACACACCTCAGAGTGTATAAGACTCTAAAGACACACCTCAGAGTGGTATAAAGCTCTAAAGACACACCTCAATGTGGTATAAAGCTCTAAAGACACACCTCAGAGTGGTATACAGCTCTAAAGACACACCTCATAGCGGTATAAAGCTCTAAAGACACACCTCAGAGCGGTATAAAGCTCTAAAGACACACCTCAGAGTGTATAAAGCTCTAAAGACACACCTCAGAGTGGTATAAAGCTCTAAAGACACACCTCAGAGTGTATAAAGCTCTAAAGACACACCTCAGAGTGGTATAAAGCTCTAAAGACACACCTCATAGCGGTATAAAGCTCTAAAGACACACCTCAGAGTGTATAAAGCTCTAAAGACACACCTCAGAGTGATATAAAGCTCTAAAGACGCACCTCAGAGCGGTATAAAGCTCTAAAGACGCATCTCAGAGTGGTATAAAGCTCTAAAGACAAACCTCAGAGTGTATAAAGCTCTAAAGACACACCTCAGAGCGGTATAAAGCTCTAAAGACACACCTCAGAGTGTATAAAGCTCTAAAGACACACCTCAAAGCGGTATAAAGCTCTAAAGACGCACCTCAGAGTTGTATAAAGCTCTAAAGACACACCTCAGAGTGTATAACGCTGTAAAGACACACCTCAGTGTGGTATAAAGCTCTAAAGACACACCTCAGAGCAGTATAAAGCTCTAAAGACACACCTCAGAGCGGTATAAAGCTCTAAAGACAAACCTCAGAGTGTATAAAGCTCTAAAGACACCTCAGAGTGTATAAAGCTCTAAAGACGCACCTCAGAGTGTATGAAGCTCTAAAGACACACCTCAGAGTGGTATAAAGCTCTAAAGACGCACCTCAGAGCGGTATAATGCTCTAAAGACGCACCTCAGAGTGGTATAAAGCTCTAAAGACACACCTCAGAGTGTATAAAGCTCTAAAGACACACCTCAGAGCAGTATAAAGCTCTAAAGACACACCTCAGAGCGGTATAAAGCTCTAAAGACAAACCTCAGAGTGTATAAAGCTCTATAGACACACCTCAGAGTGTATAAAGCTCTAAAGACACACCTCAGAGTGGTATAAAGCTCTAAAGACACACCTCAGAGCAGTATAAAGCTCTAAAGACACATCTCAGAGTGGTATAAAGCTCTAAAGACACACCTTAGAGTGGTATAAAGCTCTAAAGACACACCTCAGAGGGTATAAAGCTCTAAAGACACACCTCAGAGTGTATAAAGCTCTAAAGACACACCTCAGAGTGGTATAAAGCTCTAAAGACACACCTCAGAGCGGTATAAAGCTCTAAAGACGCACCTCAGAGCGGTATAAAGCTCTAAAGACACACCTCAGAGTCTATAAAGCTCTAAAGACACACCTCAGAGCGGTATAAAGCTCTAAAGACACACCTCAGAGCAGTATAAAGCTCTAAAGACACACCTCAGAGTGGTATAAAGCTCTAAAGACACACCTCAGAGTGTATAAAGCTCTAAAGACACACCTCAGAGTGGTATAAAGCTCTAAAGACACACCTCAGAGCAGTATAAAGCTCTAAAGACACATCTCAGAGTGGTATAAAGCTCTAAAGACACACCTTAGAGTGGTATAAAGCTCTAAAGACACACCTCAGAGGGTATAAAGCTCTAAAGACACACCTCAGAGTGTATAAAGCTCTAAAGACACACCTCAGAGTGGTATAAAGCTCTAAAGACACACCTCAGAGTGGTATAAAGCTCTAAAGACACACCTCAGAGCGGTATAAAGCTCTAAAGTCAAACCTCAGAGTGGTATAAAGCTCTAAAGACACATCTCAGAGCAGTATAAAGCTCTAAAGACATACCTCAGAGCAGTATAAGGCTCTAAAGACACACCTCAGAGTGGTATAAAGCTCTAAAGACAAACCTCAGAGTAGTATAAGGCTCTAAAGACACACCTCAGAGTGGTATAAAGCTCTAAAGACACACCTCAGAGTGTATAAAGCTCTAAAGACGCACCTCAGAGCGGTATAAAGCTCTAAAGACACACCTCAGTGTGGTATAAAGCTCTAAAGACACACCTCAGAGCAGTATAAAGCTCTAAAGACACACCTCAGAGTGTATAAAGCTCTAAAGACACACCTCAGAGTGTATAAAGCTCTAAAGATGCACCTCAGAGTGTATAAAGCTCTAAAGACACACCTCAGAGTGTATAAAGCTCTAAAGACACACCTCAGAGTGTATAAAGCTCTAAAGACGCACCTCAGAGCGGTATAAAGCTCTAAAGACGCACCTCAGAATGTATAAAGCTCTAAAGACGCACCTCAGAGTGTATAAAGCTCTAAAGACACACCTCAGAGTTTATAAAGCTCTAAAGACGCACCTCAGAGTGTATAAAGCTCTAAAGACGCATCTCAGAGTGGTATAAAGCTCTAAAGACACACTTCAGAGCAGTATAAAGCTCTAAAGACACACCTCAGAGCGGTATAAAGCTCTAAAGACACACCTCAGAGTATATAAAGCTCTAAAGACACACCTCAGAGTGTATAAAGCTCTAAAGACACACCTCAGTGTGGTATAAAGCTCTAAAGACACACCTCAGAGTGTATAAAGCTCTAAAGACACACCTCAGAGTGTATAAAGCTCTAAAGACACACCTCAGTGTGTTATAAAGCTCTAAAGACACACCTCAGAGTGTATAAAGCTCTAAAGACACACCTCAGTGTGGTATAAAGCTCTAAAGACACACCTCAGAGTGTATAAAGCTCTAAAGACACACCTCAGAGTGGTATAAAGCTCTAAAGACACACCTCAGAGTGTATAAAGCTCTAAAGACACACCTCAGAGTGTATAAAGCTCTAAAGACACACCTCAGAGCGGTATAAAGCTCTAAAGACACACCACAGAGCGGTATAAAGCTCTAAAGACACACCTCAGAGTGTATAAAGCTCTAAAGACACACCTCAGAGTGTTATAAAGCTCTAAAGACACACCTCAGAGTGTATAAGGCTCTAAAAACACACCTCAGAGTGTATAAGAATCTAAAGACACACCTCAGAGCAGTATAAAGCTCTAAAGACACACCTCAGAGCGGTATAAAGCGCTAAAGACACACCTCAGAGTGTATAAAGCTCTAAAGACACACCTCAGAGTGGTATAAAGCTCTAAAGACACACCTCAGAGTGGTATAAAGCTCTAAAGACACACCTCAGAGTATATAAAGCTCTAAAGACACACCTCAGAGTGGTATAAAGCTCTAAAGACACACCTCAGAGTGTATAAAGCTCTAAAGACACACCTCAGAGTGGTATAAAGCTCTAAAGACACACCTCAGAGCAGTATAAAGCTCTAAAGACACATCTCAGAGTGGTATAAAGCTCTAAAGACACACCTTAGAGTGGTATAAAGCTCTAAAGACACACCTCAGAGGGTATAAAGCTCTAAAGACACACCTCAGAGTGTATAAAGCTCTAAAGACACACCTCAGAGTGGTATAAAGCTCTAAAGACACACCTCAGAGTGGTATAAAGCTCTAAAGACACACCTCAGAGCGGTATAAAGCTCTAAAGTCAAACCTCAGAGTGGTATAAAGCTCTAAAGACACATCTCAGAGCAGTATAAAGCTCTAAAGACATACCTCAGAGCAGTATAAGGCTCTAAAGACACACCTCAGAGTGGTATAAAGCTCTAAAGACAAACCTCAGAGTAGTATAAGGCTCTAAAGACACACCTCAGAGTGGTATAAAGCTCTAAAGACACACCTCAGAGTGTATAAAGCTCTAAAGACGCACCTCAGAGCGGTATAAAGCTCTAAAGACACACCTCAGTGTGGTATAAAGCTCTAAAGACACACCTCAGAGCAGTATAAAGCTCTAAAGACACACCTCAGAGTGTATAAAGCTCTAAAGACACACCTCAGAGTGTATAAAGCTCTAAAGATGCACCTCAGAGTGTATAAAGCTCTAAAGACACACCTCAGAGTGTATAAAGCTCTAAAGACACACCTCAGAGTGTATAAAGCTCTAAAGACGCACCTCAGAGCGGTATAAAGCTCTAAAGACGCACCTCAGAATGTATAAAGCTCTAAAGACGCACCTCAGAGCGATATAAAGCTCTAAAGACACACCTCAGAGTTTATAAAGCTCTAAAGACGCACCTCAGAGTGTATAAAGCTCTAAAGACGCATCTCAGAGTGGTATAAAGCTCTAAAGACACACTTCAGAGCAGTATAAAGCTCTAAAGACACACCTCAGAGCGGTATAAAGCTCTAAAGACACACCTCAGAGTATATAAAGCTCTAAAGACACACCTCAGAGTGTATAAAGCTCTAAAGACACACCTCAGTGTGGTATAAAGCTCTAAAGACACACCTCAGAGTGTATAAAGCTCTAAAGACACACCTCAGAGTGTATAAAGCTCTAAAGACACACCTCAGTGTGTTATAAAGCTCTAAAGACACACCTCAGAGTGTATAAAGCTCTAAAGACACACCTCAGTGTGGTATAAAGCTCTAAAGACACACCTCAGAGTGTATAAAGCTCTAAAGACACACCTCAGAGTGGTATAAAGCTCTAAAGACACACCTCAGAGTGTATAAAGCTCTAAAGACACACCTCAGAGTGTATAAAGCTCTAAAGACACACCTCAGAGCGGTATAAAGCTCTAAAGACACACCACAGAGCGGTATAAAGCTCTAAAGACACACCTCAGAGTGTATAAAGCTCTAAAGACACACCTCAGAGTGTTATAAAGCTCTAAAGACACACCTCAGAGTGTATAAGGCTCTAAAAACACACCTCAGAGTGTATAAGAATCTAAAGACACACCTCAGAGCAGTATAAAGCTCTAAAGACACACCTCAGAGCGGTATAAAGCGCTAAAGACACACCTCAGAGTGTATAAAGCTCTAAAGACACACCTCAGAGTGGTATAAAGCTCTAAAGACACACCTCAGAGTGGTATAAAGCTCTAAAGACACACCTCAGAGTATATAAAGCTCTAAAGACACACCTCAGAGTGTATAAAGCTCTAAAGACACACCTCAGATTGGTATAAAGCTCTAAAGACACACCTCAGAGTATATAAAGCTCTAAAGACACACCTCAGAGTGTATAAAGCTCTAAAGACACACCTCAGAGTGTATAAGACTCTAAAGACACACCTCAGAGTGGTATAAAGTTCTAAAGACACACCTCAATGTGGTATAAAGCTCTAAAGACACACCTCAGAGTGGTATACAGCTCTAAAGACACACCTCATAGCGGTATAAAGCTCTAAAGACACACCTCAGAGCGGTATAAAGCTCTAAAGACACACCTCAGAGTGTATAAAGCTCTAAAGACACACCTCAGAGTGGTATAAAGCTCTAAAGACACACCTCAGAGTGTATAAAGCTCTAAAGACACACCTCAGAGTGGTATAAAGCTCTAAAGACACACCTCATAGCGGTATAAAGCTCTAAAGACACACCTCAGAGTGGTATAAAGCTCTAAAGACACACCTCAGAGTATATAAAGCTCTAAAGACACACCTCAGAGTGTATAAAGCTCTAAAGACACACCTCAGATTGGTATAAAGCTCTAAAGACACACCTCAGAGTATATAAAGCTCTAAAGACACACCTCAGAGTGTATAAAGCTCTAAAGACACACCTCAGAGTGTATAAGACTCTAAAGACACACCTCAGATTGGTATAAAGCTCTAAAGACACACCTCAATGTGGTATAAAGCTCTAAAGACACACCTCAGAGTGGTATACAGCTCTAAAGACACACCTCATAGCGGTATAAAGCTCTAAAGACACACCTCAGAGCGGTATAAAGCTCTAAAGACACACCTCAGAGTGTATAAAGCTCTAAAGACACACCTCAGAGTGGTATAAAGCTCTAAAGACACACCTCAGAGTGTATAAAGCTCTAAAGACACACCTCAGAGTGGTATAAAGCTCTAAAGACACACCTCATAGCGGTATAAAGCTCTAAAGACACACCTCAGAGTGTATAAAGCTCTAAAGACACACCTCAGAGTGATATAAAGCTCTAAAGACGCACCTCAGAGCGGTATAAAGCTCTAAAGACGCATCTCAGAGTGGTATAAAGCTCTAAAGACAAACCTCAGAGTGTATAAAGCTCTAAAGACACACCTCAGAGCGGTATAAAGCTCTAAAGACACACCTCAGAGTGTATAAAGCTCTAAAGACACACCTCAAAGCGGTATAAAGCTCTAAAGACGCACCTCAGAGTTGTATAAAGCTCTAAAGACACACCTCAGAGTGTATAACGCTGTAAAGACACACCTCAGTGTGGTATAAAGCTCTAAAGACACACCTCAGAGCAGTATAAAGCTCTAAAGACACACCTCAGAGCGGTATAAAGCTCTAAAGACAAACCTCAGAGTGTATAAAGCTCTAAAGACACCTCAGAGTGTATAAAGCTCTAAAGACGCACCTCAGAGTGTATGAAGCTCTAAAGACACACCTCAGAGTGGTATAAAGCTCTAAAGACGCACCTCAGAGCGGTATAATGCTCTAAAGACGCACCTCAGAGTGGTATAAAGCTCTAAAGACACACCTCAGAGTGTATAAAGCTCTAAAGACACACCTCAGAGCAGTATAAAGCTCTAAAGACACACCTCAGAGCGGTATAAAGCTCTAAAGACAAACCTCAGAGTGTATAAAGCTCTAAAGACACACCTCAGAGTGTATAAAGCTCTAAAGACACACCTCAGAGTGGTATAAAGCTCTAAAGACACACCTCAGAGCAGTATAAAGCTCTAAAGACACATCTCAGAGTGGTATAAAGCTCTAAAGACACACCTTAGAGTGGTATAAAGCTCTAAAGACACACCTCAGAGGGTATAAAGCTCTAAAGACACACCTCAGAGTGTATAAAGCTCTAAAGACACACCTCAGAGTGGTATAAAGCTCTAAAGACACACCTCAGAGCGGTATAAAGCTCTAAAGACGCACCTCAGAGCGGTATAAAGCTCTAAAGACACACCTCAGAGTCTATAAAGCTCTAAAGACACACCTCAGAGCGGTATAAAGCTCTAAAGACACACCTCAGAGCAGTATAAAGCTCTAAAGACACACCTCAGAGTGGTATAAAGCTCTAAAGACACACCTCAGAGTGTATAAAGCTCTAAAGACACACCTCAGAGTGGTATAAAGCTCTAAAGACACACCTCAGAGCAGTATAAAGCTCTAAAGACACATCTCAGAGTGGTATAAAGCTCTAAAGACACACCTTAGAGTGGTATAAAGCTCTAAAGACACACCTCAGAGGGTATAAAGCTCTAAAGACACACCTCAGAGTGTATAAAGCTCTAAAGACACACCTCAGAGTGGTATAAAGCTCTAAAGACACACCTCAGAGTGGTATAAAGCTCTAAAGACACACCTCAGAGCGGTATAAAGCTCTAAAGTCAAACCTCAGAGTGGTATAAAGCTCTAAAGACACATCTCAGAGCAGTATAAAGCTCTAAAGACATACCTCAGAGCAGTATAAGGCTCTAAAGACACACCTCAGAGTGGTATAAAGCTCTAAAGACAAACCTCAGAGTAGTATAAGGCTCTAAAGACACACCTCAGAGTGGTATAAAGCTCTAAAGACACACCTCAGAGTAGTATAAAGCTCTAAAGACACACCTCAGAGTGTATAAAGCTCTAAAGACACACCTCAGAGTAGTTTAAAGCTCTAAAGACACACCTCAGAGTGTATAAAGCTCTAAAGACACACCTCAGAGTGTATAAAGCTCTAAAGACACACCTCAGGGTGTATAAAGCTCTAAAGACACACCTCAGAGTAGTATAAAGCTCTAAAGACACACCTCAGAGTGTATAAAGCTCTAAAGACACATCTCAGAGTATATAAAGCTCTAAAGACACACCTCAGAGCAGTATAAAGCTCTAAAGACACACCTCAGAGCAGTATAAAGCTCTAAAGACACACCTCAGAGCAGTATAAAGCTCTAAAGACACACCTCAGAGTGTTATAAAGCTCTAAAGACACACCTCAGAGCGGTATAAAGCTCTAAAGACGCACCTCAGAGCGGTATAAAGCTCTAAAGACACACCTCAGAGTGGTATAAAGCTCTAAAGACACACCTCAGAGTGTATAAAGCTCTAAAGACACACCTCAGAGTGGTATAAAGCTCTAAAGACACATCTCAGAGAGTATAAAGCTCTAAAGACACACCTCAGAGTGGTATAAAGCTCTAAAGACACACCTCAGAGCGGTATAAAGCTCTAAAGACACACCTCAGAGACACACCTCCTCGTGTGAAAGAGGCCGTCATGTCCCTGAGACCTAAAGAAGTGAAGGAGCGACTGGACTGTGCCTCACACAGACCTGTTTCTATTCTGAACGTGGACTATCTAATCACCTCAATTATGTCCAAAAGAAAATGAAAAGAAAAAAATGATCAGACAGGATTCATGAGCAAACGACAAACACAAGACGACATAAGATCATCTTTACACAGAATGAGACAAATGTAAAAACAACTAAACAAAGATGTAATAAGAAGACGCTAAGAAGGATTTTGATTCTGTAGCTGAACTTATTTCAAATTTCAAATCAACGATTTAACTATAAAATATATTGAGGCCCTTTATGATGGTCCAACATCAAGAATTAAAATCAATGGTCATCAGACAGGTCCTTTGACTCTGGACAGAAGGGTCAGACAGGGCTGTGCCTGGTCTCTCCTCCTGTTTGCTTTAGATTTGGAACCAATGGCCCAATTTTTGAGACAATCAAAAACAGTTTTATAACTGATGCAACGGGACATACAATTGCTGCTGCAGATGATTGTGTATAAAAAGATTCAGATGTTTCATCTGGACTCTGTTTCGACTCTCATCCGAGGGTCATTGTCAATCTGCGAATCAAGACCGGGAACTCAGGAATTTAAGATAAGATAAGATAAGATAATCCTTTATTGTCCCACATGGGGAAATTTCATTGATGCAACGCAGGAAGATACAGAGGTAGATACAGAAGAACAGATCACTTATAGGAAGTTTGAAAAACTTTGTTTTCCATCAAACTAGCCTCACTAGCCTCACAATCACTCGGATGAGAGTCGAAACGTATCATTTTCTCATAAAAACAGTTCAGATGAAACAACTGAATCTTTTTCTACAATGGAAAATCCCTGCTGGACAAATGAGGTATTACACTCACGCGCTGCAGATGACGTTCTGTTGTATCTGATGAAAATGTCCAAACCCAAAGTCATGAATTTCCTTCAAGAAATTCTCCTATGTCTGCAGACAAAATTAATGTAGAAAAAACTCTGACTCTGAACCAGTTGGAACATTATTTTAATTTAAACGTGCCGTGTTTGTGTTTCTTTGATGTTTAGTTGATCTTTTTCCCTTGTTCTGTCGTATCTGTTTTTTTTTTTATCTTTGAAACAATATTGGAAAAAGAACACATTTACAGTAACGTATTGCGCTTGTTTGTTGAAGCCTCTTGCTGAAAAGGCCCTTCATCTTGGGGCCACCATTTTGAGACTGTTTCTGTGTGGAGACGCTTCCTGCATCAGCCAATCAGAACGCTGGCTCCGCCCTGTGACCTGTGACCTGTGTTCCAGGGCTGAGGGCAGGTATCAGACACAATGAGGTGATGGGCTCTTTCTGGAGAGGAAAACATTATTATCTCATTTATATTTATTTTAGAGTTATTGCTTTTTGGGGTCTTTAGTTTAGCATGTTTTAAACTAAAGCAAAACAGAGAATCTTGTGTTTTATCTTCCCATTCTACCGCCGACCACTCTGCCACTGAGCTGTGATTCTCAAACGGAAGAAATGTGAAGACAGAGCCACAGACTTGGTTAATTAAAGGTGCCATAACATGCTTTTTTCACGTTTCGTAGTCTATCCTAAGTGTATAATTGATAATAATAAGAGTTGTGCAACACCCTTAACATAATAGTTAAGAAATATCACCCAGACCTTGGACCCCCTCACCAACCCGGAAATGCAAACGGCTTGGTTTGATATTCGCCCCCACCCTTGTGAAGAGCGATCTGGCTCCCCCGCCCACCCGTGATGTAGTCTCAGAGCGCGTGTGTGCCCCGCCCACCCGTGACGTGGGCCCCACAGCTGTCTGCTCCGCGCTGCGCCGCTCCTGCCGCGCGACTGAGTGAGAAACGATAGAACTTCACATCAACACTACTTTGAGACTAAATAAATCCGGTGTTTATTCTACAGCATGTGCAGAACAGATATATCTATATATCTATATCTATATCTATCTATCTATCTAACTATCTATCTATCTATCTATCTATATATATATATATATATATATATATGAAAGTCATATGTCCATCGCGCTCTTATTTCCTGGTTTTTCGGTATCAGATAGAACTTCTCTCCGTTTATTTTCCCGTTTGCTGCATCAACTGCCACATAAACCTTCACCATTGTGATTATGGTAAAGAGTGCGATATCATTAATGACGTTTTGGGCCTCTTTGAGCCGTGTTTCCTCGTAAATCGAAGCAGAAAAACTCCGGGGCTTGAATGGGAGACACGAGCTGCGCGGAGCCGGGGGGAAGGGGGCGGGAGGCGGGAGGGGGAGGGTGAGGGGGGATGATGACGCGTGCCTGTGGGTATGACGCGGTCTTGCCCCACCCCCCGTCAGTTTGGAGATTGGAGGAAAGGAGATAGTCTGTAATAAAGCTAAACACTGCGGTTATGGGACCTTTAAAGGTCTTAAATTGATGGTCGTTTCTAAGTCCTGGTCATTCAGACTCCACCGGCTCCATCAGAACCACATTTCACTGAATTATGAAAACGAGCGTGAGTTTTTGCCACGCTATGGACACAGCCACTCACCTGTTTCATTCATGTCACACAAACTAATCAGTCTAATCAAGCATTTTAATCACCAAAATGGGAAAAAAAAAGTCTGAATCAGTTCAGTTCTTGTGCAGAAAATTGGCAGTGAAAAACCCTCTTTATCACACTCCATGTACTACAGCCGCCATGACGCCCACAGACCAGGACACAGGGGCGTGGCCTCAGGGACACTTTAGGTAAACCAGCCTTTAGCGCAGACCTGGGCAATTGTTTCAGTAGATTTTAGTTGTCTTAGCTGTGTAACATGTGTCTGCACTTGTGTTCTTATCAGAGGTTACATGAAATAAATGGTATAATCGATTCAATAGTCTATAATTTACAAAAAAGTGCTTATAATTATATGAATTTGTAACACCATTTAACACAGTCGGGCCCTCCACCACTTCACGAGACTGGAATATGGCCCTTCCCTGCTTTAGCGTCACAAATCCACAAACGGTCGTAGCTGCATCTTTGTTGTACTGGAACTCCACAAAACCAGGAGACAAACAGTTCATTAGGTTAAAAAGCCTTTTATTTTCTAAAAGTAAAATGTCAAATTCAAGTTCTAAAAACAAGATCACGGCAAATTAGAAAAATGCCGGTTTGAAACTTGTAATACTGCTCTGATTTCAAGGGTGCAACACATTTAATTCATTCATAATTGTTGATATTTCTCCATCAATTTCAATGACGTAACTTCATTTTGTCAGAATAAATCCTCCACAGGTAAAAGACACACAACATAGTGGGTCAATGTAATAAAATAAAGAATACAATTGATCTGTTTGAGAGACAACATAAGAACACAGACCATGAGCATTATGTAAACTGTGTTATTAAATCACTCCATCATCAACCACTCTAGAAGTTCTTAATGGATTGACCTCAGCTCTAATCTGTCATATTTAGACAAATCTGTCCCTCGGGAAGTAACATGTGAGTACGACACGTTAATAACACTGAAACGAGATGGTCAGAACAGTTGGAGCGCGATTGGAAGTGTTTGGAGTGTTATTCTACAGAATGTGCATCGAGACGACACTTTAACACTTAAACAACATCATTAAAATACAATCAAAAGGTGAAGCTGGAGATGAGAAATACTTGTGTTTACATTTACTTCTGTTTAAAAATTCACGATTTGAAAAATACTGTAGATTCGACCGGTTTTTCCCCTGATTCAGGAGAAAAGTTTCAAATCCGGACTGTGATTTCTCATGTGTGAATTCAGATTACTTTTTTGTGAGAACCTTTTACTGCAAATTGAACAACTGTAAGGTTTTTCCCCTGTGTGTACCCTCATGTGTATCTCTAGAGCAGTCTTGGAGAGAAACGCCTTCTTGCACGTTGAACAGCTGAAAGCTTTCCCCTGTGCGCTTGCCTGTTTGTGTTTGCTCTTCGCGACTGAGCTTTTCTTTGGTGTTGACTTTCTGTGCCTTTTGTCACGTGTGTGTGTCTCCATGTGTCTAGTCAAGTGATTTTTGTGTGCATACTTTTTATTACAGGCTGAACAGCTGTAAGGCCTTTCGCCCGTGTGATTTCTCATATGCGTGTCCAGTTTAGACCTTTTTATAAAGGTTTTATTACACATGGAACATCTGAAAGGTCTCTCTTCTGTGTGTGTTCTCATGTGTGCATCTAAATAACTCTTTAGGGCGAATGACTTTTGACATGTTGAGCACCTGAAAGGCTTTTCCTCAGTGTGTGTTTTTTTATGTGCCGCTAGACCCCCTTTATAGGGATATGACTTCTTACAGATGGAACATCTGAAAGGTCTTTCACCTGTGTGTGATCTCATATGCTCCACCACCATGGACCTTGAACGAAGACTCTTCTTACACGTTGGACAACTGAAGGGTTCCTCTATTGTGTGCAGCAGTGCGTGCTGATGTAGATCATTCTCTGTGAGAAATGTCCTTGGACAGGTTGAACAGCGGAATGGTTTATCTCTTTTGTGAGCTTTAACATGAGTTTTTAAGCGTTTTTTATACTTGAATCTCTTTTGACACACAGGGCAATGGAATTTCCTTTTCTCGTCTCCTTCAGCTGTTCCTGACATGTCTCCATTGGTCACAGCAACAATGGCCTCTGGTGCAGACAGACCCGAGTCTGCAGCAGCGGTGCTTTGGACTTGGTTGTCGTGGTAATCGGTCTCCATCTGTGCAGCGGAACACTTGAATGGAGGTCTCCAGTCTTCATCGTCAGTGTCAGACGAGGGAGACATGTCTCCCTCAGTCTCTGAGTGTAAATGTGTCTCTGTGCTGAGGTCATAGTCAGTGTCAGAGGAGTGCTCCGTCTCACTCTCACTCTCTCTGTGTGAATGTGTCTCCGTGGTGATGTCCTCTCCCTGTGTCTCCTCTCTGTGCTCAGGTGAGGACTCTTCTGTCTTCACACGGACAGCACTGGCCTCTGGGAGCTGGAGAATATTGACAAAAGTTAAAGTAATTATACTATTTTGATCATGAAACCATTATTGCTGATCACGGATGATAATGAAGCATCTCGACTGCACAGCCAAAACACCAAAATGCACAGCAAATGTAGATCACCTTTGACTACAACTGTTTGAAGATCATTTAAATCATAGACGGACAATAATATATATATATATATATATATATATATATATATATATATATATATATATATATATATATATATATATATATATATATATATATATATATATATATATATATATATATATATATATATATATATATATATATATATATATATATATATATATATATATATATATATACATACATACAGCCCACCTGCACCAGGAGCTGCTCCTCCTCCTGTTTGATGCTCTGCTCCTCCAGCTCCTCTTTAATCTGTGGAATCTCCTGGTTCAGTCCCACGACTCTCGGGCTCAGCACAGAATCCAGCAGTTCCCGTTTCCTCTGGTTCTCCTGTTTGGAGCGACACAGTTCCTCCTCATACTCCGCTATCGTTCTTTCAAACAGCACAAATATCTCTTGCGCAGCCGCAGTCAGCCGCGCATTCACCAAAACTCTCAGCGTTTGTCCTTTAGACGTTTTAACAAAGTGTATCTTTAGCGCTGAGCTAACTGCACATGAGGCTTGGCTGGTTCTTCCCAGAATAACACCGGAGGCCTGACGACTGTGGCATTTGTGGCCGTCTTCTGCCTGTAAAAAGAGAAAAGAGTTGATTGAAATAATGCAAAAAACATATCCAGAAATGCTGCGTTTATATGTATGAAATATATGTCCAAGAGCAAACTAGATTCAGTTCTGTTTACTTCACTTTCGGCTCAGTCCTGTTCACATGCACTGCTCCAGGAGCCACATCTGCACTCATCTCCATGACAACAGCTTCAAACTCAAAGAGCCATGTTTATATTCACACCCGTGCTTTGTCTCCTGGTGCTATAGTCACCTGGGGGCGCAGGCCGAGAGCACGTGCTAAAGTGATCCGGCGTTTACAAAACTATGGAAATGAAACCGCATGAAAAAAGCTGTTGAGACATAAACTTACGGTAGTGGCAAAAAGCTTTGGATGATTTATAAAACACAGAAGTGAATGATCGTGAGGCGGTGGAAGAGAGAACGTGCACATTCCCATCAGGCGCGTTCTGCGCCTTCATTGGACACTTAAACTATCCTGGGTCCTCGATCATCGGGACGATCTCAACTCGAACGCGCATTTTGTCTCCTAAATGCTGGGCATTATTTAGGATTTCACATCAAAACATATTTAATTTATTGAATAAAACTAACTTATTAAATACCCTTAAGATTCCAATGCAAACGTCTAAGCTCTTTTAGTAGCAGTAAAGAGATTTGAATCTAGCATTGGCTAAACTGGTCAGGAAAACTTAAATATAACTCACCTGCAGCTGATCCTGGTCCAGTTCCTGTTTCCTCTGGTTCTCCTGTTTGGAGCGACACAGTTCCTCCTCATACTCCGCTATCGTTCTTTCAAACAGCACAAATATCTCTTGCGCAGCCGCAGTCAGCCGCGCATTCACCAAAACTCTCAGTGTTTGTCCTTTAGACATTTTAACAAAGTGTTTTTTAGCTTTAGCTTCAGAGCTAACCGCACGAGGCTCCGCTGTTCGCTTCTCTGCATTGATAACTTCCGGTAGTTGTCTTCTTCTTTTATCTTACGCCACTGACAACCATGTTAAAAGGAGCATTACCGCCACCTACTGTTCCGGAGTGTGAGTCAGCGCTCAAACTGACACTAATCATAACATTGTAGAATTAAGTCTCCATCTTTGGACACGTCATGAACCTCTGTGTCTTTTAGGAAGCGCACGACTTCTTCTGCTACAGCTCAGAATGTGTCCAAAGTAAAGTCCTTGAGCCCCGGATGTTTGAGCCCCTCTCTGTTATAGCAGCTCTGTGTACACCTCCTCCTCCTGACGCGCCTCACACAACACTGCCCCGCGCCTCCTCGTCACATGTAGTGTCCTATCAAGTGCACAAGGGCCTAGTCTCGATTTCTGATGACGTCTTCCTTCCCGTCCTGTCACTTCCTTCTTCGATGCCAATGTCTCCCCTTCGTACGCTGCGACAAAAGGTTTACTTTCCCTTTCCTCCGACTCACAAACACAACCCCCAGGAACCTAAAAGAGCTTTATCTCTCAACATCTCCAGCCTCAAGTTCTTCCTCACGTTTCCCCAGGTTAAAAAAAAAACACCAGCTTAGATTTTTTCCCACTGAAAATCAGAACTTTCAATCAAATCCTGAATAAAACACTTCCTTTATAGCATCCTGGATCTGCTCGATGCTCCTCCCCCTCTTCTACAATTGAATTAATAAGTTACTGAACTGTTAAAGAGACAACATTGAAAGGAACAAACCCATTATGGAATAATCAAACAGTGTGTATTATTCAAATTATGACCACAGAGACATGAAAGTACATTATACTACATCGTAGAAAAAGCTTCAGTTGTAGTCATCTGGACTCAGTTTGAAAAAATAGACGTTTCGACTCTCATCCAAGAGTCATTGTCAATAAAAGAATTTAGATCGAGAACTCCGATATTAATACTGTTCTGTGGTAAGACCCGCCCATTGGGAGGAGCCTTCCTGAAGTAGAAAGAGTTGTTTGTTTCAACAGAAACTCCCCCTTGTATCTACCGAGCTAGCCTATTCAGAATCTTAATGGGCTATTAGAAACCTCTTTGTCTTTGTGAGACCCTGGCTCAACCACCCTGAGTACCTGATTAGCATCTGAATGTCCTTTACCTTTCCAGGGGTTCAGAATCCCATTATAAATAACAGGAAGATTAAACCTAAGCCCTCCATTTCTGTTTAAAGAAGGTCTTTCTTTTTTAACAACCCATCTATAATGGGTTACTGAACCCCTGGAAAGGTAAAGGACCAGGGAATTCAAATGCTAATCAGGTACTCAGGGTGGTTGAGCCAGGGTCTCACTGAGACAAAGAGGTTTTAACAGCCCATTAAGATTCTGAATAGGCTAGCTCGGTAGATACAAGGGGAGAGTTTCTGTTGAAACAAACAACTCTTTCTACTTCAGGAAGGCTCCTCCCAATGGGCGGGTCTTACCACAGAACAGTATTAATATCGGAGTTCTCGATCTAAATTCTTTTATTGACAATGACTCTTGGATGAGAGTCGAAACGTCTATTTTTTCAAACTGAGTCCAGATGACTACAACTGAAGCTTTTTCTACTATGGAACACGCCTGGACGAATGAGGGATTACACCGACATTATACTACATCGATTACCGTGAATACCAAAGGTCAATCTGTAACATTGTAGTAAAACACATTAAACCAACAGTGAGAGGAGTTTTTACTTTTCCACCCGTGTTTCTATCATTAATAAACAATCAAAGATTAATCTGCAGAGGAGAAATGCTCATTTATGTTTCAAAGTCACGTGCAAATATCTGCATTTTGCGTCGCTTTGGAAACCAATAAAAGCGTCAGTCATATTCTGTTCTCATGTGTTTTCATGTGTTTTTTCAAATGAATGTTTTGGGTAAAACCTTTATTACAGATGGAACAGCTGTAAGGCCTTTCCCCAGTGTGCGTTCTTATGTGCTTTTTCAAATGAATGTTTTGGGTAAACCCTTTATTACAGAAGGGACAGCTGTAAGGTTTCTCACCCGTGTGCGTTCTAAAATGTTGAACTAAATATCTTTTTATTGAAAATGTCTTCCCACATGTTGAACAGATGTAAGGTTTTTCACCTGTGTGCGTTCTCATGTGCAGATTTAAACTATCTTTCACAGCAAAAGTCCTCCGACAAGTCAAACAGCTGAATGGTTTCTCTCCTGAGTGTGTTCTTTCATGAATATCTAGATGACTCTTTTGGTCAAATGTCCTTGTGCAAGTTGAACAGCTGTATGGTGTCTCTCCTGTGTGAACTCTAATGTGCCTTTGTAAGCCGCGTTTACTCTGGAATCTCTTTTGACATACAGAACACTGGTGTTTCTGCCTCTCAGCGCTTGTTCCTGACACGTCTCCTTCGTTTACAGCGTCACTTGTCTCTGGGTCACACTTGTATTCGGGCGATAGATGGACTTGATACTGGACTTGGTTGTAGTGGTCTCCATCAGCCTCTGTCTCTATCTGTGCAGCTGAACAGCTGAAATGAGCTCTCCAGTCTTCATCATTGTCAGAGAAGTGCTCTTCCTCTGAGTGTAAATGTGTCTCCGTGGTGACGTCCTCTCCCTGTGTCTCCTCTCTGTGCTCAGGTGGTCTTTGTTGAAGCAGTGAGGACCCTTCAGTCTTCACACAGACAGAACTGGACTCATGGAAGGCCTCTGGGAGCTGGAGATGGGGAATAAAGACATAAATCAACGCTTTAAAATGTGACTCTTTTGATAACAATAATCAGGTGTAAGAAAATGAAAAAGGTGGTTGTATTATTTTGAGGAATTGGATTAAAGTTTTACTTTTATTAAGTCAAGACTCACTGCAAGTACCTTTGATTAGAAAAGAGTTCCAAGAACCACTTACTTTTTAGTTTGACCCAGAAGTCTCTTGTTTTACTGAGACCTGACTCAGAGGGATATACAGACAGCTGGAGTGGCTCAAATGGTCCATGTCCAGGGGCTCTGGGACCTGCACGTCCCAGAGCCCCGGAGACGTACAGGTTCTGCAGCCAATCACCTTCTCAGCAGAGCGCACAATACGCTGTAGTCTCTGTTTGTCCCTGGCTGTGGCTCTAGTGTACCACACAGTGATGGAGGAGGTGAGGATGGACTCAATGATGGCCGTGTAGAACTGCACCATCATCTCCGCTGTCAGCTTTGCTTTCCTCAGCTGCAGCAGGAAGTACATCCTCTGCTGGGCCTTCATGATGAGGGAGCTGATGGTGTGCCCCCACTTGAGGTCCCGGGTGATGGTGGTGATGGAATCCACAGTGGAGATGGGGGAGTCTGTGATGGTGAGGCGGGGGCTGTGACTTTCCTGAAGTCCACGATCATCTCCACTGTCTTCTCGGCATTGCACTCCAGGTTGTTACCGCTGCACCAGGACACCAGCCAATCCACCTCCCTCCTGTAGACGAACTCAGCCCCGTCCGAGATGAGCCACCGATGAGGGTGGTGTCGTCATGGCGATGAGGGTGGTGTCGTCCGCAAACTTGATCAGTTTTACGGATTCGTGGCTGGAGGTGCAGCAGTTCGTGTACAGGGAGAAGAGCAGGGGAGAAAGTACACAGCCCTGTGGAGCTCCTGTGCATACTGTGAGTTCAATTGAGCAGCCACTTTCTGGTCGTTTGCAGCGTGAAAGGGCTCTGGGCTTGTAGTTGGTGAGAAGCTAGAGCCTCCTTCACAGAGTCGTTAGCAGAGAACTGCAGATTGAGTAACCTGTCTGTGCTTTGATAGTACATGGCTCATATTTCCCTTACATATGACGGCATTGTGAGGATATAAAGGAGAGTTGACAGAGATGGCGTTACAACCATTCAGAGAAACCCCCCTCCATCTCTTTTGAGGATCCGGAAACTGTCTGAGAAATGGGAGGACCAACTCATCTGGTGCCAACTCCTGACACCAGATAATAATTGTTCCAGTGACTACTAATTGCTGTTTAAGCACCTTACAAAACACTGCATTTACTTGAGCATTTACATTGAATCACAGCGAGCAACCGCACCCTGCGAACAGATTTTATGCAAGAAGGGTTTCTGACTCTCCGGAGGCTTAAAAACAAGACGGCTAAACTGTTCAATAATCATAGTAACAGCCTAAAAGCGGTTGCTCAGTAAACGTTACCACTTCAACCACCGTTCTTGATTTAAATCCCTTAAATGTGTTTCCTCCATGTGATTCCAGGTGAACATGTAAATGCACTAATCGTTAGTTGCAAAGTCATTTCTAAAGTATTTCTCTTTGTCAATAATGCAGCCTGCTCCTTTAAAGCATAAAACTCAAAATTGTGACTTTAAAACTAGAAATGAGGACTTCCTGTGGCGCTTTGTCTTTCACAATCTATTTTGTTTATGAGCTTTAGACTGCAGCTAACTTTCTTTTAAGCTAATGTTGTGCTTCAGTGCAGAGAATAATTACCATTTTCGATGTATTTATACCACCAAATGAAAGTTATTATTCGATAATAATGTGTTTATGAATTTTCAGTAAATTTAGTGACACCAACAATGTCGATAGATCCAAAGCAATTCAATTAGTTTATGAATATAACTCACCTGCAGCGGGAGCTGCTCCTCCTCCAGTTTGACCTGGTTCAGTCCCAGGTTCAGTCCCAGGTTCAGTCCCAGGTTCAGTCCCTGGTTCAGTCCCTGGTTCAGTCCCTGGTTCAGTCCCTGGTTCAGTCCCTGGTTCGGGTTCAGTGAGTCCAGCAGTTCCTGTTTCCTCTGGTTCTCCTGTTTGGAGCGACACAGTTCCTCCTCATACTCCGCTATCGTTCTTTCAAACAGCACAAATATCTCTTGCGCAGCCGCAGTCAGCCGCGCATTCACCAAAACTCTCAGTGTTTGTCCTTTAGACATTTTAACAAAGTGTTTTTAGCTTTAGCTTCAGAGCTAACCGCGTCTTGTTGTTGGCAGACCGGACACGGCTGGCGCTTTGTTGAACGCGATTGGTCGTTTTCTTCTTCTACGTAGTTTCCGGCAGACTCAGACCCCTGGCGGCGTGTTGCTGCCCCCTCTCCAAATATCAAGTACTGCAGGTCATAACAAAATAAGATTTTAAGGTGAAGACGTGTCACAACAACAAAGCCCAAATCTAAAGTAGATTTTTCTCTGGTTCAGTAAAACTTTCATGGAAACCGCCGCCCTCCACTGGTCACGTGACCAAAACACAGATAACACTTATGATTAGCTGCACTTTCTAGATTGTATAAAATACACAAACTTCTCTCCAAAAAATAATTACTAAAATGGCCCTGTGTTTTGGTGAAGCTTCATGCCCTAATATTGTTTTAATAACAGTTTCAAGCTCAGTTTTAAGTCCTCTGAACTTAGTTCTTCTCTGCTTTGTGTGCTGGGAACTGCAACAGAACAGGCACCAGCCTCAGGCACACCACAAGGCTCCAGCAGCCTTCATTATGCTTTACAATCCTCACAATGGCCCATTGAGATGTACCAGGTGGAGATCTAAAAGCCAAAGCCCACATTATGACCACTGGGTCTTTAGATCCATCTGTAAATATTTGGGTGACGTTCCTCCTCTAAACACTGAGATGAGATTTATGTTAAATCTTCTGCTTGTTCCTGTTCGAAGTCGCAGGTGACTGAAGCCTGTCCCAGTGACTTTGGGCCTTAGGCGGGTTCGTCCTGGACAGGGGCTCGTCGCAGGCTTCACACAGAGACACAGACAAACATTTGGGCTTTTATTTTACAGTTTAACACATGCATGTCTTTGGACGGTCAGAACCCAGAGCAAACCCACGATAACACGGGGAGAACAAGCAAACTCCAGCCAGAGATCATGAGATGTTGTCCTGGCCTGGGAATCGAACACACAATCTCCTTATTGAATAATAATTACAGATGGAACAACTGTAAGGCCTTTTGCCTTGGTTTCCCATATACGTGTCCCGTTTATTTATTCCAAATTTATAACACGGGAGAGAGAATAGACCAAAATCAGTAGACATAAAAAAGAAGAGAGATAACATAGTACGAAACTCAAAGAAATTAAATTTAAATGTAATATTTTCCATTTTGCGAATGTCCAGTATAATCATAGCCACATCCTCTCCAACAGTCTTCCTCCTGCCGCCACATCCTCTCCAACAGTCTTCCTCCAGCCACCACATCCTCTCCAACAGTCTTCCTCCTGCCGCCACATCCTCTCCAACAGTCTGCCTCCAGCCACCACATCCTCTCCAACAGTCTGCCTCCTGCTGCCACATCCTCTCCAACAGTCTGCCTCCAGCCACCACATCCTCTCCAACAGTCTTCCTCCTGCCGCCACATCCTCTCCAACAGTCTGCCTCCAGCCACCACATCCTCTCCAACAGTCTTCCTCCTGCTGCCACATCCTCTCCAACAGTCTGCCTCCAGCCACCACATCCTCTCCAACAGTCTTCCTCCTGCCGCCACATCCTCTCCAACAGTCTGCCTCCAGCCACCACATCCTCTCCAACAGTCTTCCTCCTGCCGCCACATCCTCTCCAACAGTCTGCCTCCAGCCACCACATCCTCTCCAACAGTCTTCCTCCTGCCGCCACATCCTCTCCAACAGTCTGCCTCCTGCTGCCACATCCTCTCCAACAGTCTGCCTCCTGCTGCCACATCCTCTCCAACAGTCTGCCTCCTGCTGCCACATCCTCTCCAACAGTCTGCCTCCTGCCGCCACATCCACTCCAACAGTCTGCCTCCTGCTGCCACATCCTCTCCAACAGTCTGCCTCCAGCCACCACATCCTCTCCAACAGTCTTCCTCCTGCTGCCACATCCTCTCCAACAGTCTGCCTCCTGCTGCCACATCATCTCCAACAGTCTGCCTCCTGCTGCCACATCATCTCCAACAGTCTGCCTCCTGCTGCCACATCCTCTCCAACAGTCTTCCTCCTGCCGCCACATCATCTCCAACAGTCTGCCTCCTGCCGCCACATCCTCTCCAACAGTCTGCCTCCTGCCGCCACATCCACTCCAACAGTCTGCCTCCTGCTGCCACATCCTCTCCAACAGTCTGCCTCCAGCCACCACATCCTCTCCAACAGTCTTCCTCCTGCTGCCACATCCTCTCCAACAGTCTGCCTCCTGCTGCCACATCATCTCCAACAGTCTGCCTCCTGCTGCCACATCCTCTCCAAAAGTCTGCCTCCTGCCGCCACATCCACTCCAACAGTCTGCCTCCTGCTGCCACATCCTCTCCAACAGTCTGCCTCCAGCCACCACATCCTCTCCAACAGTCTTCCTCCTGCTGCCACATCCTCTCCAACAGTCTGCCTCCTGCTGCCACATCATCTCCAACAGTCTTCCTCCTTCTGCCACATCCTCTCCAACAGTCTGCCTCCTGCTGCCACATCCTCTCCAACAGTCTGCCTCCTGCTGCCACATCCTCTCCAACAGTCTGCCTCTTGCCGCCACATCCTCTCCAACAGTCTGCCTCCTGCCGCCACATCCTCTCCAACAGTCTGCCTCCTGCCGCCACATCCTCTCCGACAGTCTGCCTCCTGCCGCCACATCCTCTCCGACAGTCTGCATTTCCCCAGACACAGTTTTCCAACAGAATTCCCTCCAAACATGTGATTCTGTGGTTCTCCAGTGACATGTACTTATACTTTCCCATTCTTCATCCTCCAGAACAAAGTGACCCTCACTTTCCCTTTTCATGTCATCAGTGACTGTCCATTAACACATTTATATCATTTAGATATTAAGTGTTCAGATTCATAAGCTTCAATGAACGTTTCGGTCAGATGATGATGGTCATTACTGTTTAATTTCCTGGTTATAAGAACTCCTTATTTGTAAATACCTATAAAAGCCAAAGAATTCTTTCAACTCCTCAAACTCTTCAGATGATTCTCCTTTACAATCTGGTAAAAGACATTTATACCGTTTGTTGTCCAGACTTTAAATCTTGAGTTTGTGCTGTAGGTGTCACATTGTGATCATAAACCGACCAGTTTAAGATTTTAACATCTTTGTTTAGTTTGTATGCTTTGATCAGCTCCTTCCATGTTGTAAGCACAGATTTTACCCAGGGATTCTTAACTTCCTCACATGACTCAAGCGTCTGTCATCTGCCAGTCAGGCCTGCACAGGAACCCCCAGCACAACATTACTCTCAACATGAGACCATTGAGCTTCATATTCTGGATCACACCAGCAACGCTCTGATTTGAGCTGAAATAAAGTCATTTTTCAAAGAAGGTAAACCCTGCCTCCTTTTTCTTTTTATAATTGTGAAGTTTCAAATCGGAGACGGGTTTCTCGCCATATCACTCTTGAGATTGTTTTGTTCCACTCATCAAACAGCCCGTTGGGAATGGAAATCGGAAGAGTCTGGAACAGAGAGAGAAACCTGGGCAAAACATATTTTTTTTAGTTTCAATCCTTTGACTTAGACTTGAGTCTGGGAGAGGATTCCATTTTCAATTTTCTTTTTTCATAGTAGTAAAAAGGGGGGTATATTTTTTCTCCAAAATTGTTGGTTGGTCTCTATGGAGAACCACATAAATAGAGAGACATTACTATTGCCATTTAAATGGGTACATTTTCTAAGTCTTTCTTTCTGCCACTGAGCTACAGGGGCGGCAGTAGCTCAGTGGCTCGTCTTCTGATCTGAAGGTCTTTACATTAACATCCTGGTAGAGCGGTCAGATCCACTGACCCGAGGGTTGATGGTACAGTTTCAGCTGCCTCAGGCCTCGCCCCTCGAGTGTGAATGGGAGACGGGTTCCTTGATGTAAAGTGCTTTGAGTTACTTGAAAGTAGAAAAGCGCAATATAAACATGACCATTTATTTTACCATTTACAGGTCAAAGAGGCCAGAATGAGATCATTTCAGTTTTTGTATATTTAATCCGTTTCGAGACCAATATCGTGAAGGAAATGCATCACATTAGATATGGACATTTCATACAATCAAGGATTAATCTGCAAAGGAGAAATGCTAATTTGTGTGTCCTGATTTATGTAGAAAAAAAAAGGTGCAGGAACTTTAACCACAAACGGGTAAAAAATATCTAATATCTGCATTTTGCGTCGCTTTGGAAACCAATAAAAGCGTCAGTCATATTCTGTTCTCATGTGTTTTCATGTGTTTTTTCAAATGAATGTTTTGGGTAAAACCTTTATTACAGATGGAACAGCTGTAAGGCCTTTCCCCAGTGTGCGTTCTTATGTGCTTTTTCAAATGATTGTCTTGGGTAAACCCTTTATTACAGAAGGGACAGCTGTAAGGTTTCTCACCCGTGTGTGTTCTCATATGTAGAACTAAATATCTTTTTATTGAAAATGTCTTCCCACATGTTGAACAGATGTAAGGTTTTTCACCTGTGTGCGTTCTCATGTGCAGATTTAAACTATCTTTCACAGCAAAAGTCCTCCGACAAGTCAAACAGCTGAATGGTTTCTCTCCTGAGTGTGTTCTTTCATGAATATCTAGATGACTCTTTTGGTCAAATGTCCTTGTGCAAGTCGAACAGCTGTATGGTGTCTCTCCTGTGTGAACTCTAATGTGCCTTTGTAAGCCGCGTTTACTCTGGAATCTCTTTTGACATACAGAACACTGGTGTTTCTGCCTCTCAGCGCTTGTTCCTGACACGTCTCCTTCGTTTACAGCGTCACTTGTCTCTGGGTCACACTTGTATTCGGGCGATAGATGGACTTGATACTGGACTTGGTTGTAGTGGTCTCCATCAGCCTCTGTCTCTATCTGTGCAGCTGAACAGCTGAAATGAGCTCTCCAGTCTTCATCATTGTCAGAGAAGTGCTCTTCCTCTGAGTGTAAATGTGTCTCCGTGGTGACGTCCTCTCCCTGTGTCTCCTCTCTGTGCTCAGGTGGTCTTTGTTGAAGCAGTGAGGACCCTTCAGTCTTCACACAGACAGAACTGGACTCATGGAAGGCCTCTGGGAGCTGGAGATGGGGAATAAAGACACAAATAAACGCTTTAAAATGTGACTCTTTTGATAACAATAATTAGATGCAAGAAAAGGAAAAAAGGTGGTTGTATTATTTTGAGGATTTTTACATAGTTTTGGCCGGGTGCGACTTATACTCCAGATCGACTTATATTTGATATTATTTGTTATTTTCACATGATAACCTCAAGAGGGCTCTAAAGCGACGATCTGAGTGACACAGAAGAAGAACCAGCACTTCCTCTACCTCCGGAGTTTGGGGAGTTGTTTAGAAGTGACGCCTAGGTTGTGATTAATTGTGCAGAGTAACAAGTGCAGTAATGTATACAAGTACAATAGGAACAAGTCAAAACTACTCAAAACTGAGACTAATCCTGGAACTAAACCTGGACTAGAACAGGACAAACCCAAGTCTTCAACAAGGACGAGGACAAGTCTGAACGCAGCTTTCTCTTCAGAGCACGACTGTAACTGAACTCGGTCGATGCATGTGCTTTTGTCTATTGTCTGTTGAAGAACAAACGGGGCACCAATCCAAGAGAATGAAACGTTTTGTTTTTCTAAAAACAGTGTCCAGATGACTACAGCTGAATCTTTGTCTACAATTGATGTTGTAAATGAATGTAACATTTACTAATGTAGTTAATGTTATAATTATTCGATTGTTTTTGTTATAATTTATCGCAATTTCTCAGACAGGACTTTAGAGACGGTCCCTAAACAGGCGTCTGCGCGTTCGGACTAAACAAGGATTATAGTCCAACGTCCTCATGCCCACAATGCACCTGGAACATGACTCACCTGCAGCGGGAGCTGCTCCTCCTCCTGTTTAAGGCCCTGCTTCTCTTTAATGTGAGGAGGCTCCTGGTTCAGTCCCTGGTTCAGTCCCTGGTTCGGGTTCAGTGAGTCCAGCAGTTCCTGTTTCCTCTGGTTCTCCTGTTTGGAGCGACACAGTTCCTCCTCATACTCCGCTATCGTTCTTTCAAACAGCACAAATATCTCTTGCGCAGCCGCAGTCAGCCGCGCATTCACCAAAACTCTCAGTGTTTGTCCTTTAGACATTTTAACAAAGTGTTTTTAGCTTTAGCTCCGAGCTAACCACGCGTCAGGCTTATTCTTTCTCTGACTTCCGGGAGGCCGGGATCCATGGGCCGGTCACGTCTTAGCGCAGTGCTGCCCCCTTTGGTGAGGGGGAAACATGGCAGTAGGTCATTTACAGTCTCATAAACTGCTTCAGTTTGATGTTTGCTCGGACACTCCGCAACTACTTTCTCCTCGCCGCGGGTCACGTGACTCTGGCGTCCGAGTGGGAAAAAAGTCTTCAAAACTCTAAAAATATGTATCTGTAAAAAAAAAAAAAAAATATTGGTCAAATCCATTTTTCACCCACAACTGTACTGACAAATAATCACCCCGGAAGTCATGGAACTCGATTCTGAATGATTCTACTTTTGCCTGTAGTGAAGACACAAGCTAACATAGTGAGTGTTCTGTTCATATTCTCCGTCAACAGTGCGTTTAAACTTCTCTTCTGCTTTCATTTTTATTTTGCTAACTTCCTGTGTAACCGGAAAAAAGAGTGAAAGTCCATTTGACAAAAAGTAAAGTAAGCTGCGGATGTCGGTGAAAACGTACCAAAAAACACGATGAACGTCATTAAAACACAAAGATCCAGCTACAGTCGACAGGGGAACAAGGTGTGTAATATGAATGAACAATTTCAAATGTTTATATGAAACTTATTTTTTTCCTCAAAGAATTCAAACCTGTTTGAATGAAATGCATCAGGCTAGATTACATATTATATAGTGAATAAAGTTATTTGATTTATTAGGCTTTCAAAAAATTATTAACTCGTATAAAGGACAAAAACTGTAATTATCTCTGTAAATTATTGCACTATGGAGCCACGTCCAGATTTAACTCTCATCGGAGCATTAAACAAGGAGAACCTGGCGCCCCCTACCTGTTTTCTTTAGTAATGCAGGCTTTGTCCACCTGATTTATCACGACAATGTCACAGGAACGTGGAGATAAAGGACCCAAAACACCATTAGAACTTTGAATAAACATCTTTGTGTGGAAGAAAAATGCCATTACTTAAAAAAACCATGTTCTGTGAAATAAGTATGATTCATTAATGACAAAGTGAAATGGATTAGACAAGATATATACAGAAAATAAAAATAAACAGTGGTACTACAAACATGTTTTTATTCATTATTATTATTATTTATTTTATTATTATGTTTATTCGTTTATTTATATATTTTTATTTTATTTAATTTTATTCAATTTAATTTATTTATTTTATTTAGATCAAAGTGTAACTATGACGACCCTGGCAAACTTCCGCTCCAATTGTCAACATTTCACCAACAAACTTAATCGTCCGGGTCGGATTTACATAAACACAACTCTTCGCCGGGACAATAAATGTATCAGAGACAAGAATGACAGCTTATTTTTATTATAACTTTAATATATATGTAAACAAAAGTTAAGAAAGCACTGCTAGTACTCAACTCTCACGTATATATTGCTCTGCTGAATTTTGTGCAAGAGTATCGTTTTTCCACAGCCAATACAGAATGTTTCGCAGTGTCAAATGTGATATTAATAACGTATCGATGTTCAATAAGACGACGTCATTGTAATACAGGAAGTGCAATGACAAACATAACAACACTGAGACCACCAGCGCCAGCAGAAGCGGGACAGCGTTTTAGAAGAGACTGACCTCTAAATATTGTATTTTTAACCGCATTTCTACAGATAAGTATTGTTCAAAATACAGCACAACACACAGTACATCACAACAATGTACAGTATATTTAAGAAGGTTCAACAATGAGACTCATTGATGACTGCCTTTACTTTTTGTTTGGATTTTTAATGGAAACTAATATTAAATTCAAAGTCAAATAATTTTTTTTTTTTTTTTATTCCACTTCTCTCCAAAGTGACATGTTTAGCTCCAGCTTTGGGGTCTTTAGATGTCCGAGAGGAGAAAGTGGACGAGACAAACAGCACAAGAGAAGAGTCTATTCATCCTACTCTGAGTAAGCCCCGCCCACCTGATAATGGTTGTTTACAGTTTCACTTAGAAACCATAAACAACCATTATAGAACGTTTTGCATGTAACTCCTCTTCTTTGTTTCCTATTGTAAACCGACTGTCGCTCCCTCCTCACTGAGTACCGGATTACCCTCAGAATGCCCCGGGCGTCTCCCGCTCTAGGGTTTAAAACACTGTTGTACACGACGGGGAGGTTGAACTTTAAACCCCCATTTCTGTCTCTTTTTTTAACAGAAATGGCCTACTAAACTCTTCTTTCAAACCATCTCTTCTGCTCAGAAAAAGAGAATCGTCTTGTTTCTATCTAAAAACAAGAGTCCAGAATGTTTTTCTACAGCAGAACCTCCTGGACGAGGCATAACACCGACAATGGCATAAAGTAACAACCTTCGATGCAGCAGGTGGCGGCACACACCTTACTCAGCCTGTAGCGCCGCAATAAACACAAATAAAAAAGACGAAGAAGAAGAAGAAGAAGAAGAAGACCGCAACAGGAAGTAGCCGAGGCGGGGCCGCTTTGCTTTGGCGTTTACAGACTGGACCGAGCGGACCGAGGAGGGAACCGAGAGGACCCCGGGCCTTAGACTATTCAACCCGCGTTTAGCACCCAAACAAACGGGCCGGAAAGCTCCCGCAGACACCCCCGGTCCTCCCCGCAGACACCCCCGGTCCTCCCCGCAGACACCCCCGGTCCTCCCCGCAGACACCCCCGGTCCTCCCCGCAGACACTCCCGGTCCTCCTGCTCCCTCCGCGGGCCCGAAAGCTCCCGCAGACGGCCCCCGGTCCTCCTGCTCCCTCCGCCCCGGTCCCTCCTGCTCCCTCCGCCCCGGTCCTCCCCCGCAGACACCCCCCGGTCCTCCCTCTCTCTCCGCCCCGGTCCCTGCTGCTCCCTCCGCGGGCCCGAAAGCTCCCGCAGATACCCCCCGGTCCCTCCCTCTCTCTCCGCCCCCGGTCCCTCCTGCTCCCCTCCGGCCTCCGGCCCCCGGCGCCGCTGCCCAGCCCTTGAACCCGGCGGACGGTTCGCCTCCCTCGGCCTGGATTATGCCCATGCGTCGCCTATAATGGAGCGGGCCATGGAGCAGCTTAACGTACAGCTGAGCCGCCTGACACGCTCCCTGCGCCGGGCGAGGACCGTGGAGCTCCCGGAGGGTGAGTCCCGGGACGGTGTGGAGGGAAGAGGGAACGTGTCAGTGTCTCTGCCTTTTCTATTATCATCATTATTATTGAGATTCAGCTGATGGAATGTTTCTGTCACGAGCCTGAAGAGATAAAACACCGTGAGAATCCCGTGATGACGCAGTGGTCAATGTCCAAACTCCTTTGTCACACATCCAGGGTGTTATGTCATTTAATCTTTGCGTTTTAATGAAGTAAATGTGTATTATTTTCAGGCCCGAGCGTGTTAACCCTGCACACAGCGCACAGCGGACTCATTTTTATCACACACTGCTGCTTTTACAATATACGCTTTGGTGTAAAATGAAAAATAAACAGTACAAAAAAGGAAAATTGATCATAATAAATATCCGGTTCCCGCTATTTAATGTATTAGTAGAGCAAAAAAGGAAAATGAACAGAATTCTCAAACATAGGAACTTGCTTTGGTGAAACGGTGCAATATAATAGGTAATAATCTGCTAAAAGATAAAAAATAGGCTGACTATTTAATGAAAACATATCAGCCTTTTACAATATGTTCTGTGTAAAAACCATAGCTTCCTGTCAGATGGACGACCTTTGGCAATTCTGATGTTCAGTTTGCTACAACAGCTGTTTATGGAGGATTCCTATTTTCGAGTACCGTATTTTCCGGAGTATAAGTCGCACCAGCCAAAAAATGCATAATATAGAGAAGATAAAAACATATATTGAGTATATATGATAAGAAATGCAGTTGCAAGTGTGAAAATATCAAATAATATCACATATAAGTCGCTCTGGAGTATAAGTATACAAGTATAAATATAAGTATAAGTCGCACCCCTGCCAAAACTATGAAAAAAGGTGCAATCTATAGTCTGGAAAATACTGTACTTTGCTAATACGGTCCTTAATGTCCTTTCATTTCCATAACCCCCAACTTCTAATACATCACTGCCCCAATAGTGTGAAATCAAACTCTGAACGTAAATAAGTAAATTGTGACATAAACGGCACAATAGATTTAAGTTGTGCAGATTGAACTGAAAGGACATTTTTGCTTCTATAATGGTCACACACCTGACATTATGTATTTAAGTGTCAAGTTTAGGAGCAGATCATTTGGTTAGAACATCGTGTCTTGTGCGTCTTTCCCTTCGGCTCGCTCTCTTTATGTCACGATCGTGTCTGAACATGATGGAGTTCATACGATCCTCGCCACGGGAAAAAACACGTTGGCGTTTGTTTGTCTGAAGGGGGCGTGACTTAACAGATCAATTTCATGTTTTTCAAAGTGTTTTAGTCCAAATAGACGGGTTAAAAAAGCCACAAATTAGACAATTACATAAAACACGGGATAGAAAATATAAAGCACACGCTAAAGAAATGTAAATGTATGTTTTTTAAAATCCTGGTTCTCCTCCTCAGACAATGAGACCGCCGTGTACACGCTGATGCCGATGGTCATGGCTGACCAGCACCGGTGAGTCCGTCCAGTGGGTTTTCTGCACGATATTGAAATATTTGTGGTGGTCGTTTCAGATTGAACTGCCATTCACAAGCACAAATGTTAAATTGTTAAACTTTAAAGTCTTTTCCACTAACAATTTTGGCTCTTTTGTTTTGTGATCGAGTAATGTCACTTCTTTTTAAATTTGAAGAGAAAATATTTTACCTTTTGTGTCTATTTAGAAGAGGTGATGTCCAGACTCCAGAATAATGTATTATTGCTGTTATATATAGTCTGTATTTCATTTATATAGTCTTTTTATTTTATGAATATTTTTTACAATGTATTTTTATTTAATAAATCAATTAAAGAATCTAAACAATTCTATATTTAAAAATGTATTTTATTTATTTTATTTATTTTATTTATTTTATTTATTTTATTTATTTTATTTATTTTATTTATTTTATTTATTTTATTTATTTTATTTATTTTTTTCACATGCACAAAATACAGCAACAAAAACATACAGTAGACAAAATAAGAGTAGATTCAGGAAGATGCAAAAACCTTAAATGTCTTATATTAAAGCCTCTTCTTACGTAACATAAATAAAGTTTACATTATGTAGCTGAACATGAATAAAAACACATACAATGAACTATTACAGGATTAACAGGTTTTCTTTTCAAACACCTCCTGGAGCCAAAGGGACGTATCATTTTCTTATTTGCAAATATCACAAACGACTTTGGCCACGCCCTTTTCGACGCTGCACAATAGATGGTTTCCTCTGGGGTTTTGATCCTCTTTGTCCTGCTGCTCTGCCCCCTGCAGGTCAGTGTCGGAGCTGCTGTTCAACTCCAAGTTCGACGTGAACTACGCGTTTGGGCGCGTCAAACGAAGTCTGCTGCACATCGCCGCCAAGTAAAGCCCCGCCTCTTCCTTCCTTTTGTTTGAGCGACGTCCAGGTCGTTCGGTTTATCGATAATCGCGATCAATCGGGTCACGAAATGGAAACGAGAGCCACAAAAATAACAATCGTGACAATTTTAGAAGCAAAATGACGTGTTTTTTGTTCATTATTCAGCCATAAAATAAATATCTTTTTTTAATCGTTTTTGTCAAATTTAGTTTAGTCATCATCAGATACGTGTCTTACTGTTGCCGGCGGTAACCGATATTTACCGATACCGATGACATGCTTCACACGTTTATGTTGAGTTTAGTGAAGTTCACAAACTAACTTTTCACTTTTGTAAAAAATGACAACAGCGTGAAACTATTTCTGGCGTGATCGTGTTTCTATATATCGTGTATATATTGTCTATCGATCGTGTATATATTGTGTATAGATCGAGTATATATTGTGTATAGATCGAGTATATATTGTGTATAGATCGAGTATATATTGTGTATAGATCGTGTATAGATCGAGTATATATTGTGTATAGATCGAGTATACATTGTGTATAGATTGTGTATAGATCGTCTATAGATCGTGTATATATCAAGTATAGATCGTGTATAGATCGTGTATATATCGTCTATAGATTGTGTATATATTGTGTATATATCGTGTATATATTGTGTATATATCGTGTATATATCGTCTATAGATCGTGTATATATCAAGTATAGATCGTGTATATATTGTGTATATATTGTGTATATATCGTGTATATATCGTGTATATATCGTGTATATATCGTGTATATATCGTGTATATATCGTGTATATATCGTGTATATATCGTGTATATATCGTCTATAGATCGTGTATAGATCGTGTATAGATCGTGTATAGATCGTGTATAGATTATAGATCGTGTATAGATCGTGTATAGATCGTGTATAGATTATAGATTGTGTATAGATCGTGTATAGATCGTGTATAGATCGTGTATAGATCGTGTATAGATCGTGTATAGATTGTGTATAGATCGTGTATAGATCGTGTATATATCGTGTATATATCGTGTATATATCGTCTATAGATCGTGTATAGATCGTGTATAGATCGTGTATAGATCGTGTATAGATCGTGTATAGATTATAGATCGTGTATAGATCGTGTATAGATCGTGTATAGATTATAGATTGTGTATAGATTGTGTATAGATCGTGTATAGATCGTGTATAGATCGTGTATAGATCGTGTATAGATCGTGTATAGATCGTGTATAGATCGTGTATAGATTGTGTATAGATCGTGTATAGATCGTGTATAGATCGTGTATAGATCGTGTATAGATCGTGTATAGATCGTGTATAGATTATAGATCGTGTATAGATCGTGTATAGATTATAGATTGTGTATAGATCGTGTATAGATCGTGTATAGATTGTGTATAGATCGTGTATATATCGTCTAGCCATATTTTTGGTCTCCGTTTTCTATTTTTTACTAATTTGTCCAACAGTCAAATCTGACGCGCCGAGAACAAAATGACTCGCGCACGGGAAATACTGTCAAAAATGTTCAATATCCAATAACAGATTTAATCCTTCGGTTGCGCAGTCGATTAATCGGTCGATGGCGCCGACATTTTCTTTCGTCGACAGTCGTTTCATTTAGATTAAAAGCGTTTCATGAGTTTAATCTAACGTATTTAACTCTGAACACATAAATACGCCGTTTACTGGTACTTTTATGTCTACCATATTTTCCATAGTATAAGTCGCACCAGCCCAAAAAGCCTAATAGAGAAGAAAAAAGACTATAAGTCGCATTTTTGGGGGAAATGTATTTGATCAAATCTAAAACAGAGAACAGACATTTCCTCTTGAAATGCAGTTTAAAATAATAACAGATGAGAGAACGTGGTGAATAGGTGTACGTATGCTAACGCTAACACCTTCAGCTACATGACGTATGCTAACGCTAACACCTTCAGCTACATGACGTATGCTAACGCTAACACCTTCAGCTACATGACGTATGCTAACGCTAACACCTTCAGCTACATGACGTATGCTAACGCTAACACCTTCAGCTACATGACGTATGCTAACGCTAACACCTTCAGCTACATGACGTATGCTAACGCTAACACCTTCAGCTACATGAGGCACAGACAGAACTGTGGTAAGTGTCTGGTATGTTAACGTAACATATGAACAGTTATTCAGATAACTATAGCATAAAGAACATGCTAACAAGTTTACCAAAGCATCAGTTTTACCCCAAATCACTAAATCCATTGAATTCTTCTTCCTCTGTGTCACTTCTAAACTCCACAAACTCCAGAGGAAGTGTAGATTCTTCTTCTGCGTCGCTTAGAGCCTAGAGCGCCCTCTTGTGGTTGTCAGTGTGAAGATAACTAATAATATCACACAAGTCGCTCTGGAGTATAAGTCGCACCCCGGCCAAATTTATGAAAAAAGGTGCGACTTATAATCTGGAAAATACGGTAGTTGCTTTTGCTCGAACTCCCGAGAGACGTTTCATCGTTTTGATCTTTTCGCAGCTGTGGTTCGGTGGAATGTCTCGTGCTGCTGTTGAAACGAGGAGCGAACCCGAACTACCAGGACATCTCGGGCTGCACGCCGCTGCACCTCGCCGCCAGGAACGGGTAGGACCGTCTTGTCACTCGCCCGTCCCGTCGCTGGGAAGATCACGTTGCCCGTGACAAAGCGTTTCGGTCGCGCTTGTCGTGTTTGGAAGGATGTGAAAGCTGAGACGCGTGCGGCCGCTCAGCTTTTATACATTTATACGCACGTGTCAATACAAACAGTCACATGACACACAGACGTATTAAATAACAGTAAGTAAAGAAAGATTCTGTTTTAAAGCGCCCCCTACTGGTCGGACAACGTATTGAACTAAAGTGCAGTTAAGTTAAATATATTTTTTTGACGTTGTCTAAAAAAGAATTAAAAAAAATATCACAGAATACCACATTTTTTAGGTTTAGAATTTCACTTCCTGTTTGTATTTGATGACATCACACTAGGAAATTACCCAGCAAACACTGGGCCAAAACTCTAATGTCAATTTTCAGTCAAAAAAGTTGTTTCTTTGTGTAAATGTGGTGATATCGATACGTGGCGATAGTAAATGTGGTGATATCGATACGTGGCAATGGTAAATGTGGCGATATCGATGCGTGGCGATGCTAAATGTGGTGATATCGATACGTGGCGATGCTAAATGTGGCGATATCGATACGTGGCAATGGTAAATGTGGTGATATCGATGCGTGGCGATGCTAAATGTGGCGATATCGATACATGGCGATGCTAAATGTGGTGATATCGATACGTGGCGATGGTAAATGTGGTGATATCGATACATGGCTATGCTAAATGTGGTGATATCGATACGTGGCGATGCTAAATGTGGTGATATCGATACGTGGCGATTGTAAATGTGGTGATATCGATACGTGGCGATACTAAATGTGGTGATATCGATACGTGGCGATGGTAAATGTGGCGATATCGATGCGTGGCGATGCTAAATGTGGTGATATCGATACGTGGCGATGCTAAATGTGGTGATATCGATACGTGGCAATGGTAAATGTGGCGATATCGATACGTGGCGATGCTAAATGTGGTGATATCGATACGTGGCGATGTTAAATGTGGTGATATCGATACGTGGCGATGGTAAATGTGGTGATATCGATACGTGGTGATGCTAAATGTGGTGATATCGATACGTGGCGATTGTAAATGTGGTGATATCGATACGTGGCGATTGTAAATGTGGTGATATCGATACGTGGCGATACTAAATGTGGTGATATCGATACGTGGCGATGGTAAATGTGGCGATATCGATGCGTGGCGATGCTAAATGTGGTGATATCGATACGTGGCGATGCTAAATGTGGTGATATCGATACGTGGCAATGGTAAATGTGGCGATATCGATACGTGGCGATGCTAAATGTGGTGATATCGATACGTGGCAATGGTAAATGTGGCGATATCGATACGTGGCGATGCTAAATGTGGTGATATCGATACGTGGCGATGGTAAATGTGGTGATATCGATACGTGGCGATGGTAAATGTGGTGATATCGATACGTGGCGATGGTAAATGTGGTGATATCGATACGTGGTGATGCTAAATGTGGTGATATCGATACGTGGCAATGGTAAATGTGGTGATATCGATACGTGGCAATGGTAAATGTGGCGATATCGATGCGTGGCGATGGTAAATGTGGTGATATCGATACGTGGTGATGCTAAATGTGGTGGTATCGATACGTGTTGTTACGGCAGTTTCCTGTAAACAATGATCAAGTAAAGAGTAACCAGGCAATAACTTGAAGCAGAAACAGAGTCTCTCGGTCTCTCTCAAAAGGTGGAAGTTTATTCACGTGCACAGTGGATAAACACCCTCTCTCTCCCTAAGACAAGTTCGTTCTGTCCCTACCTAACTTTACAATTTACAAAGTACACCTTTTATAGGTGGTAACAAACATAACATAATCACAACCCAAATCAGCTCAAAAAGAGATAGACCAGACTATCACGTCTGTGACGGTTCCAGCTCTCTCTTCAGAGGTTTAATCAAAGACCATTTCCACACCGAATCTGGTCCTGACGCATTAATTGATGATTAAGAGGCGCCGGACAGTAGATATTCAGTATAATCAGGACCTCATATTCTTATCCCATCTGCACACAGGAGAACAACACAGATATTAATTCCGTGACATGTCATGGCCTAAAACATTAGAATGACATGACATGACCCATTTTCTGCCATTACAATACCACTCTTTTGATTATCTTAAAACCCTGTTTAATATCATATCATCAATCAATTACCAATCAGAGAAAATATTAATTAATAATTAATAACACAACAAAAAATGAATAATAACAATAATTAGATAAATTATCCAAAAAAAAAATAATAATAATAAAAATGACCAATTTAATGATTAAAAACACTAATTGATAAAATTTAACCCTTGAAATTAGAAATGAAATAATAATCAAAATAATAATAATAATAAAAAATAGATAAAATTATTAATAAAAAAAATATTAATAAAGTCAACCCCAGCTCCCCCGTCCCGAGACCCCCTCCACCGGCCAGGAAAAAACTACCAAACCTGAGTAGGAGAAAACTACAAAACCACAATGGTAAATGTGGCGATATCGATGCGTGGCAATGGTAAATGTGGTGATATTGATACGTGGTGATTCTAAATGTGGTGATATCGATACGTGGCTATACTGAATGTGGCGATATCGATGTCGTCGCAGGCAGAAGAAGTGCATGGGGAAACTGCTGGAGTTCAACGCCGACGTCAACATCTGCAACAACGAGGGGCTCACGGCCGTAAGACTCCGCCTTATTTACTTTATTTTCATTTATTGACAGAGCTGTTGAAAAAATGGCTCTGTATTCATATATGGAACTGATGGAATGTATTTTATTTATTATATATGAGTATTTCTAAGGGATTTTTTAACGTTAATAGACAGCGCTGGGGATGTCACGATGTCAAATGTTAAGTGTTAATCACACTTTCTGAACGATCAATTCGACATAAACGGTAAAGTAAGCAAGGATTTTACATTTAGGTTTACATTTCTGAGCAGAAAAGACTTCATTTTGCTGCTGAACTTTTTTTTTAGACTTAATTTAGTTAGACTTATTTTAATTTCCATCCATCCATTTTCTACCGCTTCTTCCCTTTCGGGGTCGCGGGTGACTGGAGCCTATCCCCTTAGGCGGGGTACATCTTGGACAGTGGCCAACTTGTCGCAGGGCCAACACAGAGACATAGACATTACAGACAGTTCTCTAGGGCCAATTTAGAGTCACCAATTTTTGCCTAACACATGCATGTCTTTGGACGGTGGGAGGAAGCCAGAGAGAACCCACGGTAACACGGGGAGAACATGCAGACTCCACCCAGAGAGATCATGTGATGTTGGTCTGGTCCCGGAATCGAACCCATGATCTCCTTCTTGGGAGGCAAGAGCGCCACCCCGTCTTATTTTAATTTCTATAAATACATTTTTTACAATGCATTTTTCCTCTAAAAATGTCACAATTATAATTTTTAATGATTATATTGTGACTTAAATAATGTCTTTTTGAAAGACAAAAGAAAGTTAAATGTGACAAAAACCGCCAGATAAAAAAGTTCTTTACATTTAAGTCTATAATTTGGACAATGGATTGAACTAAAAAGACTTAATTTTGCTTCTAAAATGGTCTTGATTATTATTTTTTAGCTCTTACAATTATACCTGAATGACCTGAATAATCACGATTTTCCTGCTTTTATGCTGTGTACGTTTGTCATGGAAACGGAGCGTCTGGTTCAATGGCGACTCGTTTCCATGGTGACGTGACTCTGGCCGCCGCAGATCCACTGGCTGGCGGTGAACGGGCGCACGGAGCTCCTCCACGACCTGGTGCAGCACGTCACCAACGTGGACGTGGAGGACGCCATGGGACAAACGGCGCTGCACGTGGCCTGCCAGAACGGACACAAAACTGTAAGAGAAGTGTGTGTGTCTGTGGAAGTCTGTGGAAGTCTGTGGAAGTCTGTGTCTGTCGGAGATTTACTGTGTTTTGAAGTCAATATGCACAATGAAAATCCACACGTGCTTTGATTTGTTTGGATTTAGCTCCACAGACATGCCATAAAATGCAACGATTTTAATACTGAAAGCCATTATTTTTCAAATTATTTAATTTGATGTCTTATATTTGGTTTTATTTAATTGTATTTATTTTTCATTTATTGTATTTATTTTGATTTTATTTTTGTAATTTTGTTGAAAGCAAAGGAGTATTTTTTTGTTAGTTTTTTTTTATTTATCAGAGAACATTTTTGAAAAAAGAATCAAATAAATATGTATCAAATAGTGCTCCATCAATATGAAGAGAAATATAAGCCCAACCGTAAATAACCGGTACAGTCTAAATAATACAAACACTAAACACTAATTTCTTGCTAAGGGAGGTCACATTATTCACAGTTATTGACACTATGATCAACGGGGTAAACTAAGTAAACTAAATGCGACATAAACCGACCGATACAGAAGCACTTTAAGTATAGCTTTATTTACACTGCCCAATTTTGCTTGTAAAATGGAAACAATTATAATTATTTTCTTTATTATGACCCACAACGATTGCTAAATCGTCTCGACTTCGCCGCTTGTGCCTTTTTCCCGTGTTTTCCAGACAGTGTTGTGTCTCCTGGACAGCGGCGCCGACATCAACCGGCCCAACGTGTCCGGAGCCACGCCCCTTTACTTCGCCTGCAGGTCGGTAAATTATAGTTTTACACCAATCGAGCAGGTATTTGTGGAGAAAACGTTGAAGCACACAACCATACAAGGAAGAACACAACCATACAAGGAAGAACACAACCACACAAGGAGGAACACAACCACACAAGGAAGAACACAACCACACAAGGAAGAACACAACCACACAAGGAGGAACACAACCAGACAAGGAGGAACACAACCAGACAAGGAGGAACACAACCATACAAGGAAGAACACAACCATACAAGGAAGAACACAACCACACAAGGAGGAACACAACCAGACAAGGAGGAACACAACCAGACAAGGAGGAACACAACCATACAAGGAAGAACACAACCATACAAGGAAGAACACAACCACACAAGGAAGAACACAACCACACAAGGAAGAACACAACCACACAAGGAAGAACACAACCACACAAGGAAGAACACAACCACACAAGGAAGAACACAACCACACAAGGAAGAACACAACCACACAAGGAAGAACACAACCACACAAGGAAGAACACAACCACACAAGGAAGAACACAACCACACAAGGAGGAACACAACCACACAAGGAAGAACACAACCACACAAGGAGGAACACAACCACACAAGGAAGAACACAACCACACAAGGAGGAACACAACCACACAAGGAAGAACACAACCACACAAGGAAGAACACAACCACACAAGGAGGAACACAACCACACAAGGAGGAACACAACCACACAAGGAAGAACACAACCACACAAGGAAGAACACAACCACACAAGGAAGAACACAACCACACAAGGAAGAACACAACCACACAAGGAAGAACACAACCACACAAGGAAGAACACAACCACACAAGGAGGAACACAACCACACAAGGAAGAACACAACCACACAAGGAGGAACACAACCACACAAGGAAGAACACAACCACACAAGGAAGAACACAACCACACAAGGAGGAACACAACCACACAAGGAAGAACACAACCACACAAGGAAGAACACAACCACACAAGGAAGAACACAACCACACAAGGAGGAACACAACCACACAAGGAAGAACACAACCACACAAGGAGGAACACAACCACACAAGGAAGAACACAACCACACAAGGAGGAACACAACCACACAAGGAAGAACACAACCACACAAGGAAGAACACAACCACACAAGGAGGAACACAACCACACAAGGAGGAACACAACCACACAAGGAAGAACACAACCACACAAGGAAGAACACAACCACACAAGGAAGAACACAACCACACAAGGAAGAACACAACCACACAAGGAAGAACACAACCACACAAGGAAGAACACAACCACACAAGGAAGAACACAACCACACAAGGAGGAACACAACCACACAAGGAAGAACACAACCACACAAGGAGGAACACAACCACACAAGGAAGAACACAACCACACAAGGAAGAACACAACCACACAAGGAGGAACACAACCACACAAGGAAGAACACAACCACACAAGGAGGAACACAACCACACAAGGAAGAACACAACCACACAAGGAAGAACACAACCACACAAGGAAGAACACAACCACACAAGGAAGAACACAACCACACAAGGAAGAACACAACCACACAAGGAAGAACACAACCACACAAGGAAGAACACAACCACACAAGGAAGAACACAACCACACAAGGAGGAACACAACCACACAAGGAGGAACACAACCACACAAGGAAGAACACAACCACACAAGGAAGAACACAACCACACAAGGAAGATAACAACCACACAAGGAGGAACACAACCACACAAGGAAGAACACAACCACACAAGGAAGAACACAACACCAGGGTTAGTGTGCACTTTATCTGCACAATAACTAACGCGGACATTACATACAAGATGAACAAAGCTGTGCGACGGCTGTTGTTCGAAAAAGCGCACGGCAGTTGTTTATATGTGACGCAAAAGGTCAACTGGAATGGGGGGTTTTATTAGTAGCTGAAAAGACGCATATCGCCACCTAGTGTTAGGAGGACGACACATTCTTTTCAGGAATTTGACTTTCTCTGCACGTATACTTGGACAAGGACAGAGCTTGTCCAAGACGTCAAAACCAAATTTTATAAAAAACATTTTTTTCGTTTGCATGTAAAGAGTGACGCTGGAACACGTCTGTGGAACACGTGTGACTCAAGTGTTTCTCTTTAGTCACGGCCAGCGGGACACGGCTCAGATCCTTCTCTCCCGCGGCGCCAAATACGTCGCTGACAAGAACGGAGTCACGCCCCTCGATCTGTGTGTTCAGGTGAGCCTCCCACTGCTCTGTCGTCGCCTCCCACTACTCTGTCGTCGCCTCCCACTGCTCTGTCGTCGCCTCCCACTACTCTGTCGTCGCCTCCCACTACTCTGTCGTCACCTCCCACTACTCTGTCGTCGCCTCCCACTGCTCTGTCGTCGCCTCCCACTGCTCTGTCGTCACCTCCCACTGCTCTGTCGTCACCTCCCACTGCTCTGTCGTCGCCTCCCACTACTCTGTCGTCACCTCCCACTGCTCTGTCGTCACCTCCCACTGCTCTGTCGTCGCCTCCCACTACTCTGTCGTCACCTCCCACTACTCTGTCGTCGCCTCCCACTGCTCTGTCGTCGCCTCCCACTGCTCTGTCGTCGCCTCCCACTACTCTGTCGTCACCTCCCACTGCTCTGTCGTCACCTCCCACTGCTCTGTCGTCGCCTCCCACTACTCTGTCGTCACCTCCCACTGCTCTGTCGTCGCCTCCCACTGCTCTGTCGTCGCCTCCCACTACTCTGTCGTCGCCTCCCACTACTCTGTCGTCGCCTCCCACTACTCTGTCGTCGCCTCCCACTACTCTGTCGTCGCCTCCCACTGCTCTGTCGTCGCCTACCACTACTCTGTCGTCGCCTCCCACTGCTCTGTCGTCGCCTCCCACTGCTCTGTCGTCGCCTCCCACTGCACTGTCGTCGCCTCCCACTGCTCTGTCGTCGCCTCCCACTGCTCTGTCGTCACCTCCCACTACTCTGTCGTCGCCTCCCACTGCTCTGTCGTCACCTCCCACTACTCTGTCGTCACCTCCCACTACTCTGTCGTCGCCTCCCACTGCTCTGTCGTCGCCTCCCACTACTCTGTCGTCGCCTCCCACTGCTCTGTCGTCGCCTCCCACTGCTCTGTCGTCGCCTCCCACTGCACTGTCGTCGCCTCCCACTGCTCTGTCGTCGCCTCCCACTGCTCTGTCGTCACCTCCCACTGCTCTGTCGTCACCTCCCACTACTCTGTCGTCACCTCCCACTACTCTGTCGTCGCCTCCCACTGCTCTGTCGTCGCCTCCCACTGCCTCGTCGTCGCCTCCCATTACTCTGTCGTCGCCTCCCACTGCTCTCTCGTCGCCTCCCACTGCTCTCTCGTCGCCTCCCACTGCTCTCTCGTCGCCTCCCACTGCCCTGTCGTCGCCTCCCACTGCCCTGTCGTCGCCTCCCACTGCTCTGTCGTCGCCTCCCACTGCTCTCTCGTCGCCTCCCACTGCCCTGTCGTTGCCTCCCACTGCCCCGTAACCTCTCACTGCCCCGTAACCTCTCACTGCCCCGTAACCTCTCACTGCCCCGTAACCTCTCACTGCCCCGTAACCTCTCACTGCCCCGTAACCTCTCACTGCCCCGTAACCTCTCACTGCCCCGTAACCTCCCACTGCCCCGTTGTCGCCTCCCACTGCCCCGTTGTCGCCTCCCACTGCCCCGTCGTCGCCTCCCACTGCCCCGTCGTCGCCTCCCACTGCCCCGTCCTCGCCTCCCACTGCCCCGTCGTCGCCTCCCACTGCCCCGTCGTCGCCTCCCACTGCCCCGCCGTCGACTCCCACTGCCCCGCCGTCGACTCTCACTGCCCTTTCGTCCCCTGTTTTCACCGAGGGCCACATTTTGAAACTTAAACGGAGCAGACGGCCACAGACAACCCGACAATCAGGTGAACCATTTGAAATTTTGCATTAGACATAGTTTTTATGAGCCTCTCCACCTTTAATAAGACTTGGATCATTAATATTAACATAAACATGTTAGAATGTTTCCAATTTTACACTAATAAGTACTACTTTTTGTTGTTTGGGCCAACTTAGCAGGAAGCCGGAGGGCCAACAAACATTGGTCTGAGGGCCGCATTTGGCCCCCGGGAGAGAAAGACGTAATTTCCAGTATCCCATTTTTCGGACTGATGAAGAATGTGGATCTGTTCATAACTCTGGTGCAAAAGTCCTCACGCAGGCGGCGGTTTGGGGGCGTCGTCTTCTCTTCGCAGGGCGGATACGGCGAGACGTGCGAGATCCTGATCCAGCACCACGGCCGCTTGTTCCTGGCGCTCGTTCAGATGACCCAAAACGACGACATCAAAGAAAACATGGTAGGGACCTTTTCCCGACACAGCGTTTGCACATGTGTATGAAGTATGATGAATCCTCCCTCTAACGTGTCCCGCTCCGGGCCCCCAGCTGCGGCAGGTCCTGGAGCACTTGTCCCAGCAGAACGACTCCCACTATCAGAGGATCCTCACCAGTTTGGCTGAAGTGGCCACGACCAACGGACACAAGCTGCTCAGGTGCAGTTTTACTCTTTAATTTAACGTATTTTCCCCACTATAAATCGCACCGTTTTTCATAGTTTTAGCCGGGGTGCGACTTATACTTATATTTATACTTTGGAGCGACTTATATCTGACAGTATTTGCTCTTTTCACTCTGACAACCACAAGAGGGCGCTCTAGGCTCCAAGCGACGCAGAAGAAGAATCTGCACTTCTTCTTCCTCTGGAGTTTGTGGAGTTGTTTAGAAGTGACACAGAGGAAGAAGAATTCAATGGATTTAGTGATTTGGGGTAAAACTGATGCTTTGGTAAACTTGTTAGCATGTTCTTTATGCTATAGTTATCTGAATAACTGTTCATATGTTACGTTAACATACCAGACACTTACCACAGTTCTGTCTGTGCCTCATGTAGCTGAAGGTGTTAGCGTTAGCATGTTAGCATGTTAGCATACGTACACCTATTCACCATGTTCTCTCATCTGTTATTATTTTAAACTGCATTTCAAGATTAAATGTCTGTTCTTGGTCTTGGATTTAATACATTTCCCCCAAAAATGCGACTTATACTCCAGAGTGACTTGTATATGTTTTTTTTCTTCTCTATTATGCATTTTTTGGCTGGTGCGAGCGACTTGTATATGTTTTTTTTCTTCTCTATTATGCATTTTTTGGCTGGTGCGACTTATAGTCCGGTGTGACTTATAGTCCGGAAAATACGGTATAATACGGTATGATAATTGACTCATCGTTAAAGGGGCGGTACCCAATTTTGTCCATGTATTCCAACAAAATGTGTTTTTCTCCTGCACAAATTCATCGTTAAAGCAGATTGAAAATGCTGTGTCCAAATATAGATTCTCCACGAAGCAGGAAGTTTAACGAAAATGCAAAAGATGCGGTAAATGTCGTACGTTTTCATTGTCTTTGCATTCATCAGTTTGTCCAGCAGTTACGAGGCTCAGATGAAGAGTCTGTTGAGGATCGTTCGCATTTTCTGCCACGTGTTCCGTCTCGGACCCTCGTCCCCGAACAACGGCAACGACATGGGCTACAACGGCAACAAGACGCCCAGAAGTCAGGTCTTTAAGGTGCGGACCCCCCGACCCCCCCCGGCCCCCATCTGTACATCCACATTACAACTGCTTAAAGCTCCCATCTCATGCTACGTGCCACGTTCCGGTCTGACGTTATGCATCCACAAAAAGCCTTTATTAAGCTCCATTCACCATCATGGCCACCAGAGGGCGACACACTTCCATTACAAGAAGGATTACCAAAGGTCGACGTGTCAAATTTTGGCTTTTTTTTTCACCCAAATACGTCATTTTTAGATCCTGAAACATAACCCCCAAAGTAAAATCACGACCAGACATGTTAAGACGGAGGAGTAAAGCGTAATATGGGAGTTTTATTTCATTCTGACCATTTTCTCCTTCAAAACATCATGTAATGGGTTTCAGATGCGAGCAAAGCCACTGGAGAAAGAGGAGAGTGTGTCCACAGGCTCGGCAGCTTTAGATGTGAGAATTTAAACTACTGCATGAGAAACTGACCATGATCACACAGAATCCGATCACCTGGAGCGCGCTGAGGGTCCAGGTTTAAACGGAGCTTGGGGGCCATGTGGTGATTTGCTTCGGCACTAACTCATTTCTTGCACAATTGAAATGGCAAAATACAAATCAAATATATTAAGGAATCGTGTGTGTGTGTGTGTGTGTTCCACCAACTGCTGGTCTCCATGAAAATTATCATTTTCTTTTTCAGTGTTGCAGTTAAGATTAAGGCAAGTTTATTTGTAGAGCAAAATTCGTACACAAGGCAATTCACAGTGCTTTATAGAACAAGAGAAGAGGGCAAATTAAATATTTTCAGTTCAAAACGCAGATTCCCCATGTTTAGTCCTGACTCTGGCACCAGCAGGAGGCCGGTCCATGTTTAGTCCTGACTCTGGCACCAGCAGGAGGTCGGTCCATGTTTAGTCCTGACTCTGGCACCAGCAGGAGGCCGGTCCATGTTTAGTCCTGACTCTGGCACCAGCAGGAGGTCGGTCCATGTTTAGTCCTGACTCTGGCACCAGCAGGAGGCCGGTCCATGTTTAGTCCTGACTCTGGCACCAGCAGGAGGCCGGTCCATGTTTAGTCCTGACTCTGGCACCAGCAGGAGGCCGGTCCATGTTTAGTCCTGACTCTGGCACCAGCAGGAGGCCGGTCCATGTTTAGTCCTGACTCTGGCACCAGCAGGAGGCCGGTCCATGTTTAGTCCTGACTCTGGCACCAGTAGGAGGCCGGTCCCTGAGGTCCTCAGAGTCCGAGATGGTTCATATGGCACTAACATATCCAAGATGTACTTTGGTGCTAGGCCATGGAGAGACTTGTACACAAGCAGAGCTGCTTTAAAGTCTCTTCTCTGAGCCACAGGGGGCAGTGCAGAGACCTGAGAACAGGACTAATGTGATGGTACTTCCTGGTTCTAGTCAGGACCCGAGCAGTAGCGTTCTGGATGTACTGCAGCTGTTTTACAGCTCGTTTGGAGAGGCCAGTGAGCAGCCGTTACAGTCTAGTCTACTGGAGACAAACGCATGGATAAGTCTCTCCAAATCTGCTTTTGACACTATATTTTTGATTTTGGACATGTTTTTTAGATGGTAAAACGCTGCTGATATTATTGATTTGACGTGGCTGTTAAAGTTCAAGTCTGAGTCCATTATTACCCCCAGATTTCTAACTTGGTTTGTAGGTTTTAGAGCGAGACTCTGGAGGTGACGCTAACACTTTCTTTTGTTTCTGTGGGACAAAGACAATGATTTCAGTCTTGTCTGAGTTCAGCTGGAGAAAGTTGTTTTGCATCCACAAACTGATCTGTTGGATGCAGTGACAGAGTGAATCCACTGGTCCATATTCACCTGCCGACAGTGAAACATAGATCTGAGTGTCGTCTGCATCATTGTGATTGGACACATTTTCACTGAGTATCAGCTGACCTAACGGCAGCATGTAGAGGCTGAACAGAAGGGGTCCCAGGACTGACCCTTGGGGCACCCCACAGGTCAGGGGCATGTGGTCTGAGACACAGTTGCCAATATCAACAAAGCACTTCCTGTCTTCCAGATAAGACCTTAGCCAGTTTAGGGCAGTGCCAGTGATGCCCACCCAGTCCTCTAGTCTGTAGAGAACTAGACTGGTAAGGTATAGATTATTGTCCCTGAGGAAATGTGTCCTCTCAGGATCTGTGGTCGCTCTGGGATCCAGCTCCAGATCTTGAGCTATTCTTGGTTTGTGCCATATTAGCTTTTAGGATCAAGATTTTTTCTGGGAAAGACCCTCCCAGACAGCGCATCGGCCTCACAGTAACAGTAGGTGTTGGATTCTCCTCCCAGGCAGCACAGGAGCCTTTCTGTGCAGAGTTTGGATGTTCTCCTCATGTAGGTTTCCTCTTGATCTACCTTGATCTATCCTTTTCATCTACCAATAAAAACATTAAACGTGTTCACACACAATGAAAATAATGGAGGTGGTATTTTGCCGCACAGCAAAGTGTTCAGTCAGCGTTGGCCCTAAACTCCAGACTAAGATTAAGAGTCCATTTGCTCCAGACGTTGGCAGCCACAGAGATAAGTACTAACACATGAAGACAGGTTTCTAACACTCACTTGTGGAATGGGACTTTATTACGATGTAAAGTGGTGATTTGACCCTGCCGATCCGCAGAGATGGTGGTGGTGATTTGGTGCTTTCCTGTTGCGTTTCCTCTCAGCCTCTGGAGCTGCTGTGGCACTCTCTGGACGAGTGGCTGGTCCTGATCTCCACCGAACTGGACCGGACCAGGAGCGACCCACCCGGCTCCTCCACCTCCTCTGGCAGCGAGATCGCCTCCCTGCTGCTCAAACAGAGGGACGCCTCCGCAGCCGGCCCCGCCTCCATGGCCGCCCTGGACCGGTCGGCGGCGGCCCCGAGCTCCTGCGACGGTGCCGGCCCCGAGCTGCTGCCCGCCCTGGACCCGCAGCTCGTCATGGAGGCGGAGGCGTGCGTGGACGGCGAGGACGTGATTGCGATGACGGCGAGCAGACTGAGCGCCGTCATACAGGCCTTTTACTTGTGCTGCTCGTGCCAGATGCCGCAGGGGTGAGTCGGGCGGTCAGACGCGCCAACGATCTCACGCGGAAGCTCGTATCGAACAGGTGTCGACGCTGTGACTCTTTTTCAGAATGACGTCGCCTCGCTTCATAGAGTTTGTGTGTAACCATGACGAGGTGCTCAAATGTTTCGTCACCAGGTGAGTCCCAACCTCTGCTACACTTAATATTATGCAAAATTTACACCCGGAGTTGTATTTGGCTTCATCGACGCTTGTCTCATTTAAGCCAATTGCATTATCATGTTGGGACAAGCTAGCTTTTGTTTATTTCCCCATTGTAATTCTCTCTGCTGCCGGTAGATGCTCTAACTCGACTCCTGGCATGCTTTTGTAGAATTGTTTTGTTTCAATGCCAAAGTAAAGATAAGAGATAAGAGTATGTTTAAGGCCAATGTTTGTCCTTTAATACTTTGCTTAATGTCTCCCTCTCTTCCTCTTCTCCCATGTCTCCCTCATTAATGACTTTGTCTGCCATCTTTTCCGCTCTTCCCTCTCCTCTTCCTCACTCGCTGCCTTCTCCTCTCTTATCTCCTTCCTTTCTACCTCTCTTTCTCTGCCCTACACCTCCCTCTTCTGTCTTCCTTCTCCTCTCATTCCTTTCTCACTTTCACACTCCTTCTCCCCTTCTCTCCTTCATTCACTCCCTCGGGCCCATCTCTCCTCACTATTGCTCTCCTCCCCTCCCTCCATCTCCTATTCCTTTCTCTCCAACTCCTTTCTTCCTATCCCTCTCCTCTTCTCACTCGCCTCTTCTCCTTTTCCTCCTCTCTCCACTCTATCTTTCTCTCTTACTCTTTCTTTCCTCTTTCTCTCCTCCTATTCCTCTCCAACTCCTCTTCTCTTCCCCTTTTCTTCCTCTTTGTCCACTCTCTCTCTCCTCACTCTTTCCTCTTTCTCTCCTCCCATTCCTCTCCGTCCTCCACTTTCCCTCCCTCTTCTATCTCTCTTCTCTTTTCCTCTTTCTCCTCTCCTCCTCTGATTCCCCCCTCGCCTTTCCCACTCTTTCTCACCTCCGCCTCCATCTCCTCCTTCTTTCTCACCATCTCCTCTTGCCCCTTCACTCCTCCCTCCCCCCCTCCCTCCTTCTCCTCCTCCTCCTCCTCCTCCTCCTCCTCCTCCTCCATCTCTCTTTCTCTCTTCCAGGAATCCAAAGATCATTTTTAACCACTTCCACTTCCTGCTGGAGTGTCCCGAGCTCATGTCCCGCTTCATGCACATCATTAAAGGACAGGTGAGGACACGCCCTTTATTCTCTTCGTTTACTGAAGATCGACTTTAGTTTCACTCAGAACGGAACTCAAA
>NW_027315945.1:37518577-37666077 GCF_026437365.1 Eucyclogobius newberryi | reverse complement strand
AACTCCACAAACTCCAGAGGTAGAGGAAGTGCAGATTCTTCTTCTGCGTCGGTTAGAGCTTAGAGCGCCCTCTTGTGGTTGTCAGTGTGAAAATAACAAATATCACATATAAGTCACTCTGGAGTATAATTCACACCCCGGCCAAAACTATGAAAAAGGTGTGACTTATAGTCTGAAAAATACGGTACATACTTGCTAATTTCATGGTTAGAAATTGGTATAACTCGGCTTTTAATGATGCATCTTTGTATTTTTTTTTTATATACCTCAGTATTAAAGGCTTAAATCTGAAAATTCCACGTTAGATTCTCCACCTCGCGTCTTCACGTTCCTTTGACCCGTGTTTCCTCTTGGCGTCCCAGGAATCCCGGTGAACTACCAGGACGTCTCCTCCATCGACCCGGAGTACGCCAAGAACCTGCAGTGGATCCTGGACAACGACATCAGCGACCTGGGCCTGGAGCTGAGTTTCTCCGTGGAGACGGACGTGTTCGGGGCCATGGAGGAGGTTCCTCTCAAACCGGGAGGCACCGGCATCTTGGTCACGCAGGACAACAAGGTACAAGGCGGTTCAAGGGGCGGCGCATGCTTTATTTATTGTGTGGTGGGGATGTTAATGAACTGTTTTTGAAGGAAATGGCCAAACCCATGATCAGAGCTGGGTAGTACTCCGTCACTTTTACTACTTAGTTATGTTTACTTGAGTCACTTTTTCAAGAAATTGTACTTCTTGGAGACACTAACCTTGAGTAAAAGTGTAAGTTTCTCTTCTCACTAAACAAAACTACAAAATCTTGTATGTCGACAATATGAAATAATTTGAACATTTGTGTTTCTTGCTCTTGAGTTCTGTGTTTCTTGATTTTTGTGTCCATCCTGTGATAATACCAGATTATGTGTATGATTTAAGTGTTTTGTCCTTCCAATTACGTAAACTGCAAGTTAATCAAATCAAATCAGATGTTACGTCCAGTAAAAAAAGTATTTGGGGAAACTGCTTACTTTCTTGGAGCACTGCTTTGCACTTTTACTTAAGTAATAGTTAACTTTATTCTCAACTTGAGTACATGTTTTACCTGCTCTACCCACCTCTGCTTATGATCCACAAATGGTCAACTTTAGCATTAAGCCATGAGGTTACGAATAGTTTTAAACGATTTAAGTCCTTGTAGAACTCTAGAAGTCCACGTTATCTTTGAGAAGTTCTCGTTGTCCCTCAGAAGTCCTTGTTGTGCTTTAAAACTTCTTGTTGTGCTAATTAAGTCCTTGTTGTCCCTCTGAAGTCCTTGCTGTCCCTCTGAAGTCCTTGCTGTCCCTCTGAAGTCCTTGCTGTCCCTCTGAAGTCCTTGCTGTCCCTCTGAAGTCCTTGTTGTCCCTCTGAAGTCCTTGTTGTCCCTTAGAAGTCCTTGTTGTCCCTTAGAAGTCCTTGTTGTCCCTCTGAAGTCCTTGCTGTCCCTCTGAAGTCCTTGCTGTCCCTCTGAAGTCCTTGCTGTTGTAACCCAGGTGATTTTCTGCTCCTGGACCGTTTCTGCCTCCGTTTTGCCTGCCTGGTCCCTTTGCTTCATTTTTGCCTGCCTGGTCCGTCTCTGCCGAACTATCGCGAGACTTCGCACACGTATCGTGAGATTTGCTGCGCCAAGCTCTTTAAAACATGGCCGCGCGCAGTTGTTCGGGAGGAGTGTGGGCCTCGAGGTTGTTAAGCGGCTGCAGATGCCTCTGCCTGTGATCTTGTGTTTTGTTTGACTGATATACTTAAAGTGGACCTGGCCAGGTTCCAGAACTGGATGGCGAGCTAAAGAAACCAGAACGAACCGAGAGAGTGCAAACATCTGCCGGTGCGGTAGGAGGCGCTGCAGCCGCTCCCCACACATACATTATATCCTACACAATATCCCCTGCTAGTGGATACACTGATTCGTACTCTGAAACCCTTGGAATTTACCGTGGATTCTATTTTTGTGGACTGAGTTATGCAGCACTGCACTTGGAACTTTGTCAACGCGTTGAACTGATTAAGTTCAGAAATATGGACCATTATTCTAATTGTGCACAACTGTAAATATTGTATATATTTGTCAATCACTGTAAATAACACCACTCAGCGCTACAAGCATTTTGTCAGTTGTCTCATTGAACACACCTCATTTTCCTCCGAGCCGAACCTTAAACTTCTGGTACTAGTCCAACTCTAATTTTAATGCACTGCAGCATTATATATGCTACATAAATGTGGCGAGCTAGCCAGGAGGAATTGGGTTGTGTTTAATGTGCATTTTTCATTTTCAGTTTGTTCATTTGCAAAATATTGTCAAAAATGGATGTATTTTTGAGAAATGGCATAAAAATTCCAAATGCTGTTCTGGTTGAGGGCATAACAGAGAAAGTAGAAGATGAAATTATTGACTTTCTAAAACAATATGGCTCTATTCATAATAATGTAATCATTTCTGAACCGGAGTTTGAGTTTGATGGTGCATTAGTAGTTGAATTTGCGAGGGGTTCTGCGTTGGAAGCATTGCGTCCCATATTACCCTACACTTTTGTTACTGCTAAAAAGACGGATACTTTTTGTATTTCTGAGCTTTCCACTGTTTATACCGAACACTTTGCTAAAACTAAAACAAAGTCGTACCTTTCTGATTTGCATAACATTGCTAAACTCACCGGGGTTGATTTTACTGAAGTTTTAAAAACTATGATGACTCAGATTGGACTGTCTATCACTGATGGTGAAGAAGAACTGGCTGACGCAGAGTCCTCTACATCCTCTACACGTCCTTCACCCACCAGCGGACCACAACCAGAGATGAAACGCACAATCCCCAGCGTGGACGTCCATCCGCCTGAGATCCAGAGATATGTGGTTGAACACATTGTGAAGAATGAGGAGGGTGCAATACACCATCAGCGGCTCCGGGCATTCTCTGGACGGCTGCCCCGACCTGCACATGAGGCGGATTATGAAACTTGGAGGTCAGGAGTTGACCTGCTGTTAAGGGACCCATCTGTGTCTGATCTCCAGCGCTCCCGGAGGATAGTCGACAGTCTCCTGCCTCCAGCAGCTGAGGTGGTGAAGCACCTGCGTTCCGATACAATGCCCGCAGTATATTTGGATACTCTTGACTCTGCTTATGGAACTGTTCAAGATGGAGATGAATTGTTTGCTAAATTCATGGATACCTTTCAGGACACTGGTGAGAGACCATCTGCTATCTTCAGCGGCTCCAGGCTGCCTTGAACTCTGCTTTAAAGAGGGGAGGAGTTATTGAGTCTGATGTCAACCGGCACCTGTTGAATCAGTTTTGTCGAGGGTGCTGGGATAATACACTAATAGCTGAGCTTCAGCTGAAGCAGAAAAAGACTCAACCACCCACGTTTGCAGAACTGTTACTACTCTTGCGCACAGAAGAGGACCGGGAAGCCGCTAAAGCTATGAGGATGAAGCAACACCTGGGGTCTACGCGCCAGAAAGTCACTGCCCATGCACAGTTCACGCGTCCTGATCTTGAAGGAGGGGCAGTTGCTGCTTTGACAAACATCACGGAGCAGCTCGCAGAACAACTAGCTGATGTCCAGCGGCAGCTTGCTATGCTAACGGCTGGCAATTAGAGGACTTCTGCCAAGCCACACTTAAATGAAAAAACTATACCACAACAGTCACGTCGACCAACATTTCCTCAGTCCAAGCCCGGTTACTGTTTCCGATGCGGGGAAGATGGCCACATTCGTCCACAATGTGAAAATGAGCCAAATCCTGCACTGGTTGATAGAAAAAAGAAACTGTTTTCCAGAAGACAGCAGAACACTTCCTCCAGACATTTAAACTAAGTTCGGTTCCTGTTGTGGGACAGATGGGAGCCAAGGGGGACCAAACCCGTCCCAAGAAAGAGAAGAAGAATGTTAAATGTGCTGAAATGTTACAATCAAAGAACAATATGCCAATCCAACTTCCAAAGGGGCTGGTGGGCTCGAAGTGTTCCTCCATTGTTAAAGTTTCTGGACTGAGCCACTACTGTCTCTTGGATACTGGGTCACAGGTGACTACAGTTCCAGTCTCATTTTATAATGAGACCCTCAGTGAACAACCCGTGAATCCACTCTACAATTTACTACAAGTGGAGGGAGCAGCTGGTCAGTCAGTTCCTTACCTCGGCTATGTGGAAATAACTATTACCTTTCCAAAAGATTTCTTGGGAGTTGACTTTGAAGTTCCAACACTTGCCTTGGTTGTGCCGGATGCCCATCCTGATTCCAATTCACCTGTTTTAATTGGTATGAACACTCTGGAGCAATTATATGAGCAGTACCTCGGCAGTGATGTCTCAAACTACCAACCATCCGCCAAAGGTTATTGTGCAGTCCTGAAGCTCCTGCAATTGAAATATCAACAGAGCCGAGAGGGCAGTGCCGGAACTGTAAGGTTGCTGAGTCAGACGACAGCTTTAGTTCCAGCGGGGCAGACTGTTGTCTTGGAGGGCTCTGCCAGAGTGAATGACCCCTCTACAGTTCAATGGGCCACAATTGAACACCCCACATCACCACTTCCTGGTGGTCTGTGTGTTCAGAGTTGCCTCATCACGCTCCCGACCCGTGCTCCATACAAAGTTCCTGTTGTCATCCGAAACGAATCTGAACATAATGTGCTTATTCCTGCAGCAGCTGTCATCGCAGACATTGCAGCTTCTCCAACCATCCTTGCCCAACAAACTGTTAACTACACTCAGACTTCATCTAAATCCCAGCAAGACCCTTTGGAGTACAATTTTGGAGATTCTCCAATTCCAGCTGACTGGAAAGAGCGAATAAAATCTAGGCTTAACCAAATGACTGAAGTGTTTTCTTGCAACGATCTGGATTTTGGTTGTACGGATAAAGTTAAGCATAACATCAAGCTCTATGACGAAACACCGTTCAAGCAACGAGCCAGGCCAATCCATCCCCACGACATTGAAGCTGTTCGCAGCCATTTGCGAGACCTGCTTGAAGCTGGCATCATCCGGAAGTCAGAGTCACCCTTTGCTTCCCCAATTGTGGTGGTCCGTAAACGGAATGGTGATGTGAGGCTCTGCATTGACTATCGGAAGCTGAATTTACAGACTATAAAAGATGCCTATGCCCTGCCAAACCTTGAGGAGTCGTTCTCCGCTCTTACTGGATCTAAATGGTTCACAGTTTTGGATCTTAAATCTGGGTATTATCAGATACAAATGGATGAAGCTGACAAGTTTAAAACTGCTTTTGTTACGCCACTAGGTTTCTGGGAATGGAATAGAATGCCGCAGGGGGTAACAAATGCTCCTAGTACCTTCCAGAGACTCATGGAGAAATGTATGGGGGATTTAAACCTCAAGGAAGTTCTTGTGTTCCTCGATGATATTATAATATTTTCTGACACTTTAGAAGAACATGAGAAGCGGCTATTGAAAGTTCTCCACCGTCTCAAGGAGTTTGGTTTAAAGTTGTCTCCTGATAAATGCAAGTTTTTCCAGTCTAGTGTGCGTTACCTTGGACATGTGGTGTCTGAGAGGGGTGTTGAAACGGACTCTGAGAAGACATCCTCACTCAAATCCTGGCCAGTTCCCCGAAACCTCAAGGAGCTTCGGTCCTTCCTCGGTTTCGCAGGATATTATCGGAGGTTTATCAGAGACTATGCCACAATTGTGAAATCCCTCAACACCCTTACCCGTGGCTATGCACCCGTCCATCGGTCTAATAAAGACAAAAGTCCTACTGTGAAGTACCATGACCCAAAGCAGTCTTTTGGAGACAGATGGACTCCAGAATGTCAAGCTGCTTTTAACAGCATTATCGAGAAGTTAACATCGGCTCCTGTGCTTGGTTTCGCCAATCCAAAATTGCCTTATATGCACACGGACGCTAGTACTATCGGTTTGGGAGCTGTTCTTTATCAAGAACAAGATGGTCAGCTCCGAGTCATCGCCTATGCAAGCAGAGGCTTGTCTCAAAGTGAGTCTCGATATGCAGCACATAAACTTGAATTTCTCGCTTTAAAATGGAGTGTCACTGAAAAGTTTCACGATTATTTATATGGTGCAAACTTCACAGTAGTTACAGACAACAATCCTCTCACTTACGTACTCACATCTGCAAAACTTGATGCCACAAGCCACAGGTTAGCTGCATTGTCCACATACTCTTTCAAAATGCAATATCGTGCTGGTAAACATAATTTTGATGCTGATGCTCTTTCTAGACTTTGCCATGCAGAAGTTCCAGACGACGTTCATGCAAGGAAAGAATGGAACCTCATTCACCAGCTAGCATCCGGGCCAGTCGAGACTGCAGAGCTATCACCTGACATCGTCGACGCCATCTGTCAGAGCAGCCTTGTTCGGATGTTTCATCGATCCCGGTTGAGTCACTCTGATGTTACACTGGTCGAGTCCCTTACAGTTTCTGCAGAAGTCATCCCTGCTGGCTTTGCTGAAGAAGAGTTGCACGGTTTACCTGTCATTCCCTCTTTTTCACACACAGATTTGAGGGATGAACAGCGTGCCGATCCTGCAGTTCGAGAAGTCATCCACCAGCTGAATACTGGAGAAAAGATTCCTCCGGGCGTTCGAAAAGAGCTTCCTGAGCTCCCCCTGCTGTTACGGGAGTGGAATCGGTTGGAGTTGGAGGATGGAGTCCTTTACAGACGAAAGCGGGAGGAGGATAAAGTTGTTCTTCAACTCGTTTTTGCCACCAGCCTTGCGTTCTACAGTTCTGAAAAGTCTCCACAATGACATGGGGCATATGGGCATAGAGCGGACGCTGGATTTAGTGCGACAACGGTTCTTCTGGCCAAAGATGGCAGCCGATGTGGAGCACTTTATCAAGACTTGTGACCGGTGCGTGCGACGCAAAACACCACCTGAAAGAGCAGCTCCATTGGTGAATATTCAAACTACTCGCCCTCTGGAACTATTGTGCATGGACTTTTTATCAATTGAACCGGATAGTAGCAATACAAAAGACATTCTGGTGTTAACTGATCACTTTACAAAATTTGCTGTCGCAATTCCAACTGCAAATCAGAAAGCTAAAACTGTTGCCGGATGTTTATGGAATGATTTTATGGTCTATTATGGAATTCCCGAACGCTTACATTCAGATCAAGGACCAGACTTTGAGTCACGGCTGATTAAAGAACTTTGTGATGTGGCTGGGATCAAGAAGACTCGAACTATTCCATACCACCCGAGGGGTAATCCGGTCGAGCGCTTTAATCGAACTCTCTTGGGCATGCTTGGAACGCTCGAGAGCAAGCAGAAGTCAAAGTGGAAGCACTTGTTCATGCATATAACTGCACTCGTAATGATGTGACTGGCTTCACGCCTTATGAACTTCTGTTTGGGCGATTGCCACGGCTCCCGGTTGACTTGGCTTTTGGCTTACCATTGCGTGAATCGCTTTCATCTTCGCACTCCCAATATGTGAAGAGTCTGAAAGCACGTCTTGAAGAAAGTTACAAGCTTGCATCCCAGAATGCCCGAAAGTCCGGTCAAAGGAATAAAAGCCGATTTGATCAGCGTGTAAAACCTGCAAGTTTAGAAATTGGTGATCGTGTTCTTGTACGAAATGTCAGAATCCGTGGAAAACACAAGCTCGCGGACAAGTGGGAGCAAGAGGTTTATGTGGTTGTTCAACGTGCCGGTGATCTCCCAGTCTACATTGTGAAACCAGAGACCAGGGATGGGGCTACTCACACGCTCCACCGCGACCATCTTCTGCCCTGTGGGTTTCTACCAGACTGTGTCTCTGAAGACTCCCAAGAATTTGCTCCTGCTCGAAGACCACCCACTCGTAGCCAGAGTCAACAAGCTGATCCTGCGCCGGAGAGTGAGGATGAATGGGATACTGAGTCTGTCATCCTTGCGTATTCTCCTCAGCTTCCGGTGAGATTTGGTGTGGAAGGAGCCTGTGAACTGGAGCAAATGCCAGAAACCAATATCACTGACTCGGCGCTTCCACTGCCACAACCTTCTGCTGGAAGCCTGTCAACTGCAACACCATCTGAGAACCATGTACCTGCAGGAGTATCCAGACCAGCTGAGGCAGAAGTTCCAGCAACACTCAGCAGCAATGAGTCAGAAGATGAAATTGCCTCACCTGAATCCATCGATCTACCTGAGGGCGGAGAATTACCCAATAATGTGCCTGAAGACTCTTTGCCCGGGGCTGAAATACCTCTGGAAGCTGGGGATCTTGGGCCGGTTCAATCTGAGTCATCAGAGGGTGACATAGGGGCTAGACGTTCGCGTCGTAATCGCCTACCACCTCAGCGTCTTGGCTATTCCACACTGGGTAACCCACTAATATCAGTTGTTCAAAACTTAATTCACAGCCTGTCTAATGTTTATGCTGAGGTCCTTAGTTTCACTCCTGCAGCAGACTCCGTCTCTAAATTATAATACTCGTATAGATCCCATACAACGGGACGTGCATGATCTAAAGGGGGGAAGGTGTAACCCAGGTGATTTTCTGCTCCTGGACCGTTTCTGCCTCCGTTTTGCCTGCCTGGTCCCTTTGCTTCATTTTTGCCTGCCTGGTCCGTCTCTGCCGAACTATCGCGAGACTTCGCACACGTATCGTGAAATTTGCGGCGCCAAGCTCTTTAAAACATGGCCGCGCGCAGTTGTTCGGGAGGAGTGTGGGCCTCGAGGTTGTTAAGCGGCTGCAGATGCCTCTGCCTGTGATCTTGTGTTTTGTTTGACTGATATACTTAAAGTGGACCTGGCCAGGTTCCAGAACTGGATGGCGAGCTAAAGAAACCAGAACGAACCGAGAGAGTGCAAACATCTGCCAGGGCGGTAGGAGGCGCTGCAGCCGCTCCCCACACATACATTATATCCTACACAATATCCCCTGCTAGTGGATACACTGATTCGTACTCTGAAACCCTTGGAATTTACCGTGGATTCTATTTTTGTGGACTGAGCTATGCAGCACTGCGTTGTTAACGCGTTGAACTGATTAAGTTCAGAAATATGGACCATTATTCTAATTGTGCACAACTGTAAATATTGTATATATTTGTCAATCACTGTAAATAACACCACTCAGCGCTACAAGCATTTTGTCAGTTGTCTCATTGAACACACCTCATTTTCCTCCGAGCCGAACCTTAAACTTCTGGTACTAGTCCAACTCTAATTTTAATGCACTGCAGCATTATATATGCTACACTGTCCCTTAGAAGTCCTTGTTGTCCCTTAGAAGTCCTTGTTGTCCCTCTGAAGTCCTTGTAGTCCCTCAGAAGTCCTTGTTGTCCCTTAGAAGTCCTTGTCCTATACACAAAATGGAAAATCTACTGCAAATCCTGATGAGGGAACACCTGACATAGATTAATGAGTGCTTTTCAATACACGCTATTACTTAAGTTCTTATGTGAATGTGTTATAATTTAAGACTAATCTGGATGAACATTCTTAAAACTTGAGGTTGTAAACTTATCCTTGTTTATCACTGTATAGTTATTTGATGAATCGGTTTTGTGTGTAAACGTGTTGTTCTGTCCGTCCTCTCGCTCAGGCGGAGTACGTGCAGCTGGTGACGGAGCTGAGGATGACCAGAGCCATTCAGCCCCAGATCAACGCCTTCCTGCAGGGTTTCCACACCTTCATCCCGCCCTCGCTCATCCAACTCTTCGACGAGTACGAACTGGTGAGCAGCAGCTTCCGGAGCCGTCTGCCGAGTGTGTTATTTATGTTTTTTTCAGGTGCTTTAAGATGGATGAAGATTCCAATCACAGACTAGGGTTCCCTCAGAGTGGTTTGCAGGCCTATAATAGAAAGTATAGAAAGTCAAATCACTCGCGAGGGGAGCAAACGCATTCAATAGTATAAAAAAAAACTTTCCATTAATAGTTCCTCTTGAGACAAATATTGCATCCTTTTATGTTTAGTTTTTTAAGTTCTATATAATTTCCCGTACTTTTTGGACTTTAAGCCGATTTTTACTGACTAATGGCTCTAGCAGGAAGCTCAATCATTTGAAACGCTGTAGAAGAAGACGTCACTGTCCAGCCCCTTATTGTCAGGTGCGGCCCGTGTGTACAATTCATTTTTTTCTTTGTAAATTTTGTTGGCACGGCTTTATATTCAGAGTGTTGTATAACCCGAAAGCTACGGTGAAGGGATTTCTTTGAAGTATTTCTCGTTTTTGTTTCCATCTTTTGACTGTTGTACTGGGTTCAAAATGCCGTTAACATTAAAGGATGCGACTCATAACGTTTCAGATGCCGTTGTATTAACAGTATTGAATTTATCCTGCTACGAAACGCTCCTGTTGAACACAACACGCAAAAAAATGGAAAAAAAAATCTTCTTTTTTCCCTGCTGTTGCTGTCGTTGTTATGGTATCGTTATTTCCACACACGTTTCGATTGGTCAGTGTTTTTTTTTTTTTTCAATTAAAAAAAAAAGAGAATGTTTTTATTGTGTTGTTGTTGTTGTTTTTTGCAGGTTTTTTAGCGTTTTTTTCTTTTTCTTTTTTTTTTCAATTAAAAAAAAGAAGAAAAAAAAGACAATGTTTTGTTTGTGTGTTTTTGTCTTTTAGGAGCTGCTGCTGTCTGGAATGCCGGAGATCGACGTCCAGGACTGGTACAAGAACACTGAGTACACCAGCGGATACGACCAGCACGAGCCCGTCGTTCTGGTGAGGCTCGTCTCCTTTTCACGGCGAGAAAACCCGCTCGTATTTGAGGATTTTATTGCCGGGATGGTGTCGTTTTTGCAGCTCGTGACTCACACTGTCGTATTAACCCTTTGTATTATTGTGAGAATATTCCAGATACTCGTAGAATGCAATTTTTAACAGAATAAATGTAGTTTCTTTACTTTTACAAGGGCGTTTTTTTATTAGCACTCGTATAGATCAAGTTTATTCTAAACATATTCAGGAAAAATGCCATTTTTGTTCTATTTATGTGTTTTTTGTATTGATATTTCCCCCAAATGAGTCCGTCTTGTTTATTTGTTTGTTTAGAATTGGTCATTATCTTATCAAAGCAGTTTGATTTCTTCATCTGTGCAGATTTTGATGAGAAAATTAAAAAAATTCAAATCAAGACTAAAGGGAAAATGTTAGTTATTTTAAAATGTGTTATGAATACAACAATTAGTCTAAAAATCCACTTATTAACTATTAAGTGAGTAAAGAATTATCTGGAGAGAATGTTATTAATTGAAAGGAACTCTTTAAAATCCCCAGGTTCAGAGCCACATCAATAGCAAAATGTATTTCAATTAAACAAAATGTAAAATATTCTGCTACAAAAACATGAGATAGTTCAGTATATCGATAATATTTTACATGTACAATAACGTCACTTAAATACCTTGCATGAAATAGCTGTGTTTATGAAACTGAGGGTCTCTGGTAAAAGACAAAACCGTTTAAACTCACACTTATCATCATAGTTTCTCCACTTCATTGAATTTAAACACAAGTCTTTAGTGTCAAAGCCATTTCAACTCTAAAAGCCGCTCCTCTTACGTCTTTTTCATTCATTATCTGATTAATCCTCTTATTCTGACTCGTTATTCCTCAATTACAATATCACAATATCACATTATTCAGATTTTACTGTTGCTCTGTCGTTTTTAGTGGTTCTGGGACGTGGTGAACAGTTTGACCCAAGAAGAGAGAGTTTTGCTGCTGCAGTTTGTGACCGGGAGGTGAGTGGTTCTTTTTAAAAACCCTCTATGCACACGGACCACACCAGAACCGGGACTCGAAGAGGACTAAACCGGGACTCGGACCACGTCTCGGACCAGGACTCGTGCGGACGCAGAGTGAACGTGTCGAATTACTCAAACGGCGTGTAACTGGTGTGATTTACATGTTCTGACTGTTTAAACTGGAACGGTGGCTCACAAAGTACTGCCAAAGGGAATATTTGTCCAAACCAGGTCTAAATCAGAACTATTCCAGGTCTAAACTCTAAAAAAAGACTGTACTGTTGCTTTACGAGGTCTGAACCAGGACAATGACATGTACCACAGTTTGAGAAGCACTGAACAATAACATTGGAATAACTTTGAATAAAATGTATGTATGAAATAACAATAAATGATGTACAGTAAGTGACTTCAGTTCTAATGCAGATTGTATCCAAACATTATTTTGAAAAGCCACAAAAGCAAAATACCAAACGTCAAAGTCCAAACAACAAGTCATGGTGTTGTCATCAAAAACAACTCGTTTATCAAGAGAAAATTGTTACTTTCATACATTAATTAAAGGAATAATAGAGGTCAGCCGAGTAGTTCTGCTCACTACACTACGGCCCTCGCACACTGCACTACGGCCCTCGCACCCTACACTACGGCCCTCGCACCCTACACTACGGCCCTCGCACACTAAACAGACTCTACGGCCCTCGCACACTACACTATGGCCCTCACACACTACACTACGGCCCTCGCACACTACACTATGGCCCTCACACACTACACTACGGCCCTCGCACACTGCACTACAGCCCTCGCACACTACACTACGGCCCTCGCACCCTACACTACGGCCCTCGCACCCTACACTACGGCCCTCGCACACTAAACAGACTCTACGGCCCTCGCACACTACACTATGGCCCTCACACACTACACTACGGCCCTCGCACACTACACTACGGCCCTCACACACTACACTACGGCCCTCGCACACTACACTACGGCCCTCGCACACTGCACTACGGCCCTCGCACACTGCACTACGGCCCTCGCACACTACACTACGGCCCTCGCACACTACACTACGGCCCTCGCACACTACACTACGGCCCTCGCTACGGCCCTCGCCCACTACACTACGGCCCTCGCTACGGCCCTCGCCCACTACACTACGGCCCTCGCTACGGCCCTCGCACACTACGCTACGGCCCTTGCACACTAAACAGACTCTACGGCCCTCACACACTACACTACGGCCCTCGCTACGGCCCTCGCACACTACACTACGGCCCTCGCACACTACACTACGGCCCTCGCACACTACACTACGGCCCTCGCACACTACACTACGGCCCTCGCACACTGCACTACGGCCCTCGCACACTGCACTACGGCCCTCGCACACTGCACTACGGCCCTCGCACACTACACTACGGCCCTCGCACACTGCACTACGGCCCTCGCACACTGCACTACGGCCCTCGCACACTACACTACGGCCCTCGCACACTACACTACGGCCCTCGCACACTGCACTACGGCCCTCGCACACTGCACTACGGCCCTCGCACACTGCACTACGGCCCTCGCACACTACACTACGGCCCTCGCACACTACACTACGGCCCTCGCTACGGCCCTCGCACACTACACTACGGCCCTCGCTACGGCCCTCGCACACTACACTACGGCCCTCGCACACTACACTACGGCCCTCGCACACTGCACTACGGCCCTCGCACACTACACTACGGCCCTCGCACACCACACTACGGCCCTCGCACACCGCACTACGGCCCTCGCACACCGCACTACGGCCCTCGCACACTACACTACGGCCCTCGCACACTGCACTACGGCCCTCGCACACTACACTACGGCCCTCGCACACTACACTACGGCCCTCGCACACTACACTACGGCCCTCGCACACTGCACTACGGCCCTCGCACACTACACTACGGCCCTCGCACACTACACTACGGCCCTCGCTACGGCCCTCGCACACTACACTACGGCCCTCGCACACTACACTACGGCCCTCGCTACGGCCCTCGCACTACACTACGGCCCTCGCACACTACACTACGGCCCTCGCTACGGCCCTCGCACTACACTACGGCCCTCGCACACTACACTACGGCCCTCGCTACGCACCTCGCACACTACACTACGGCCCTCGCACACTACACTACGGCCCTCGCTACGGCCCTCGCACACTACACTACGGCCCTCGCTACGGCCCTCGCACACTACACTACGGCCCTCGCTACGGCCCTCGCACACTACACTACGGCCCTCGCACACTACACTACGGCCCTCGCACACTACACTACGGCCCTCGCACACTACACTACGGCCCTCGCACACTACACTACGGCCCTCGCACACTACACTACGGCCCTCGCACACTACACTACGGCCCTCGCTACGGCCCTCGCACACTACACTACGGCCCTCGCACACCACACTACGGCCCTCGCACACCGCACTACGGCCCTCGCACACTGCACTACGGCCCTCGCACACTACACTACGGCCCTCGCACACTGCACTACGGCCCTCGCACACTACACTACGGCCCTCGCACACTACACTACGGCCCTCGCACACTACACTACGGCCCTCGCACACTGCACTACGGCCCTCGCACACTGCACTACGGCCCTCGCACACTACACTACGGCCCTCGCACACTACACTACGGCCCTCGCACACTACACTACGGCCCTCGCACACTACACTACGGCCCTCGCTACGGCCCTCGCACTACACTACGGCCCTCGCACACTACACTACAGCCCTCGCTACGCACCTCGCACACTACACTACGGCCCTCGCACACTACACTACGGCCCTCGCTACGGCCCTCGCACACTACACTACGGCCCTCGCTACGGCCCTCGCACACTACACTACGGCCCTCGCTACGGCCCTCGCACACTACACTACGGCCCTCGCTACGGCCCTCGCACACTACACTACGGCCCTCGCACACTACACTACGGCCCTCGCACACTACACTACGGCCCTCGCACACTACACTACGGCCCTCGCACACTACACTACGGCCCTCGCTACGGCCCTCGCACACTACACTACGGCCCTCGCACACTACACTACGGCCCTCGCACACTACACTACGGCCCTCGCTACGGCCCTCGCACACTACACTACGGCCCTCGCTACTGCCCTCGCACACTACACTACGGCCCTCGTACACTACACTACGGCCCTCACAACACTTGGGCCGCGTGTTAAAACAAGAGTCTTTCCCTCCAGTTCTCGAGTTCCTCACGGAGGCTTCGCGTTCCTGATGGGAGGAGGAGGTTTACAGAAGTTCACCATCGCTGCAGTGCCGTACACGTCCAACCTGCTGCCCACCGCCAGCACATGGTAATATTTACACTTACACCGGCCCATTGCGCCCTCAGTGGGTCATGTTGACTCTGTTGGTTTTGTGTCGTCAGCATCAACATGCTGAAGCTCCCGGAGTATCCCAGCCTGGACGTCCTGAAAGACCGGCTGCTCGTCGCTCTTCACTGCGGCAGCTACGGCTACACCATGGCCTGAAACAGCCAGCCTCACGGCGTCACGGCGTCACGGCACGCCTCACGTCACGCCTCACGGCCCACGGCACGCCTCACGTCACGCCTCACGGCCCACGTCACGCCTCACGACCCACGGCCCTCATCACGGCCCACGTGTGTCAGGGATGATCACACACGCCCAAACCAAAACATCTAGTTCAAGGCAAGGCACTGCAGGTGGATCGAGAAGGGCTTCATTCATAAAAAAGGCTTTGTCTGTGGAAGAACGGCCAAAAGTACATATATTTTGGACACGTTTTTATTAGATCCAAAAACTTGCGTAAACTACTGTAGATCTTACTGAAAATTATCTCTTTTAGTTAAAATGTTTATAAATCAATTTTGGAATTTAATATGAAATAATCTTTCACTAAATTCCATCTAAATCTTCAAACAATATAATATTTGCTGCACACGGAGGCTTTTAGATACATTTTAACAAAAAAAGGTTGAAATATAGTGACTAAAATGCTTCTAGGGAGAAGAACAGATCGAGGACCCCAGAGCGCCGTGCATCTCCATCTCCTCTGAGGAGGAGACTCTGAGCAGGAGGAGACTCTGAGCAGGAGGAGACTCTGAGCAGGAGGAGACTCTGAGCAGGAGGAGACTCTGAGCAGGAGGAGACTCTGAGCAGGAGGAGACTCTGAGCAGGAGGAGACTCTGAGCAGGAGGAGACTCTGAGCAGGAGGAGACTCTGAGGACAGTGAGGAGACTCTGCGGACAGTGAGGAGACTCTGCGGACAGTGAGGAGACTCTGCGGACAGTGAGGAGACTCTGAGGACAGTGAGGAGACTCTGAGGACAATGAGGAGACTCTGAGGACAGTGAGGAGACTCTGAGGACAGTGAGGAGACTCTGAGGACAATGAGGAGACTCTGAGGACAATGAGGAGACTCTGAGGACAGTGAGGAGACTCTGAGGACAGTGAGGAGACTCTGAGGACAGTGAGGCGACTGAGGACAATGAGGAGACTCTGAGGACAGTGAGGAGACTGAGGACAGAGAGGAGACTCTGAGGACAGTGAGGAGACTCTGAGGACAGTGAGGACAGTGAGGAGACTCTGAGGACAGTGAGGACAGTGAGGAGACTCTGAGGACAGTGAGGAGACTCTGAGGACAATGAGGAGACTCTGAGGACAGTGAGGAGACTCTGAGGACAGTGAGGAGACTCTGAGGACAATGAGGAGACTCTGAGGACAGTGAGGAGACTCTGAGGACAGTGAGGAGACTCTGAGGACAATGAGGAGACTCTGAGGACAGTGAGGAGACTCTGAGGACAGTGAGGAGACTCTGAGGACAGTGAGGAGACTCTGAGGACAATGAGGAGACTCTGAGGACAGTGAGGAGACTCTGAGGACAGTGAGGTGAGGAGACTCTGAGGACAGTGAGGTGAGGAGACTCTGAGGACAGTGAGGAGACTCTGAGGACAGTGAGGAGACTCTGAGGACAGTGAGGAGACTGAGCAGGAGGAGAGGTGGTCTGAAAGAGGAGATAAGGAGGTCCAATCACTCTTTCAACAGAAATGGAGTTTTAAGGTTAAATTTGGCTGCAGTGTACAGCAGCATTTAGAAGCGGTTAGCACTAGATCATATAGGGAATCGGGACGGATTGAAGTTGAATAATGACAATGAACGAGGAAAGTTAGGTTTTCTTCGTCTGGTTCAAACTAGTTTTAACCAATTGTGCAATCTATAAGTTTAAAAGGTTTAACCTCTAAATAAATATAACCTCTAAATAATACAAGCGCCGAGCCAACACATCTGAAGACTTTCGGCTGCGAGACGGTAAATGTCCCTCGCTCACCACCAGGTGTCGCAAAATGGTGAAGACGATTCCCTATATGATCTAGTGCTAACCATTTAGAAGCCAGGGGGCGACATCAGCCCCGCCCATTCTGATGCTAATCACATACCCATCAGTGATGAGGGAGCTGCGGCCAGTCAACAATAGCTTTTAGACCGAAAATATTTTTGAATCAAGTTTATTATTTATAGAATTCAGAAATTATAATTATTTTTTGATATATTTGATTAAATAATGCCGCTGCCTTCGTTATAAATGTTTTTTCCGAAGTGTTTTAGAGTCTAGTGCAGAGGAGGATTACAAGGATCGGCTCGTCTGTGAAAACAGAACTAGATCATGTTAAACTCTTCACAGTTCCACACGCGCCGCTCACTTTCCTAACGCTTTCTGAGCATCTGAAACGTTCACGATCAGGAGCACTTTTCAATGTTTCAAAACAGTAAAAATCAGATTTAAAGCCGATTAAATGAAATGATCAAACTTTGTCAGGTGCAGTTTGTCGTTTCAAACTCAAACTGACCGAGAAGCTAAAACAGTCCGAACAAAATGTGATCGAAAGCTCTGCCTGTCGTGTCTCGCCTTAAAATCCCAAATTCAAGTGGATCTTTTCCTTCCCGCACTTTGCTCAAACATTCACCTGCTGTATCCACTCGTTTTGTACGTTTTCGCTGGACTCTAAAAGGGAAACCGAGCTGCTGGAGACGAGTCTATTTTTATATCACGCGGACGTAACAGAGATTTTCCCGCTCAGACGCATTCGCGGCCGCGTTCGTGTTGCTGGATGTTGCTATGGAAACGCGGCGAGTGCTCGTCAAGCTGTGAACGTCGCATTTGCCGAAGCGCAGAGCTAAGAAGACCGGCGTGGACAGGTTCGTTCCGCGACTCGATCGGCGTCGAGCGCTTTAGTTTGACTCGCGTTTGCGCTCTGGAATCGTGGAGGAATCGACTGAAACAAACGCAACCTTTTTACCACGACGCTCTTGTCACATCGTCCTGACTTTATCTCTGTATTTTCTATTTAATGTTGATTATATCATGTTGAATGTTTGATATTGGACGAAATACTGTAAATGTCGTGTCCAAAAGTCGCGACGTTGGACAATTGAGACTTGAACCTGGACTTGGATCTCTGTGACGTTGCTGCTGCCATCTGCTGGACAAAAGCTGCATGTTAACTGTGGGAACTGCCAACAAAAAGCCTCAAAACACAGGATTCTTTCTCTTCTGTCACAAAGACCCCGTTTGTCCAGAAATGTGTGGCTGTGGTCAAGGGAGACGGTGGAAATCAATACAAAAAGAAGTCGACCATAAAACGTTTTAAATGATTAACTGGCATTCAATCGAAATGTTAATTGTGTTTTTGTTTTTTTAAGTCACAATTTTGATGTTACGATGTAGAAATCATTTAAAAATATGTAAATTCACATTTTTATTACAAAAGATGCCATTTTCTAGCCTCAAAATTGTATTTGAGCTTCACAAATAAAGCATAATTGGTGGTGAAGCATGAAATCTGTAGATTAAGTGAAACGCTATCGTGGGATCGACATTTCTGAAAGTATTTGTCCAGTAAAACCTTAAAATACTCTGGATTTTGGATCATGAACGACTAAAACCACCTTGATTTTTCAAATGTATTTATTTTTTTAATGAGTTTAAGCCCAGTATCTCCAGTGGAATCACACTTTGCTCCGCTTCACTTTGGTATTTATTTTAAAATTTAGATTGTATTGATTGTACAAACTTTTTAAAGGGTCTATACTAAAGAAATGTACCACAACTGGACTGTTCTGATTATGTTTAGGTTTTACTTTCACCGGTTTGAGTTGCTTGAGCCAAAATATCCAAGGAAGCCAATGATTGTATTTGCCAAAATGAAAGCAAACAAATAAAAGCTGGTACAGGCGGTTTAAAAGTAATACATAGTTACGTCGCTATTGCCTTAAATAAGTATAAACCATCATTTTATTATCAGTTCAATGATTCTCCCCAAAACATGCCTATAGTTAATTATATATTCAATTAAAAACAACATATATTACTTCAGATAAACACAAGTGAAATGAAAAAAAGCATGTTTTTTGGCATTTTTTCGCCCGTTTACCTCAGAAAACAAAGTCTCGTTCCTTGTAAACGAGTGGATAAAAACACAATAGTTGAGTCGTTCCGCGCCGAGTCCGAGCTTTTAGTGGCAAACGACCGACTCAGCGTTTTTCTACCTTTTAAGAAACGCATCCATAATTCATAAGGTAATTAATATCACATGGACAACAGCTCGGAGGCAAACCGCCGCCCCAAACGAGTGCTCAGAGCTACTCGAGTAAAGGTCTTTCGTTCCTCTTCCCAGTGCGACTAAATCTATAAGTGACAAACTCTTTATGTCGATAATTTGACATGATTTAATTAGTGATTAGATGTCAAATATGAACATGTAAAATGCATTTTATATCATTGTTTGTTTTCTCCCACAAGTGTCGACAGAACTTTGGGTCGTAAAGGGCTTTGCCACAATATCAATCATATCTGAGGCTGTTTGGGATAAATAAGAACATTAAAAAGCAGACATTGAACACTGAATCGTTGGTATTGAACGCGTACATTTCCTGCGCTTTCCTCGACACGTTTTGAAGAGGCTGAACATGTTTCTAAGTGAATGTACCGTAAGCGTTTCTGTTATGTTAACAGTAAAGGGACTGCACTGTCGCTGATTTAAATCTGTCAGTATTGTTTTGTACACGGAATACACGAGATCACTTGTTTATGCTGTATGTATTTTATTACCAAGAATCTATGTACTGTCGCTTTAAGATTATCAAATAAATTTGAATTTGACATCCTGGTTAATAATGCACAATGTGGACATTTTTCACTTGTTAATTATTGCGTGATTCACTTCCTCAATATTCAAATATGTTTTTTAAGAGTAAATACAGTGTGTCCACAGCCTGTGGTCACCCTGCTCGGGCTCTTAACAAAGTTAGACGGTTTGAATCCCCCTTGAGGGAGATTCCAGTGTGAGTCCTTAGGAAAGACCCTCGGCGCTACTGCCTCCCTCAAACACTGATGAGTGACAATGAAATACATGAGACATTACCCAACAACCACTGGGCCAAAACTCAATAAAAAAATCATAAAAACCTCATACGCACTTTAAGTTGAACCCTGGCCTGAGGAAGCAGTGACTAAGGCTGAAACATGCTTAATTCATGACGAACACAGTTTTTAAAGATAACGTATTGATAAAGTATTATCAAAAGTAAATACACTTTCCCAACTCAAAATCAATGTGGCTTTCAATATGGCAAATGTTCAGTTTGTGTTCATCTTGATTTAATACATACGTTCAACTCGGCGATCTCGCTCCGCCTTCATGACGAGCTGCGGGTCCAGGGCGGGCAGCAGCTCGGGGCCGGTGGCGTCGCAGGAGGGGGCCACAGAGGCCCTGTGTGTCGCCCTCTGGTGGCCATGATGGTGAATGGAGCTTAATAAAGGCTTTTTGTGGATGTATAACGTCGTTCTCACCGCGGCGTCCAAAGCATCCAGTTTACATTCAACGCTTTGGACGAGTATCCGGGGCGTCGGCCTTCAAATGTACGTCCAACTCTGGCGTCGGGCGCGAATGAGACGCCGCGGTCTGAACGCAGCTTAACTATGTTCTGTCAGTCAGTTTGAGGGCAACTGTGGACTATTAAGAGTGGATAGTACAGTTCATAATATTAACAATAATGTACAAAAAAAAAACATTGCAATGATTGTGATATTAATCTTTGCATTAATCTTTTGTGAAGAATATATTGTGAAAAGTGAAAAACTACAGAACAATTCGCTTCGACCTGCAAAGATCCAAACCTATTGCTGACGCACTCCGAGTGTCATGATTATCGTTTAACAGCACGTTTCACAGCTTTCAGAGGCTGGAGGGAGTTTGCCGTCATGGTAACGCTAACAAACACTTACGAAGGGCGTTAAGTGCAGTGCACTTCCTGCTTCATGGAGAATTAAACACTCTTTATTTAGACACAGCCTTTTCAACCTAAGAGCTGCTTTTACAATATATTTGTGCAGGAGAAAAACACATTTTACTGTATCACATGGACAAAATTGGGTACAGCCACTTTCATGATGAGTCAATTATCTTTAAATTAAAAATAAGACAAACTTAATGCCTGTTTACTTTCCAGAAAAGAGCAAATTGTTTTGTCAACACATTTCTCTTTAATGAACGTACCAATCAGCTTAATGTAATGTAATAGATGTAATAGGTCGTGTTACTTACAAACCAGGCAGTTTCTCCCTTTTGACTTCTAGAATACTGCGCAGGTTTGAAGTAGATAAACTAACAGACGCTGGGCCGGTTGATGTCTGCTCCACTGTCCAGAAGACACGTCTGGAAAACGCCTCCATCTCCTCCGTCAGCTATTTTATTTTGGGCTTTTTTAGTGTTTCATTGCACTTTTATTCCTTGAACATTGTATACCTTTAAATGTGTCTCCTTTGTGAAGTCATAAATCAAACGCTGTTCACTCTAGCCATTCCAACCCATCATCTCCTCTAACGACCCCAGTAGAGGTCAGTGCTCACCTGCACGGGTCCACTCGCTACACTCGCTCCAGACGCACACATTTGCTTGTATTATCTTTATGGAGAATTGTGCAATGTTTGACACACTCATCTTGACAAATAATAGATTCATTCTTTAAAAAAACAGATAAAGAAAAAGCAAGCCTAGCGCTCCAGTGTATTTTTCACACCCTTTTTGTTGTTTTTTTCACCAGGAAACTTAAAAAAAAATAATAAGAACCACACTTATATTTCCAACTTCAGGTGAAAATTCATTGGCCAAATAGAAAGCGACAGTTTTATAAAGGCAAAAGAGGAATATACACTGTGCTCCAAATGATGCACATTTTTTCTCTGATTTTGCCAAATAGTCAATGTAAATGAGTCATCATAATGTTCAAGTCACAACCTTTAGAGTACAATTTGAACTTTATTGAACAAACCTCCCAATTAAAAAAAAACTTTTGCACAAAAGTTTCAAACTATGTTATTGTTGTAAAGGGCTGAAAATGGTAATTTATTCAATTAGAAGCTTTAGCAGGTCATATTGACCGAAATTAAGCTATTTCAATGCAAACATCTGGACAGGTCAAGTTACTTTTGAACATAGGACCTCGTATTTGACAGGAGCTTCACAATTCTTGCATCCATTGGAGTTTCTGCTTGAATTTCTTCTTGAATTTCTTTGCAGGACGTCAGAATATCCTCCCAGAGCTGCTGTTTGGATGTGAACTGTCTCCCGCCCTCATCGATCCAAAGGTTCTCAGTAGGGTCGAGGTCAGGGGAGGATGGGTGCCTTTTATGATCAAAGCAGTCAATGATGCAGAGGTATTCCACACAGCATGAAGATGATTTTGTTACAGAAAGCACGGCTCTTCTATTTGTAGCATGAAAGAAAGTGGTCAGTCAGAAACTCCACATCATTTACAGAGGTCATATTCACACCTTCAGGAACCCATGATCATCCCCATGACTCCGGCCCAAAACATGACTCTGCAACCTTCTTGCTGGGCTACATGTCCTCTGACCTCTCTGACCCCAACCCAGTCACACTCAATTGCTTGTTGATGGGGCGGCCGGCCTCATCGCTTCCTCTGGAAGTTTAGAAGCTGCTGAGCCTTAAACGATGGGCTTTGGGCTTCACTTCTGGAAGCACTTTATTCAACACTTCCTCCTTGAAAATGGCGGTCTGCTTAATAATGTACCTGGCAGACTAATTGGCAGAGGTGCCTGAGATTGATTTCACTGACCCAAAGAGCCCTGAGACACGATACCATCTGAGTTTCACTAAAAAAACTTAAACCAAAAAACCCTTTATGACACTTGAACACAATTTGCATAATAATTTGGAATGCAGCGTAGATATGTTGAATATAAACTTTTCCTGGCTGACTTGTCCGTCTCCATCTCTGTGAGCCTCATCACTCATGTCCTGCATCTCCCGGCTGCTTTGCAACTTTCTTTAACTCCCAGAGCAGTCATTTCGACTGCTCTGGGAGTTAAAAGTAGAATTCATCAAATCTCACTAAAATATTTTCTGGAAATCATAACATAGAAAGTTACACAAGTCAAAAAGTTAGGAACACCAAAAATCAACCTCAGGCCGCGGTTATTTCATTACTTGGTTTACGGATTTTATAAAGTACCGCCGACAACGCAAAATAGCATTAAATGAAATATAAAAAGCGGTATTAAGTCAAAAGATGAGTCCGCGTGAAGCAATTTTTCACCAAAATCCTGCAGGAGTCATTTATTTTGGAAAGCATTGTACTGACGTTATGTGCGTATGTGCGATGCATCATGGGTATATAAAATGGCATCACCACAGTGGCCAGCGCTCCATCGGCCAGTGTGGTTTAGTATAACCGTACTATCTGGAAGCAATATCGTCTTGAAAAAATATGCATGTGGTGATCGGGATACAGACACCTGCCTGTGATGTCATGGAAATCACCTGCAGCAGCACCGATGAAGCCTCTGGACTCCTCCAAAGTGATGAAGCCTCTGGACTCTCCTCCAAAGTGATGAAGCCTCTGGACTCCTCCAAAGTGATGAAGCCTCTGGACTCCTCCAAAGTGATGAAGCCTCTGGACTCTCCTCCAAAGTGATGAAGCCTCTGGACTCCTTCAAAGTGATGAAGCCTCTGGACTCTCCTCCAAAGTGATGAAGCCTCTGGACTCTCCTCCAAAGTGATGAAGCCTCTGGACTCTCCTCCAAAGTGATGAAGCCTCTGGACTCCTTCAAAGTGATGAAGCCTCTGGACTCTCCTCCAAAGTGATGAAGCCTCTGGACTCTCCTCCAAAGTGATGAAGCCTCTGGACTCTCCTCCAAAGTGATGAAGCCTCTGGACTCTCCTTCAAAGTGATGAAGCCTCTGGACTCTCCTCCAAAGTGATGAAGCCTCTGGACTCTCCTCCAAAGTGATGAAGCCTCTGGACTCTCCTCCAAAGTGATGAAGCCTCTGGACTCTCCTCCAAAGTGATGAAGCCTCTGGACTCCTCCAAAGTGATGAAGCCTCTGGACTCCTCCAAAGTGATGAAGCTTCTGGACTCCTCCAAAGTGGACGCTGTTGAAATGTCAACTCCACTGTTCGTACTCAGAGACTTTGGTGCCAAATTCATCAAATGTGTTCTTTGATATTTATATTTTTCCTGCCTGTCGCCATATTTCCTTGAATTATTATATTAATGTTTCATGAAGAAAAAAATCTTTTGAAATTGAAATAATATTTATATTTTGTCCGCCTGTTCAATATATTTCATTTAAAAATCCGTAAACCAAGTAATAAAATAACTGCGGCCTTAGCAGTGTAAAAAGACTTCCATATCTAGTGTTAAAAACACAGTACTGTTAATGGTTCAGGGTGCTGCTCTCTCTATAACGCTGCAGTAACAGAGCAGTTTTCGCCCAGGGAGAGCGTGTGAATGGATGATCCACTGTGTTGTGAGAGGCCAGCCTGGACAGGATCTTCTCCTTCATCCTCTCGTATTCCTTCTGCATGGCCAGGCCGTACTGAAACTCCCACTCCTCCAGAGCCTTCTCGTCTAGCTTCAGCTGCTCATTTGTCTGAATCTGTCCCTGAAGATCGGCTAGGTAGGCTCGTCTTGACTCCTTATGTTGTCTTTTCTCCTCCTGATCTAATACTTTACTTTCTTCAGTTTTTTGGATGAGCTCTTCTTTTTCTTTGGCCAGTTCATCCTGTTTGTGCTTGTTCAGTTCCAAGTTGTATTGGATTTGCTCGCTGCGTGTCTCCATTACGTCCTTCATGAGTCTATCCCTGGCATCTCTTTCCATTTGACTCTGTTTCTCACGTTTGGCCCACATTTCTCTCAAATTTTCTTCAAATACCTGCTCTGTCTCCTGCTCCAGTTGCTTCTGCTTTTCCAGCTCAGCAGCCAGGTACTCTCTGTGCTTCTGCTGCTCCTCTCGCAGTTCAATCTTTCTTCGTTCAGCTCCCAGTTTCTCATCACTCGCCTGGTTGCTAACCTGTTGCAGGATTTTCATATCAAGTGCCAGCTCCGTCTGCTGCTCCTTTGCGAGGCGCTTCATCTTCATCCTGTAACTCTCGTCGAGCATCTTCTTCCTTGCCTGCTGATCTGTGAGCCTTTGCTGCTCCTCCCTCTGTACTTGAAGCATCATCATTTCTCCGTGCTCCCGCAGCAGTCGTGCCTCCTCCTCTTTAAGCACTCTGTCCTGTTGTCTTTGTAGTTCCACTGCATCCATCTGTGCTCTCAGCTGATGCTTATGCTCATTTGTTTTCTGCTGCTGTTTCTCAACTCGTTCAATCTCTTTCTGCTCCTCTCTTTGGCGACTGGCTTCCCACATCTCTGCAAACTGCTGTTCCTGCTTCTGCTGCTCCTGCTCCTGCTTCTGCTTTAACCGCGCCTGAGCAGCCCAGTCCAGACGCGTCTCCTCTTCTTTGCGCTTGGACCGGAGAGGTCGGAGTTCCTCACACTGGTTTATGAAATGTTGTTCCAGTTTTTCAGAAACCATTTGCAGTCTTTTAGCCTCTCTTGTGTCTCTCAGGACATTTGCTTTCTCTCGCATCCTGGCTTGTCTTTCTAGGAGAGTCTCTTTTTTCTCATTTGCCTCTTGGAGGAACTGTTCTTCTTCTGCCTCCAACATACTACGCAGCCTCTCTCTCCTCCCTTCAATTCTCAGCTCATACTGGTTCATTGTAGCCTTTACTCGTCTCTGTGTGGTGCATCTCACATATTGTCGATAAGAACTCTGGAGCCAGGTGTTTTTCATATCCCATGCCCGCTGATATTTTGAAAAACCTGCATTGTTTTCTTTCTCAGTTTCCAGTTTTCTTCTCTCTAGGGTCAAGTGATCTGGGGCCGTTTTTTCAGTGACTGTTTGTGGAGTCTGGGCTCTGAATTTCCGGCTCCGAGCTTGTACAATATTAGGCATTTTGAAGATAAATGTTATAACTGAATTAGTGAAATGCCTTTGTTGTTGTTTTTGTTGTTATTGTTGTTGTTGTTGTTGTTGTGGTGTTACTTTTGTAGTTGACCTGAACCACCCTTCCTCTTCTTCTTTGGTGTTTTATGGCGGTTGGTATCCAAGTGTACAATCACCTACTGTAGTTGTACGTCTTCTGTAGTTGAACGTCTTCAAAGCATATGTTTTACGCAATACCGTAAAAGAAGAAAGTAAAAGTGAGAAAGACATCATTCTATTGATGATGTCATCAAGCAACAACACAACAGGTCATTGAATCTGGTCGTCACGGCAACACTATATTGTTATATAATATAAAGCGCGAAGTCTTCGTGCTAATGGCCAATAACTTAAGCACTTTGTCTCTACCTTGCTGGACAAGCCTCATGTTATTTGCATACAGGCGATTTGGTTACAACCTAGGTGGGATTTTATAATATAAGAGTATGTGAGTGTTAGGAATGACAAGGAGCAGGGTAGAGGTGGAGGTGTAGCTATGTTTGTTCAAAGTGACCTTAATTACGCTGAGGCTTTGGCTGTTTGGGTCTGGTTAAGTAATGATACTGTTACCGTGGTTAATCTTTATAATCCGTGTGGTGAGTTAACATTAGAGTCTTTACATTGTATCGGCGAGGATGTTCGGGGAAAGGCCATTTGATGTGGAGATTTCAATGCACGTAGCGTTTACGTAGCTTTATGGGGCGGTAGTAGCACCGATAGGAATGGGTTGGTGGTGGAAGGTTTTATCAATCAAAGGGAGTTGGTTTGTCTAAGTGATGGGCATGTGACCTGTTATAATATGGGGACCAATATGAAGAGTGCAATAAATCTTACGCTTATGTCCAAGGAGTTGGCGTCTTTCGTTCGGTAGCAATCACTATTTCGTACGCACTAAGGTTGGCGTTGGAAGCTGTGTGGACAGGGGGATGAAGATCCAGAGGTGGAAATTGGCAAATGCGGACTGGGAGGCTTTCCAAATGAAAGCTGATGGTGGTTCTATGGTTTTTCAGGAAGGAGGGTTGACGCAGGTGGATGGTCTAAATAGTGCAATAGTCTCGCTCGTCACACAGTCAGCGGAAGGCACGATTCCAAAGAGTAGTAGTGGTGGTCATAGGAAGCGGGTGCCGTGGTGGAATGAAGCATGTGGTGAAGCAATTAGGGCAAGAAATAAGGCATTTGAAAAGCTAAGGGTTCTTCACACTATGGATGCCCTCATTGACTACAAGTGAGCTCATGCAGTTGTGCGAAGAACTTTAAGAACGGTCAAGAGAACCTATTGGAGGCAGTATTGTTCCAAAATTGGGAGAGAAACGTGACTCGTGATGTCTGGGGGGATGATCAAGCGTATGAATGGAGTTATGCGCTGTTATGAGACACCAGTTCCAATGAAAGAATGGTGTTAAAGCAGTCAGCGACGTTGACAAAGCTGAATTGTTGGCCAGTACCTTTGTGTTGGTGCACAGCTCTGACAATCTCTCACCCGCGGCAAGGCAATGCAGGGATAATACTCTGGCGCACTAGCACTGGGTACTAGCCTTTGACTCAAGATGATCTTGACCTTCCGTTTAGTTTGTTTGAGCTAAGCAGTGCGCTTTCTAAGGCGAGGCAGATGACTCCAGGTAAAGATGAGCTGTAGTATGACATGCTCTCTCATTTAACTGATGCCACGCTTGGTCTAGTTCTAGATCGCATTTGGGATTCAGGTTGTGTTCCATTAGAATGGAAACAGTCTACTGTGGTACCGATCCTGAAGCCGGGTAAACCCTTGTTCGACCCTTCAAGCTATAGGCCGATTACCTTGACATTGCAGCTAGGGAAACCATGAAGCGCAGGGTTACCTAGCGGTTGGATTACTTTTTGGAGAGTCAGAGTTTGCTTTCCGCGCACCAGAGTGGCTTCCGCGGGGGCAGAAATACCATGAATTCTGTTTCGGCCCCTGTTGATATTAGCTTGCATCGCAGGCTTGAGGGAGGCACTGGGAGGGCATCGCAGGTCGTTGTCCAAGAGCTCATTGATAAGCATTTAGGGGATGTATTTATTTATACCGATGGGTCTAGGGATCCTGAGAGTGGGCGTACTGGCACTGCTTATTTTGTGCCTGACCTGGAGGTGGCGGTCAAGAAGAGGTTAACAGATTGCCTTTCTGTTTTCACCTCGGAACTCGTAGCGATACGGTTAGCATTGGAATGGGCTGGATCTACTTGAAAGTGTTGCAGCATTGTGGTGGTCTCTGACAGCCTCTCTGCATTGCGAAGCATTAAATCTGTGAAGTCGGATTGCAGACAGGATGTTTTGTATGGCATCTTCTGTCTGATGCTCTCCCTGTCCAGGCAGGATGTGAGGGTTTCCTTCGTTTGTGTTCCTGCGCATGTGGGGGTGGATGGTAACGAAGTGGCTGATTCGCTGGCTAAAAGTTCCCTTAGGCGGCCATCAATTGATGTGGCGGTTGAGTTAAGCAAATCTTTGGCAGAATTTTTGAGTTGTCGTGATACTGGACGGCATCTCTATCACATACAGGGTAGTGTTGGTCCTTGCAGATCCATGGGCAGGAACGCGGGGGAGGAAAGGGCCTTTGCTCGCATGAGGATGGGCCATACTGGACTCAATTGGTCACTGAGTAGGATAGGCAAACATCTGACCGGTCTGTGTGGTCACTGTCAAGTGCCAGAGACTGTCGACCATGTGCTGATTCGCTGTGCGGCCTATGAAAGAGAAAGGACCGGGTTGGCCTTGTGGTTTCAGAATAATAGGCAGGAATTCAATCTGCGGAATATTCCAGTCACAGGGTTTGTGTGAGGCTGTAGTTGCTTACTTAATGTGCCGAGGATGAGGAGGAAGAGGATGATCTAATGTGTTTGGAATTCGTGGGCTTGGAACTCCTATGCTTTGAACTTGTGGGCTTTGAAACACCAAAGTAGTAGAAGAACTGAAGAATGGAGTCTATAGGGTAAAGTCTAAAGAATACAGTCTGGCGTGGGAGAAGGCCAGTTGGAATAAAGTCTAAGGAATAAAGTCTGGCGGTAATGTAACACTTGGATACCAACTGCCATAAAACAACAACAACAACAACAACAACATATATAGGCATTTCTCTGGGGACAGGGGACGCCTTAAAAGCCCAACAACAGATATGTTAGGCTTGGGCTTGTTCTACATCAAGTTTCTTTGAAGGTTCCATATTATGCAAAATCGACTTTTCAGAGCTTTTAACCTTCTTACAGTGCTATTGGTGGCTCATATATGTGCCCAAAGTGGTTTTTTTATTTTTTATTCATGCAGTTTTTAGCGAGAGTACAGTCTATATCCTTAATTGATTCATTCTGTGCCAGAGTACTATCTCTGCATTGCTTTGCCGCAGGTAAAAGATCTGTCAGAGCTGTACAAAAAATACAATAAAATACTAGCCACCAGTTCAGCTTTAGTAACATTGACTGTTTCAATATTGTTCTTTATGAGAATATAATTGTGCTTAGTTACACTCATACGCTTAATCATCCCCCAGACATCACCAAGTTGCGTTTCTCTTCCAATTTTGAACAGCACTGCCTCCAATAGGTTCTTTTGGCCGTCCTCACAGTTCTTCGCTCAAGCATGTGCCGTCCTGTGAGAATGGAGAGCCTTTATCTTCTTAAACTTTTATTTCTTGCCCTAAGAGCTTTACCACATGCTTTATTCCACCACGGCACACGTTTCTTATGCTTATTGGTTATTACCTTTTACTTTTCGGGGTCGTGTCATTAGCTGACTGTGTGAAGAGAAAAACTATTGCATTATTTAATTCATCCACCCTGAATCAAGTCTTCTTCTCGCAAAAACATGGGATAGTGATCACTTCCAAACTACTAAGAACTTCCCAACTGCTAATGCCAGCTATCTCATTGGACATAAGAGTAAGATCTATATCACTTTCCGCATTTTTCACAGTATTACATCGGGTTCCTAGCCCATCGTTCAAACAAACCAAATCCCTTTGATCAATAAAATCTACCAGCAAACCATTTCTATCTACATTTACCGCCCTACAAAGTGCTGTGTGCATTAATATCTCCTCACCAATGTTCCCTCTAATTTTTTATGTGTCTGGGCAAACACACTGTGAGCAACATCGGATGTGCCCCCTGTGTCCACACACCAGTATCACATGGCACGCCTGTTCAAAACCATGGATCCTAGCAAGTTACATTAAAAGAATCAAATTACAGCTGCAATTTTCATTAGTTTACTTTTATTACAAGAAATTAGACCCACTTAAAATGAAAAATACAAAAATCCTGTTGTTCATAAGATGTATAGTAGTTATATGTGAGAGTCCTGCTTTGGCCTGGCTGTGGTCCAGTCGCACAAGCCATTCCATCCTAAAATAACAGCATTTCTTTTTTACTTTGGTTTGTTGTTGGTGAGTGGGTGTCCCAGGCGCTGCCCGTTCGTTTCGCCATGATAAGGGGTTGCGTCTTTTAACTCCGCCGCATTATTGTTAGCTAGCGAACCTGCAAGGTGCGTATGGACAGGGCACTTATGCACTATCAAAGCTATGATTGGCTGTGTAGCGTATGTAACCAACTAAATTACTAAACCAAATTCTAATAGCCATATTTCGAATGACCACCAGAACATGACAGAGAAGGGGGAATTTATTTACCGTGATTCTCAATTAGTGTGTTTTCTATTGCTGCCCAATTAAGATATTTTTTTCCATGATGCATTCTATTCACAACCAAGATATCCTCAGAAGACTTGGAAGCTTCACCCTCGGAAGCTTTGCACTTGGAAGCTTCGTATTTGGAAGCCTCAGACTGGTTGTGAGTCACGCTGGCATCTCTCACTGTATCTACTTTCACCTCTTCACTTGACACTTTTCTTGACTGCATAGGAGAGACTTTAATTTATTGTACTTCACTAGCCCTCTTGCTAACTTCACATCCCCTATAGGCAGAGCTATGTTCTCATCCACAGTTACAACGTTTCAGTTTTGCTCCTTCCTCACACTTCCCATACTCGTAATCTCCTGCAAATTTACATCTTAGCTTCCCTCTGCAGACCGCTGCTACATGCCCAAAGCGCTGGCACTTGAAGCAGCGTAGGGGCGATGGAACATGTGGCCTTACTTCATAGCTCATGAATCCAATGAACACTTTACTAGGGAGGCATTTACCTTCAAGCTTTACCATCACCGACAGGCTGTCACATCTTTCTCCAGGGTTGTTTTCGATCGCCTAGCGTCCACAACCTTTGCTCCAGTTAAATCCTTTACTTCATCCACAGTCAACATCGAAGGGATGCCTGAGATGACTCCTGTTGTTTTTGTCCGTCTGAGGGAGTTGGATCTCTCCTTCACTGTGGAACTCCTCCAGGTTTCTACTTTTTCCCAAAGAGGTTTTGTAGTTTTACCTGGCCAAGAAGGAGCGTCTAAGGACACGGGACCCTGGGACATTTGTCAAGTCCCTATGAACATTGTTTAATCTGTTTTTCACTGTCGCCCTTCGAGACAACGGCTGTTCTGATTTTGGGTGTTACAAAAATAAATGTAATTGAATCGAAAGAAATATGATAAGTGAAAAACCAACAAAACGATAGTTCCCTCAATCGTCTCTAGTCCATAGGTCAGATATTTGACATGTCGGTACCACTCAGGCTGGCAATAGCTGTCAGTGATGTTTGTAAAGGTCCATATCTAAGCTTAATATTTGGTCACGATCAACTTTTCACAGTTCTCAGCCCCTAAAGTTTAAAAATAAAAACGTTCCAAAATGCACTTTAGACACAGGTTCCAAATTCTGGTTTAGATCAAGTGCTGCCTCAGATAATTATTTGAACTATAATGTTTGGTGTAATTTTAAAGGAAACCATCTGTTTCTCATTTAAACAACTGTTGCACACTCAACATAATTACTATCATAACTATTGTCTCAAACTTTCATGTGAGATGTTTGTACTGGGTTAGTCGAGCCTGACAATTAAATGAGAATGATCACTTGTAAAATGTCCTTGTACCAACATGAACAATAGGTCACAATAGGTTACAATATGTTACAATAGGTTAAAATAGGTTCTAGGTTACACTGGTTCAAATCTTAAGTTTCCGTAGTAACAGTGTAATAACCTGAACACCTCCTTGCGGTACTCCACTTTCTAAAAACGTTGAGCGTCTGTTTTGCTTCTTTTTTGTTTGTGCCAGAGCTGGTGCCCGCAGCAGGGCTGGTGCCCGCAGCAGGGCTGGTGCCCGCAGCAGGGCTGGTGCCCGCAGCAGGGCTGCAGCAGGGCTGGTGCCCGCAGCAGAGCTGGTGCCCGCAGCAGGGCTGCAGCAGGGCTGGTGCCCGCAGCAGAGCTGGTGCCCGCAGCAGGGCTGGTGCCCGCAGCAGGGCTGGTGCCCGCAGCAGGGCTGGTGCCGGCATGGAGCTGGTGCCCCTAGCAGGGCTGGTTAATGATGGGTAGATAACGCATCTAGGTGCGTGTTACACATTTCCAGTACTGTGTTGACACAGTATTGACAGTGTTGGTGCCCTTTATTGCACCATCTAGTGGTCTAAAAAAGGTAGGCCTATTTTCATTAAAAACGCAAACACTGAATCAGAATATGTTTTAAGGAGCAACAAATATGAGAACTTAGTGATGAGGTCACTCAATCTTAGCAATTAAAACAAAGAACAGCCTGTTGTACAATAAAGTAGGCTGTAGTATGAGAAATGACTCAAAATGAATGTAAAAAATATTAATAAAATGGGGCTTGCAGAGTTTATTCTTGTGAACGATCACAATTACCCTTCAAAGAGGAACCGGCAAACATTTATCACCAGTGAACCACAAAACAAACAGACAAAGCGACACTTGTGTCTCGCGCTGCAGTTTCAGCAGCGCTTGAAACGAGCGACACCAAATGATTGATAAGTTGGTCACATGACTTCAAGTGACACAGAGTGACACAGGCGTCAATTTCAGAGCTCAAAACTCGTTTGACTCGTTTGGCCCATCACTAGAGCTGGTGCCCGCAGAGGCCTTCAGAGTCAGGGCCTTAAGGGCTGGGACCTGGGCCAGTTCTAATGGGATTGGACATGCATGAGCCAATCAGAAATGGAGGAGAAATATCCGGCCTTAAGCTTATCGCCTCATACCTTTTTGCAGTTGAGAGAATACATGTTTTGCTTTTTTTTACCTGATTTAAACATGTCAAGCTGCAGTCGTGACACTTCTGAGCAAAGTGACTGTAACTGTGGAAACATGTGGACTCACCCCGCACTCCATATGATGTGTGATCATGAGGCGTGCAGGAGTTCACACTTTCAGTCTCTTCTGCTGAAAAGGCTTTGACCAGCAGCTTTACAGTTTCATAAACCTAGAAACTTACGAAACGATAAGTTAAGTTAAGGAAAATTGTCAGAGCCGACGATAGGGCCGCAATGCAGTTTTGGCCACCATCTTCTGTGTGCTTTCTTCTTTCCTCTTGAGGGAGGGACTGATCATGCACGACTCGTAGGTGGGCACCATGTACTTGATGTTTATGAAGGCCACCTTTCCTCCGTAGCGCTCCAGCACCTCCAGAGTCTCCTGGATCAGGTCCCCCACGTTCTGCCTCTTCTGCTGGCTGTAGTCAATCCCGTCCCCAGAGTTTGTGTTCAAGGTCTTGAAAGTGTTAAAAATGGGAAGGATCTGTCTGTAATACGGCACCAGAGACTCTCCTATCCTCTCCCCGGCCACCACAAGGTGCTGAATGACTTTTAAGGTGGTGCAGATGATTTGATGGTTCCTCGTGTTTAAAGCGTTGCGGATCGGGGTGATGAGCTTTGGGATGACGGGTTGAATCTTGGGACCTCCGTGCTCCAACATGTCATAGACCCCCTGCCGAGCAAAAAACTCATACGGGTACACGGTTTCGCAAAGCCCGTCGAAAAACAGCGGCAGGAGGTGATGGAAGTCCAGTGTTTTTATGTCGACTTTCCACTCAATGCGTTTGCCTTTGGAGTTGTACTTCAGCGCTATGGGTAAATCGCCGCGCTCGTAGTGCTTCCGGAACAGAGTTGGTTTGAACGGACGCTTTCGGAAAGCACCAGTCGCAGGGGGTCCGATCACCTCCGAGTTCTTCATCAGCGACTTTGTGGTGAATCCCAATGTTTTCATGTCCGCCTTGTGTCTTGACATGTCTCTAACTATTCAAAAACAGCTAGATAAAATCAGCCACCACAAACGTGACAGCTTCATGACAAACACTCTTTTTTTCACACCCTCCGTGGGTGGTCTTTTCCCTTTTTTCCCCCTAAGCTATATACATATACATATATATGTCATATAAATATATTGCTGTTGTTGTTTTATGGTGGTTGGTATCCAAGTGTTACATTACCGCCACACTTTATTCCTTAAACTCTATCAGGAATAAAGTTGGCGGTTGGTTTCGAAGTAGTGGATGGCGGTTGGCAGCCAACTTAAAATATACATATAACATATATATTTGTGTCATGGGAATGATGATGTCATTCCAATGACATCGTCATCAAGCAACAACGCAACAGTTCATTGAATCTGGTTGTCACGGTGACACAATATTCTAGAATGCCTACAGTTTAAAATGGTTTACAATTCAAATAGATGGCGGGGGCCGAGGCCTAAGCCGCCACAGGCCAACGTCCAAGGTCCAAGGTCCAAGGTCCAAGGTCCAAGGTCTAACGTCTAACGTCTAACGTCTAACGTCTAACGTCTAACGTAAAGTCTCAGAATCAGAATAAGTTTTATTGCCATTTGTCAATGAACAAAATTCACAAACATAGGAACTTGTCCTGGTGATTCATGCAACACAAACAACAAACATTGAACAATGAATACAAAACAATGAACAATGAATAGCTACCAGATGTATAAAAAAATAGGTAAGTAAAGTTAAAATAAGGTTAGAAATAGGCATGATATGTACATAAATCCAATATGTAGTGCAATAAGAAGTGACAGTGCAGTGAGTACAAGGTGCTTAGGCAGTGTTCATGAGTCCAACGGCAGAGGGAAAGAAACTGTTCTTATGACGGGAGGTTCTGGTCCGGATGGACCGTAGCCTCCTGTCTGAGGGGAGTGGCCTCCTGTCTGAGGGGAGTGGCCCCCTGTCTGAGGGGAGAGGCCTCCTGTCTGAGGGGAGTGGCCCCCTGTCTGAGGGGAGAGGCCTCCTGTCTGAGGGGAGTGGCCTCCTGTCTGAGGGGAGTGGCCTCCTGTCTGAGGGGAGAGTTTTCCTGTCTGAGGGGAGTGGCCTCCTGCCTGAGGGGAGAGGTCTCCTGTCTGAGGGGAGAGGCCCCCTGTCTGAGGCCTCTCCCGTCTGAGGGGAGTGGCCTCCTGCCTGAGGGGAGAGGCCTCCTGTCTGAGGGGAGAGGTCTCCTGTCTGAGGGGAGAGGTCCCCTGTCTGAGGGGAGAGGCCTCCTGCCTGAGGGGAGTGGCCTCCTGCCTGAGGGGAGTGGCCTCCTGCCTGAGGGGAGTGGTCTCCTGTCTGAGGGGAGAGGTCTCCTGTCTGAGGGGAGAGGTCCCCTGTCTGAGGGGAGAGGCCTCCTGCCTGAGGGGAGTGGCCTCCTGCCTGAGGGGAGTGGCCTCCTGCCTGAGGGGAGTGGTCTCCTGTCTGAGGGGAGAGGTCCCCTGTCTGAGGGGAGAGGCCTCCTGCCTGAGGGGAGTGGCCTCCTGCCTGAGGGGAGTGGCCTCCTGCCTGAGGGGAGAGGTCTCCTGTCTGAGGGGAGTGGCCTCCTGTCTGAGGGGAGAGGTCTCCTGTCTGAGGGGAGAGGCCTCCTGCCTGAGGGGAGAGGTCTCCTGCCTGAGGGGAGTGGCCTCCTGCCTGAGGGGAGTGGCCTCCTGCCTGAGGGGAGAGGTCTCCTGCCTGAGGGGAGTGGCTCAAATAGTTCGTGTCCAGGGTGAGAAGGGTCGGCTGTGATCTGACCTGTTCGTCCCAGAGCCCTGGAGACGTACAGATCCTGCAGAGATGGAAGTCCGCAGCCGATCACCTTCTCAGCAGAGCGCACAATGTGCTATAGTCTCTGTTTGTCCCTGGCTGTGGCTCCAGTGTACCACACGGTGATGGAGGAGGTGAGGATGGACTCGATGATGGCCGTGTATAACTGCACCATCATCTCCGCTGTCAGATTTGCTTTTGATGCTAAAGGTCTATTGTCTATTGTCTAACGTTTAACGTAAAGTCTACGTCTAATGTCCAACGTTTAACTTCTAAGACGTACAACCGCAGTAGGTGGTGGTAATGTAACACTTGGATACCAACCACCATAAAACACCAAAGAAGAAGAAGCAGTAAATGCGCCTTTTCAGTTTGCTGCCAACCGCCATCAAAAGTAACACAACATCTATGCTGAACTTTGCTGTTTAATGTGCCTATGACAGTTTAGAACACACTTATGGGAATATGATTGTATTTAAGTTTTCTTTTAACAGTATGCCTGTTTTTCCTTAATTTGACAATATTTCCTCTACAGCAGGGGTGGGCAAACTATGGTCCGTGGGCCACATACGGCCTGTTTGTCTTTATAATCCGGCCCGCCAAACATGCCAAGTAATATAAAAATAATGAATAAAGATGACGTGAAATGAATTAAATATAGATTCAATAGTCTATATTTGACAGAAAAGTGATATTTTATTTGATATTTATTTTTTAAAAATAAAAATAAATTCACACCAATGATCGCGGGCTGGCCCTCCGCTACTTGCCTGCATTCGAATATGACCCTCGGAGGAAAATAATTGCCCACCCCTGCTCTACCGCTTAAAACATGTACAATAGTATGTTGGTGTATGAAAGTGTTGTGAGAGTGAATGTGGGACAACGGATGGAAATGCAGCACATTTACTGCATGTGTTTCATGTATCTTCATTAACAAGCACTGTCCCGACCAAATAAGTAAACCTGGTTGGACATGGACAACAAATATGACATAAGTAGTAACAACTGTAGCCAAAATCTATTTAAATCATACAATAAAAAAAACTACTAAACTTTTTGGTATCATTTTAAAGAAAACAATCTGTCTTTCATCTAAACACATTTGTTGCACTGTCTGATAATTGCTGCCTATACATTTGTGGCAATTGGGTGGTACTACAGTGATAAAAGTTAAATTAACCAACAACGCTACCTGGGCATTAATGGGCCCAGGACCATGTAGAAGGGATTAAAAGGCGCACAGGTAAGGTCATTGATGAGGCAGTGCTGAATAAGTTACATCGTTTATTTAGTTAGCAGTTTAACAATATTGTATACGTGTTCAAATTGTAAAAGTAAACAGACAGAATAGTAAACGGAAAACAGAGCACAGAAAACGATGACCAACAGGGCGATTAAAATACTAGTAAATAAAAAAGGTATAAGGACGAGTAAAAGGCCAGTAAAGGAAAAACAAAAAGGGCCAGTGCCGTTGGATTTTCACAGTCCCAGACGCACCACGTTAGGCCCCCACGACGAGCCATTACATTCCTGCCCGGTACCAGCTACACCGAGGGCCCCAGCTGGGGACATGACGACCCCCAGCCGGCTACACGGAGGACCCCGGTACCACCAGCCGGACCACACTTTGAATGGGGCGCCATGGAGGGTGGCGACATGCGGCGTGCAGCGTCCAGCATCCAACGGCACTAAAGTACATAAAGCGCTAGTCTTAAAAAGTACACACAGATTTAGCGGGACATGGAGAGAGGTTTACCTGGCCCTTCTGAGGCAAACCCTCACGACCCACCGGAATGCGGAAGTGGCGGACATGGGACGCAAGAGCTGCAGAGTTTTTATAGCGCAGATGTGCGCCATCTGCCGGCGTGATGGGCACACTGCTACACATTATTGTCTCAAACTTTCATGTGAGAAACTCTTTTACAAGGTGAGTCTGGCCGAGTATAGACCAATATTTATACCTGAAAACAAAAGTACATATTTGGCCACATTATGTCTGGGATATATCAAAAATAAATCAGAGTAGGTCCAGATGCATATGATAATTTATTGTCAACATAAAACATATTTGAAAGTTCATAGTAGACATAATATTAAAATAAAACATTATCCAAAATGCTCAAACTTAAACACAGTAACTTTGCGACAGAGTTCGGGGGAATAAAATATAACATAATGACTTTCAATCCTATGTTGTAATGAATGGGAACTATTATGTTGAGGATGTTGTGGTCTGTGCCATTATGTGAATTTTCTGTAACCGCCAGAACAGAACACCAGCGTTATGCTTCACAGCAACACCATATCCAGATCTAGCTCCCAATAAACATGAGGAAATTAGCTCATGGCTACAATCTGCCTTGAGCTAACAGTACATGTACTGTGAGGAAAATAAGTATTTGTACTCCCTGCGGTTTTGCAATTTCTCCCACTTAGAAATTATGGAGAGCAATAATCTACAAATTAATCATTTCAAAATCTTGCAATGTGCCCATAATTGTAGAAAAGATTCAGTTGTGGTCATCTGAACTGATTCTTTTTGAAAAAACAATAGGTTTTGACTCTCATACAAGAGTCATTAGCCCAGAATGAATGACAACCTTCTTTCTAATGAATGAATGTCCTATAAACATTGTTTAATCTGTTCTCACTGTCGCCCCTCGAGGCAACCGCTCTTGTGATTTCAGGCGCATAAATTGAATTGGATTGGATGTGGACCCACCCCGCACTCCTTATGATGTGTGTCCATGAGGCGTGCAGGAGTCCACACTTTCTCAAATGCTGCTGCTGTTAGAAACATCAGCGTCAGTCATCAAGTTTTCATTTTAAAAGAGATCATTTAAAGACGAGGGTTCAGCTTCCGTATCTTCATTGTGTTGCTTTGTGGCTTCCGTCCTCTGTTCGAAGTACCTCCTTACAGATTCCAGGGTCTCAGTAGGCACCTGGCTCTGGATGGACTCCAGATAAGTTAACACATAGTGGTCAGCGTCAATCAGCACAAAGTAATGGCTGAACACTTTCACTATGGAGTTGATAGCGAAGTCGGCTGGGGAGTAGAACTGTGGGTTCTCTGTGCTGGAACCAGGTTTGTGGATGCGTGTCTTTTGCAGGAACTTCCCTCCGATTATTCCGGAGTTCCTGGCGAATTTCTCGTAGATGCTGATCGTGTCATCGGCCAGGTAGTAGGCCAGGACAAATATGCGATTATCATCAATTTCATTCTGAGTATGCATTTTAGCCCGGTAGCGCAGCACTTTGTTATGGTTCTCTAGCAGTTTGATCACATTCTTTTTTGGAGGCTTTGGGATCAGGCTCAGGCAGTTCTGCAAAGAGTCCTCCAGGGTTCCAAAGCCATTGTAGGGAGGCACCTCCTTGTTCTGGTCAGTTGGCTGGGGTTGTCTGATGGTCGGTTCCACCGGCTTAAGCACCATGTTGGGGAAGTGGCTCTGATAGTAATCCCGGGTGAAGTTGTCGCAGTCACACAGGAGGAATTGTCTCCCCAGCATGTTTATCTTCTGCCCGACATGGAAGTCCTGTGGAGAGTAGTATTCCTCTACTTCATGTTTTGACAACTCCAGGACACAGGATGGGAAGCTGCCTATGTGCGTTTTCGTCTTCTTGGGCAGCCGCTGTCTCCTCATGAGGATGGGGTAAGGGTATCGACCATTGTTGGCATGGTGCATCTCTCGAATCTCCACAGTGTCATCCACCAGAAAGTAGTGAATGTTGACCGCGCGCGTCTCTCCATACAGGGCCTCAGAGTCGTCCCACAGCCCAAAGAAACGCAGCACCATACGGTCCATGGTGAGGAACTGGACCTGGTTGACACATTTGTGCTCAGAGGGCGTGTGGTAGAAGGGCTTGGGTTTGGAGCGATGTGTGGTGTATGGGTCTGTGGGCATGGGCTCTGGCATGTTCAGAATGATGCCCTCACTGGACAGGAACTCCTCAGTAAAAGCATCACAGTCTGTGATGTGGTACTTGACTCCAAACACCTCCAGGTCCATAGCCACATTCAGGTCCGTCCAGTTGTAGTACTCAAGTTCGTTCTTGGGCAGGCGTTGGCGCTTGATGCGTTTGCCCTGTGGTATCCCAGAATTCTGCACGGCCGGCTCCATGATGCACATGGTGTTGTCCTCCAGGAAGTAGTACATGACCACAGAACGAATCCGGTAGTGCTCCTCTCTGGAGTACAGGATGTCCTCTGTAAAATAGGCATTGAAACGCAGCACCTTCTTGTCCAGTGCCACATAAGTAGGGATGAAGGCCTCGTACTGGCGAGTGGGGCAGGCGTGGAAGCAGGGCTCATGTTGTATGGGCAGGGTGATCTCCTGTAGCCTGAGCTGCGCGGACAGGAGGGGGCTCGGTTCGATGCCTATGGTGGGCGTGCGAGGCACATTGAAACCGTTCTTATAAACCAAAGTCTGAGACCGGTGGAACGCTGTCTTAATTTCATCCTGAAACGTGTATCCAGGCAGAAAAGGCAACTCATGATCATCCCATTCCCACGTTTCTTCCTTGTCAGACATGTTCTTCCCGCCACGTTAAACTAAAGAAAAAAATGTTTTTGGTGAAATGTTACTTTAAATGGTGCTTTCTGGAGGACAGCTTGTTCTTATTGTTGTGTTACTTTTTAATGGCGGTTGGCAGCCAACTGAAAAGGTGCATTTACTGCCAACTACATTATGTTGTTGTGGTTGTTGTTGTTGTTGTTGTTATTTTATGGCAGTTGGTATCCAAGTGTTACATTACCGCCAGACTTTATTCTTTAGACTTCATTTTTCAGAGAGCTTGATTTTTGATGCGTTCATTTTGGAGCTCTTGATTTTCTTGCAGTGCGTCTTTGAGAACTGACTGGAGGGGAAGAAAGCCTAAAGAATAAATGTAAAACAGCAGATACTATCTTTAGTCTTACATTACCGCCACATTGTTTTATGACATCATCTGTCTAATGATGTTGTCATCAGGAACAACGCAACAACAGATCATCTAATCTGGTCGTCATGGCGGTAATGTAACGCTTGGATACCAACCGCCATAAAACACCAGATGGTGACACAATATTGACACAATATTCTAGAATGCCTAGTTTAAATAGTTAAGAATTCTATGGTGAACTTTTCTGTTGAATGTACACGTAACAGCCTCCTAATTTGAAGGGAATATGATTATATATTATATATTTCAGATTTTAACAAACTTTATGCCTGTTTTCCCCCTGTTTGAACATTTTTGTGACTCCAGTTTCCATTAGTATTTAAAACATGCACAGTAGTATGCTGGTGTGTGAAAGAGAGAGCGTTGAGAGAGTGAATGTGGGACAAGGGATGGAATTTAGCCCAAGGCTACAATGCTGCACATTTACAGTATGTATTTCATATATGTTCATTAGCAGCTCTCTTTACTCTGGGCCCTTGGCTTGATCCTTCAACTCCTTTTGTTCACTGACAGTCTCATACACTTACTTCCAAAGGTCTTTAGGGGTTTTCTTTTGCATGTAGTGAGGTCACATCAGAAGTAGGGAAGTGCCTGTTTGGCTGAATTAGTCTGCTCCAGCGGTAATCATGAGAGGTTTGGTGGAATCAGTGGACACAGTTTTTCCTTTGTCCGCTCCATTTGCAAAATGAGAGAAAAATACTTTGGTTTTAGACATCAAGGCTGCATAGTAAATGAAGCATTAGTAATGTCTTTCTGATCAAATTCTTTTCATCAAAATCAAACTCTTGGAATTTACTGCCAATAATAAGGAGAGGAACAGGAAAAGGACTGAGGAGCTCCCGTTCAGGATAGTCTTCTGACATAAGAGACCTAATGGTGGGCATAAGTGCTCGTTTTCCGATCCAAAGGTTGGCAGTTCGAATCCCTGCTCTGTCAGAGCAGGGTCGGAGCGGTCAGACTGGCCTGCAGGTTTGGGGTGCGATCGCAGTTGCCTCATGTGAATACTCCTTGGGCAAGACACATTAATGAATGTGCGAGTGAATGGTTCCTTGATGTAAAGTGCTTTGAGTACCTTGACAGTAGAAAAGCGCATAAATGTGACCATTTATGGTAAAAGGTTATTATTGGTGTATTTTTTGCTGATGATTTCAATGGGGAAGCATCAACTCTGCATCAAGTTTTCATTTTACAGCTGGCCACGTGTGAGAGTAAAGATCAGAATAATCTTTGACGTTTTAAACATTTGTTAATTTGTCCATTGCGACACTATGCCAGGTGTCCAGTTTTCTAATTGCCAGGAAATAATCATTGTTGATCATGTTCATTTTAGACCCCATCGCTTTCTTTAGTTTATGCTTGATCTGCTTCAGTTTGTCAGGTGCATAATTCTGCAAAATCTAGTCTCTTTTTCTCAAGACGTCAGTGAGCACAGCAAGCGACCAGAGTGGTGTCAAGTGGACCAGTAAACAGCCCTCATCAGCAGGTCCCGCCTGTTGGGCAGGGCCTACTCACTGTTAGATCGGAGTTCTTAGACTTGATCCGCAGATTGAGAATGGCTTGACTTGAAGGAAACCTCTTGTTTTTTTCTACAATTTTATCAGTAATCCATAAATGCCCAGGATGTTAAAAGGTGTTTTGTGGTGAGACATAGCTTTCCAAAATGGAGAACAGTTGTCTCAGCTTCAGGAGGTCCATCTTTGGCTCCTCAATGATGTGTCTGAAAATAATGTCGACCTCTTTCAAAGCCACAGTCAGCTCTGTGCCTCGGCTGCGTTCTGCCTCGATCGCTGTCTTTAGACCATCAATCTCTTTGCTATTTTTTTGGCAGGTCATGGATGTATTTGCTATTCTCTGACTCAGAATGTCACATTTCCGGTCACGTTCATGGTCCTCGACAGAACTCATGAGATCTTGCACTTCTCTCTCCAGCTCCTTCAAAACAACCTGCAGTCTCTTAAAGTTCTGTGTGAGTGTGTGGTTCCCAGCGGTGGCCTCCTCCACAATCTGCTCTGCGTCCACCAGGCTCTGCTGGTCCTGGAGCTGCTGTTGGACCAGGTCCTCCATCTGCGCTCTCACTCGAGGTGCAACGTCCTTCAGGATGGCCAGTTTGTCTCGCCACATTTGGTGGTACTTTCTCTCAGCCCTCACAAGTGAAAAGAACTCCTCCTTGACGATGCTCTCCACCTCCACCTCGTTTTTTGTAAGGATGCTGGCCACCATGTCTGGATCCAGGTCCTCATCTCTCATCTCTTTGATCTTGTCTTCGTGGTTCTTCCGATTCTGGACCAGTTTATCTTCGCAAGACTGGACTTGCTTCTCTAGGTCGGCCAATATCTTTGCATGCTTTACCTCGGTTTCTGTCAGGTTTGTTGTCAGTTCCTTCAGTTTGTCTTCAAGTTCCAGCAGAATTTGCTTATTTTTCTCATCACTCTCCTGCAGCTCCAGCCGGGACTTCTGGGTTTTCTGCTCGTACAGTTCCTGCATCTCCACCAGTCGCTGCTGCTTTTTGGCCAAATCAAACTCTAGGTATTCTATGATGGCTTTGGTGTCTTGCTCAACAGCAGCACATTTGGCTTTGTTGAGCTTGATGGTTTTCTCTGACTGCTTGATGGACTGCTCACAGCTCGTCACTTTGACCTGCAGATAGTGCAGTTGTCGCATGTACAGTTGCTCTTCTTCAGCAGTAGGCATGTTTTCTGAGATGTCTAAAACGGCGGGATTCACTGTTCTTCTTCTTCTAATTCTTGTTTTTTTATGCCGGTCGGAATCCAAGCGTTACGTTACCGCCACCTGTTCATAACAAACGCATAAGGTTATACATACATCTCGTACGGTCTGTATGACATCATCATTCTAAAGATGATGTCAGCATGTTAAAGGCCCTGTAAACTAAAGTGACTGTAACTGTGGAAACATGTTTAGGCACTGGAAGAAGAACTTTTAGGACTACGACAAAGTCTAAGGAATAAAGTCTGGCGGTAATGCAACACTCGGATGTCAACCGCCATAAAACAACAACAACAACAACAACAACAACAACAACATGTGGACCCGCCCCGCAGTCGCCGCAAGAAGAAGAAGAAGAAGAAGAAGAAGAAGAAGAAGAAGAAGAAGAAGAAGAAGAAGAAGAAGAAGAAGAAGAAGAAGAAGAAGAAGAAGAAGAAGAAGAAGAAGAAGAATGTTCATGAGGCATGCATGAGTCCACACTCTCAACTCTCTCTTACTGAAAAGGCTTTAACCACATGTGAAAGCAACAACACGACTTCTTCTGCAGTAACTGTAACTTTTAATTTAACCCTTCGGGGTCGACGCCCGCGCCGGCGCGTGTGAAAACGTGGTCGGCTTTAGGACCCTGTAGCATGAAAACCAAGCAACGTAGACGGCTACCGTTGACGTCATACGGAAGTGGAGACCCGTAACAACATCTGAGTTTTTGTTTTTTTCGAATCCACCAGATAAAACTAAAGTTATGAACGTTTCAATTCCATTGAAAATTTGCGGGAAAATATGCGCTCTTTTCTGCGCGCGTTACATTTCTTATAATAACTTTGTCGTTTTTTGTGATAAAACGAAACGGAAAAAAACGTTAGCCTTGTGCTAACCCGGATGTTCAGGATGCACACGGGGAACGTAAACATTAGTCACATGACAATTAGTCAAAGAGGAAGAACGAACGAGAGGAATTAGGCTGTTTTTGAGTAGTTTTGGAGAGTTTTAGTATTTTAAGTATTTCATTGTCAGTAATATAGTTGTGAAGCAAAATGAGGGGCACACTTCATGTTGATCAAGTTTAGACCTGGTTTAGACCTGCTTTAGTCCTGGTTTAGACCTGGTTTAGACCTGGTTTAGACCTGGTTTAGACCTGGTTTAGTCCTGGTTTAGACCTCGTTCAGTCCTGGTTTAGTCCTGGTTTAGTCCTGGGTTAGACCTGGTTTAGTCCTGGTTTAGTCCTGGTTTAGTCCTGGTTTAGACCTGGTTTAGTCCTGGTTTAGTCCTGGTTTAGACCTGGTTTAGACCTGGTTTAGTCCTGGTTTAGTCCTGGTTTAGTCCTGGTTTAGACCTGGTTTAGTCCTGGTTTAGACCTGGTTTAGTCCTGGTTTAGTCCTGGTTTAGACCTGGTTTAGTCCTGGTTTAGACCTGGTTTAGACCTGGTTTAGACCTGGTTTAGTCCTGGTTTAGACCTGGTTTAGACCTGGTTTAGTCCTGGTTTAGACCTGGTTTAGACCTGGTTTAGTCCTGGTTTAGTCCTGGTTTAGACCTGGTTTAGACCTGGTTTAGACCTGGTTTAGACCTGGTTTAGTCCTGGTTTAGACCTGGTTTAGACCTGGTTTAGACCTGGTTTAGTCCTGGTTTAGTCCTGGTTTAGACCTGGTTTAGACCTGGTTTAGTCCTGGTTTAGTCCTGGTTTAGACCTTCTGATGTGGCTCTCTGTGTCATTTTGGACTGAAACTGTTTTGATAAGTAGAACAAATAGAAAAATGCCTGAGGATTTACCTACTTTTTATTGTAAATAGTGGTTTATTGCTTGTATATATCACAAGAATACTTTTATATGTTCATATTTGCACCCTGTGGTTCAGTTTGAACCTTTTTAAACGCTTGGTTGAGCATGTTTGAGGGTTTTACAATGAAAAAACCATAATTTTTCTAGACGAACTTTGTGTTTTCTGTGTGTGTTTAGGTCCAGTATGTTGAAATAGTATGTCAAAGGGAAAAACTAACTAACTGATCATATAGGTGAGGTTGTGCTGAAAAAAAAAGATACCCAACATTGGTCTGGTAAACATTTCTTAATGTAGTGTATCAGGGCAAAATTGAAGGTACCCAAAAACGGCCAAAAAAGCTCCGCTGTATTAAATGGTGTGCAGGTTATTTGCAGGTTATTTGTTATAAAAGAATAATTGCCCTCTCACAGGATTATAAACACGTTCAAACAGCAAAATTAGCTGATAATTGTGATTAATCGTAAAACCGTGATATTTCTCCTCGCGACATCCATAACTCTGAACTGAAGTAAAAGTCTCTTGAGTAAAAGTGGTGTTTCTCTTCTCAATGTGTAAATGTGACAAACGTTTATCTGAACATCGTGAAATGATGTTACTCGCACTGATCCTTCTATGATTTTGTTTCTTCTCATTTTGCGTCTATTCTTTGAAAATACCAGTTTTGACTCACCTGCAGCCGTGTGTGGCTCGTCCCCCGAGAGCAGCGCGGTTCCGCGTGTCTAAGTGCATGGATCTATCATAATATAGTTCCCTCAGTGTACGGGACAAAATGAAGACGGAGAAAGACAGTTCGAGCTGACGCAGAAGTGGACTGAAATCTATGGAAGACGAGAGATGCGATGCAATCCGTTGCGCTAATAAACAAACGCACGTGTGTGTTGTATCAGTCCGCTCGAGGGAGTGCACATGCGCACTTCCACCTGCGTTCTCAAATCGCCGAAAAAATCGTCCATTGCGCTTTTAAGTTAAAAATAAGAGTCCAATTTGGTCTCAAAGTCGGTCAACTTTGTCCATTTACAAATTAAGTCTCAATGTCAATGTTCCCGTCGCTAAGTCAGTCCAGTTCTTGATCTCAATAATAATCTACGTCCTTTAATTACAGGTGTTTTAAGGCTCAAAATAATAAAATATTAAAATAAACTCTTTACGGGGCAGTTTCTCCACAGATCTGACCTGTAACCTGGCCTGGAGGCACCATCTGTGGAACATAGTGCACCTTTTAATTTACGTTTACGTTGGTGACATCACACGTTCAGCTGCTTCACGTTACCTGAACTATCTAAACGTACGTCAAAGCGTAGTGTCTTTAATAAATGTTGTGTTCAAAAACGACATCGGGTGCTTTACGTCTTACTTTTTTACTCTGCAGTTTTCTTGCGTTAATGAGCAGCCATAGTCTCCTCTCAGAAGCTCATCCATTCCAGCTCCACCATCGATCCGACTCCGGCTTCTTCACTAACAGGCCTGGTTACAGCGTGCAGTACTGCAGGCGGACACTAGGGGGCACTGAAGTGTAACACGATGAGCCGAACGGAGGCAGCAATGTCCTGTCCATAGACTTAAAAAAAAAAAGAATCTTTTACTCAATCAATACTTTTCTTACTCTGTGTGGAGATTATACATCACACAGTTACAATAGCAGTAGTTGTTAGTTGTAGTACATGTATTTATAGCGTTCTTGCACTTAAATGACCTGTGTTATCATAAAAATTGAATAGTTTGAGCTTTAAACCGTGTGATATCGTTGTTCCTTCGTCAAAAACACACCTGGTGTTGTATTTAGCTTCATTCATGAGCCTCAGAAGACACTTTTCTTGTTATTTGTGACGTCACAGGTAGTGATCTGCAGGTCTCAGGTGCTGTTTTTAAGTCCTTGAATCATCTAGATACCCATTTGAACAAGTATCAAGATCAAATCTGTCATTTCCTGAACAGTTTTAAAATGATCTTGAGCTTTATTAGAACTGCTGTAAAACCACATGAAAGTGCAATTATTTTGTTGAAAACTACATTTTGTTTCAATTAAATTTTGTGGTATCGAAAACGCTGGAGAATTGAGTCCGTTCCTTGGCTCCGATATTCAATTTGAAATTTTAGTATCGTGACAATCCCTGGATGTCCTTCAGAAGTCCTGGTTGTCCTTCAGAAGTCCTGGTTGTCCTTCAGAAGTCCTGGATGTCCTTCAGAAGTCCTTGTTGTCCTTCAGAAGTCCTGGATGTCCTTCAGAAGTCCTGGTTGTCCTTCAGAAGTCCTGGTTGTCCTTCAGAAGTCCTGGATGTCCTTCAGAAGTCCTTGTTGTCCTTCAGAAGTCCTGGATGTCCTTCAGAAGTCCTGGATGTCCTTCAGAAGTCCTTGTTGTCCTTCAGAAGTCCTGGTTGTCCTACAGAAGTCCTGGTTGTCCTTCAGAAGTCTTGTTTATCCTTCAGAAGTCCTTAGTTGTCCTTCAGAAGTTCTTGTCCTTCAGAAGTCCTTAGTTGTCCTTCAGAAGTCTTGTTTATCCTTCAGAAGTCCTTAGTTGTCCTTCAGAAGTTCTTGTTGTCCTTTAGAAGTCCTTGTTGTTCTTCAGAAGCCCTTAGTTGTCCTTCAAAAGTCCTTAGTTGTCCTTCAGAAGCCCTTAGTTGTCCTTCAAAAGTCCTTAGTTGTCCTTCAGAAGTCCTTAGTTGTCCTTCAGAAGTCCTTAGTTGTCCTTCAGAAGTCTTGTTTATCCTACAGAAGTCCTTAGTAGTCCTTCAGAAGTTCTTGTTGTCCTTCAGAAGTCTTGTTTATCCTTCAGAAGTCCTTAGTAGTCCTTCAGAAGTCCTTGTTGTCCTTCAGAAGTCCTTAGTTGTCCTTCAGAAGTCTTGTTTATCCTTCAGAAGTCCTTAGTTGTCCTTCAGAAGTTCTTGTTGTCCTTTAGAAGTCCTTGTTGTTCTTCAGAAGCCCTTAGTTGTCCTTCAAAAGTCCTTAGTTGTCCTTCAGAAGCCCTTAGTTGTCCTTCAAAAGTCCTTAGTTGTCCTTCAGAAGTCCTTAGTTGTCCTTCAGAAGTCCTTGTTGTCCTTCAGAAGTCCTTAGTTGTCCTTCAGAAGTCTTGTTTATCCTTCAGAAGTCCTTAGTTGTCCTTCAGAAGTTCTTGTTGTCCTTCTGAAGTCTTGTTTATCCTTCAGAAGTCCTTAGTAGTCCTTCAGAAGTCCTTGTTGTCCTTCAGAAGTCTTTAGTTGTCCTTCAGAAGTCTTGTTTATCCTTCAGAAGTCCTTAGTTGTCCTTCAGAAGTTCTTGTTGTCCTTTAGAAGTCCTTGTTGTTCTTCAGAAGCCCTTAGTTGTCCTTCAAAAGTCCTTAGTTGTCCTTCAGAAGCCCTTAGTTGTCCTTCAAAAGTCCTTAGTTGTCCTTCAGAAGTCCTTAGTTGTCCTTCAGAAGTCCTTAGTTATCCTTCAGAAGTCCTTAGTTGTCCTTCAGAAGTCTTGTTTATCCTTCAGAAGTCCTTAGTTGTCCTTCAGAAGTTCTTGTTGTCCTTTAGAAGTCCTTGTTGTTCTTCAGAAGCCCTTAGTTGTCCTTCAAAAGTCCTTAGTTGTCCTTCAGAAGCCCTTAGTTGTCCTTCAGAAGCCCTTAGTTGACCTTCAAAAGTCCTTAGTTGTCCTTCAGAAGCCCTTAGTTGTCCTTCAAAAGTCCTTAGTTATCCTTCAGAAGTCCTTAGTTATCCTTCAGAAGTCCTTAGTTATCCTTCAGAAGTCCTTAGTTGTCCTTCAGAAGCCCTTAGTTGTCCTTCAAAAGTCCTTAGTTATCCTTCAGAAGTCCTTAGTTATCCTTCAGAAGTCCTTAGTTATCCTTCAGAAGTCCTTGGTTATCCTTCAGAAGTCCTTAGTTATCCTTCAGAAGTCCTTAGTTATCCTTCAAAAGTCCTTAGTTATCCTTCAGAAGTCCTTAGTTATCCTTCAAAAGTCCTTAGTTATCCTTCAGAAGTCCTTAGTTATCCTTCAGAAGTCCTTAGTTGTCCTTCAGAAGCCCTTAGTTGTCCTTCAAAAGTCCTTAGTTATCCTTCAGAAGTCCTTAGTTATCCTTCAGAAGTCCTTAGTTATCCTTCAGAAGTCTTTAGTTGTCCTTCAGAAGCCCTTAGTTGTCCTTCAAAAGTCCTTAGTTATCCTTCAGAATTCCTTAGTTATCCTTCAGAAGTCCTTAGTTATCCTTCAGAAGTCCTTAATTATCCTTCAGAAGTCCTTAGTTGTCCTTCAGAAGCCCTTAAATTACTGAATCGAGAACAGTTTCAAATTTCCTTTTATAATTTTTTTTTAATTTACATCTATTTAAGTCATTCATGGGCCTGAAGTCAACAAAATGAATTCTTATTCAATTAAAGACAAAGGGAGATTATTTCTATTTTACATTGAGACTTTTAAAATACATGATACATATCGTACTGAAATGCTTCCAGATGTAGAATATTTACAACATTTATTATTTATGAAAATCAGAAAGTTTTAATGCTTTTTTTGACATTTTGATTTAATTATGTGTGTTATGAAAAGCTGTGGTTTTTTTGAGTCAGGAAATGTGGTCTTATTGTGACTATAGAAGGATTGTGTTTCCTGACAGTCTAAGGCACAACCTGTCCCTGATTTACACCTCAATCCTCAAAAACAAAGCAAACAACCCAAGTATGCTAAAGGTGTTAGCGGTCCCACTGGGGCAGGAGCAGGCAATCTTTCCCTTAGGGCCTTATTTGAGACCAGACGTGTGGCAAAGGGTCAGACCCACACAATCAGGGGTGTGACGGATGCTTATAAAACAAATATATCCCACTGTAATCTATTGTTTTATCCAGTTCATGTAATCGTTAAGGACACTATAAAGAAGCAGACTTGTCAACTCGTAAAGGACAAAAAAAAAGATTATTATTGGCCTTTTTCTTGAGTACTTTCTCTTTTACATCTCATGTTTTATAGCTTAAAAAAAGATTTTATTAAAAAAGCACACGTTTTTCGAGAGCTTTTTGAGTTTGAGGCGTCTAATGTGGGTTGAACATGAAGATTCCAATCCCTACCACGGATTAGGGTTCCCTCAGAGTGGTCTGCAATAGCGGCTTTTCACCAGGACAGATCTGACATCTTTATTCAGAAACTATTCGGCATGAGACCAATATTGCAACTCCCCTTTTATGTTCACCCCTGTATGAGGAATAGGACGGTTTATTATGACCAAATTTTGTTTATTTTTGATGTTCTTTATCATTTAAATGGGTTTCTTTGAAGTATTTGTCATTTTCGTTAGCATCTTTGACCATTTGGGTTCAAAATGCCGTTGACATTAAAGGATGCTTCTCGTAACTTTTCCGATGCCATTGTATTAACTGTATTGAATTAAACCCGGGGGCGGGGTCTGTTGTGGGTCACCTTGCGGCCCCTCCCCCTCGATCTTGCCCTCATATCGGATCAGAGTTTTTTCCGTGTCGGCAGATTCCCGTCCTCTCTTGTCGATCGATGCGCCGCTGATTATCCCGCTCTGTGTCTCGGTCGCGCTGTCATTGCTCCGTCTGACAAACGGGACACAGCAGGGTCTTTTCCTCCAGTTCTCCAGTTCCTCATGGAGGCTTCAGGTTCCTCACGGAGGCTTCGGGTTCCTGATGGAGGCTTCAGGTTCCTGACGGAGGCTTCGGGTTCCCGACAGAGGTTTCAGGTTCCCGACGGAGGCTTCAGGTTCCTGACGGAGGCTTCGGGTTCCTGACGGGAGACTTTGGGTTCCCGACGGAGGCTTCAGGTTCCCGACGGAGGCTTCAGTTTCCCGACGGAGGCTTCAGGTTCCCGACGGAGGCTTCGGGTTCCTGATGGAGGCTTCAGGTTCCTGACGGGAGGCTTTGGGTTCCCAACCGAGGCTTCAGGTTTCTGACGGAGGCTTCAGGTTCCTGACAGAGGATTCATGTTCCCGACGGAGGCTTCGAGTTCCTGATGGAGGCTTCAGGTTCCTGATGGAGGCTTCAGGTTCCTGACGGAGGCTTCGGGTTCCTGACAGAGGCTTCATGTTCCCGACGGAGGCTTCGAGTTCCTGATGGAGGCTTCAGGTTCCTGACGGAGGCTTCGGGTTCCCGACGGAGGCTTCGAGTTCCTGATGGAGGCTTCAGGTTCCTGACGGAGGCTTCGGCTTCTAACGGAGGCTTCGGGTTCCTGACGGAGACTTTGGGTTCCTGACGGAGGGTTTGGGTTCCTGATGGAGGCTTCAGGTTCCTGACGGAGGCTTCAGGTTCCTGACGGAGGCTTCAGGTTCCTGACGGAGGCTTTGGGTTCCTGATGGAGGCTTCAGGTTCCTGACGGAGGCTTCAGGTTCCTGACGGAGGCTTTGGGTTCCTGATGGAGGCTTCAGGTTCCTGACGGAGGCTTCAGGTTCCTGACGGTGGCTTTGGGTTCCTGACGGAGGCTTTGGGTTCCTGATGGAGGCTTCAGGTTCCTGACGGAGGCTTTGAGTTCCTGACGGAGGCTTCGGGTTCCTGACGGGAGACTTTGGGTTCCCGACGGAGGCTTCGGGTTCCCGACGGAGGCTTCAGGTTCCCGACGGAGGCTTCAGGTTCCCGACGGAGGCTTCGGGTTCCTGATGGAGGCTTCAGGTTCCTGACGGGAGGCTTTGGGTTCCCAACCGAGGCTTCAGGTTTCTGACGGAGGCTTCAGGTTCCTGACAGAGGATTCATGTTCCCGACGGAGGCTTCGAGTTCCTGATGGAGGCTTCAGGTTCCTGATGGAGGCTTCAGGTTCCTGACGGAGGCTTCAGGTTCCTGACAGAGGCTTCATGTTCCCGACGGAGGCTTCGAGTTCCTGATGGAGGCTTCAGGTTCCTGACGGAGGCTTCGGGTTCCCGACGGAGGCTTCGAGTTCCTGATGGAGGCTTCAGGTTCCTGACGGAGGCTTCGGCTTCTAACGGAGGCTTCGGGTTCCTGACGGAGACTTTGGGTTCCTGACGGAGGGTTTGGGTTCCTGATGGAGGCTTCAGGTTCCTGACGGAGGCTTCGGGTTCCTGACGGAGGCTTCAGGTTCCTGACGGAGGCTTTGGGTTCCTGATGGAGGCTTCAGGTTCCTGACGGAGGCTTCAGGTTCCTGACGGAGGCTTTGGGTTCCTGATGGAGGCTTCAGGTTCCTGACGGAGGCTTCAGGTTCCTGACGGAGGCTTTGGGTTCCTGACGGAGGCTTTGGGTTCCTGATGGAGGCTTCAGGTTCCTGACGGAGGCTTCGGCTTCTAACGGAGGCTTCGGGTTCCTGACGGAGACTTTGGGTTCCTGACGGAGGGTTTGGGTTCCTGATGGAGGCTTCAGGTTCCTGACGGAGGCTTCGGGTTCCTGACGGAGGCTTCAGGTTCCTGACGGAGGCTTTGGGTTCCTGATGGAGGCTTCAGGTTCCTGACGGAGGCTTCAGGTTCCTGACGGAGGCTTTGGGTTCCTGATGGAGGCTTCAGGTTCCTGACGGAGGCTTCAGGTTCCTGACGGAGGCTTTGGTTTCCTGACGGAGGCTTTGGGTTCCTGATGGAGGCTTCAGGTTCCTGACGGAGGCTTCGGCTTCTAACGGAGGCTTCGGGTTCCTGACGGAGACTTTGGGTTCCTGACGGAGGGTTTGGGTTCCTGATGGAGGCTTCAGGTTCCTGACGGAGGCTTCGGGTTCCTGACGGAGGCTTCAGGTTCCTGACGGAGGCTTTGGGTTCCTGATGGAGGCTTCAGGTTCCTGACGGAGGCTTCAGGTTCCTGACGGAGGCTTTGGGTTCCTGATGGAGGCTTCAGGTTCCTGACGGAGGCTTCAGGTTCCTGACGGTGGCTTTGGGTTCCTGACGGAGGCTTTGGGTTCCTGATGGAGGCTTCAGGTTCCTGACGGAGGCTTTGGGTTCCTGACGGAGGCTTCGGGTTCCTGACGGGAGACTTTGGGTTCCCGACGGAGGCTTCAGGTTCCCGACGGAGGCTTCAGGTTCCCGACGGAGGCTTCAGGTTCCCGACGGAGGCTTCGGGTTCCTGATGGAGGCTTCAGGTTCCTGACGGGAGGCTTTGGGTTCCCAACCGAGGCTTCAGGTTTCTGACGGAGGCTTCAGGTTCCTGACAGAGGATTCATGTTCCCGACGGAGGCTTCGAGTTCCTGATGGAGGCTTCAGGTTCCTGATGGAGGCTTCAGGTTCCTGACGGAGGCTTCGGGTTCCTGACAGAGGCTTCATGTTCCCGACGGAGGCTTCGAGTTCCTGATGGAGGCTTCAGGTTCCTGACGGAGGCTTCGGGTTCCCGACGGAGGCTTCGAGTTCCTGATGGAGGCTTCAGGTTCCTGACGGAGGCTTCGGCTTCTAACGGAGGCTTCGGGTTCCTGACGGAGACTTTGGGTTCCTGACGGAGGGTTTGGGTTCCTGATGGAGGCTTCAGGTTCCTGACGGAGGCTTCGGGTTCCTGACGGAGGCTTCAGGTTCCTGACGGAGGCTTTGGGTTCCTGATGGAGGCTTCAGGTTCCTGACGGAGGCTTCAGGTTCCTGACGGAGGCTTTGGGTTCCTGATGGAGGCTTCAGGTTCCTGACGGAGGCTTCAGGTTCCTGACGGTGGCTTTGGGTTCCTGACGGAGGCTTTGGGTTCCTGATGGAGGCTTCAGGTTCCTGACGGAGGCTTTGGGTTCCTGACGGAGGCTTCGGGTTCCTGACGGGAGACTTTGGGTTCCCGACGGAGGCTTCAGGTTCCCGACGGAGGCTTCAGGTTCCCGACGGAGGCTTCAGGTTCCCGACGGAGGCTTCGGGTTCCTGATGGAGGCTTCAGGTTCCTGACGGGAGGCTTTGGGTTCCCAACCGAGGCTTCAGGTTTCTGACGGAGGCTTCAGGTTCCTGACAGAGGATTCATGTTCCCGACGGAGGCTTCGAGTTCCTGATGGAGGCTTCAGGTTCCTGATGGAGGCTTCAGGTTCCTGACGGAGGCTTCGGGTTCCTGACAGAGGCTTCATGTTCCCGACGGAGGCTTCGAGTTCCTGATGGAGGCTTCAGGTTCTTGACGGAGGCTTCGGGTTCCCGACGGAGGCTTCGAGTTCCTGATGGAGGCTTCGGGTTCCTGACGGAGACTTTGGGTTCCTGACGGAGGGTTTGGGTTCCTGATGGAGGCTTCAGGTTCCTGACGGAGGCTTCGGGTTCCTGACGGAGGCTTCAGGTTCCTGACGGAGGCTTTGGGTTCCTGATGGAGGCTTCAGGTTCCTGACGGAGGCTTCAGGTTCCTGACGGAGGCTTTGGGTTCCTGATGGAGGCTTCAGGTTCCTGACGGAGGCTTCAGGTTCCTGACGGAGGCTTTGGGTTCCTGACGGAGGCTTTGGGTTCCTGATGGAGGCTTCAGGTTCCTGACGGAGGCTTCGGCTTCTAACGGAGGCTTCGGGTTCCTGACGGAGACTTTGGGTTCCTGACGGAGGGTTTGGGTTCCTGATGGAGGCTTCAGGTTCCTGACGGAGGCTTCGGGTTCCTGACGGAGGCTTCAGGTTCCTGACGGAGGCTTTGGGTTCCTGATGGAGGCTTCAGGTTCCTGACGGAGGCTTCAGGTTCCTGACGGAGGCTTTGGGTTCCTGATGGAGGCTTCAGGTTCCTGACGGAGGCTTCAGGTTCCTGACGGTGGCTTTGGGTTCCTGACGGAGGCTTTGGGTTCCTGATGGAGGCTTCAGGTTCCTGACGGAGGCTTTGGGTTCCTGACGGAGGCTTCGGGTTCCTGACGGGAGACTTTGGGTTCCCGACGGAGGCTTCAGGTTCCCGACGGAGGCTTCAGGTTCCCGACGGAGGCTTCGGGTTCCTGATGGAGGCTTCAGGTTCCTGACGGAGGCTTCAGGTTCCTGACAGAGGATTCATGTTCCCGACGGAGGCTTCGAGTTCCTGATGGAGGCTTCAGGTTCCTGATGGAGGCTTCAGGTTCCTGACGGAGGCTTCGGGTTCCTGACAGAGGCTTCATGTTCCCGACGGAGGCTTCGAGTTCCTGATGGAGGCTTCAGGTTCCTGACGGAGGCTTCGGGTTCCCGACGGAGGCTTCGAGTTCCTGATGGAGGCTTCAGGTTCCTGACGGAGGCTTCGGCTTCTAACGGAGGCTTCGGGTTCCTGACGGAGACTTTGGGTTCCTGACGGAGGGTTTGGGTTCCTGATGGAGGCTTCAGGTTCCTGACGGAGGCTTCGGGTTCCTGACGGAGGCTTCAGGTTCCTGACGGAGGCTTCAGGTTCCTGACGGAGGCTTTGGGTTCCTGATGGAGGCTTCAGGTTCCTGACGGAGGCTTTGGGTTCCTGATGGAGGCTTCAGGTTCCTGACGGAGGCTTCAAGTTCCTGACGGAGGCTTCGGGTTCCTGATGGAGGCTTCAGGTTCCTGACGGAGGCTTCAGGTTCCTGACGGTGGCTTTGGGTTCCTGACGGAGGCTTTGGGTTCCTGACGGAGGCTTTTGGTTCCTGATGGAGGCTTCAGGTTCCTGACGGAGGCTTCAGGTTCCTGACGGTGGCTTTGGGTTCCTGACGGAGGCTTTGGGTTCCTGATGGAGGCTTCAGGTTCCTGACGGTGGCTTTGGGTTCCTGACGGAGGCTTTGGGTTCCTGATGGAGGCTTCAGGTTCCTGATGGAGGCTTCAGGTTCCTGACGGTGGCTTTGGGTTCCTGACGGAGGCTTCAGGTTCCTGACGGAGGCTTCAGGTTCCTGACGGTGGCTTTGGGTTCCTGACGGAGGCTTTGGGTTCCTGACGGAGGCTTTGGGTTCCTGACGGAGGCTTTGGGTTCCTGACGGAGGCTTTGGGTTCCTGATGGAGGCTTCAGGTTCCTGACGGAGGCTTCGGGTTCCTGACGGAGGCTTTGGGTTCCTGATGGAGGCTTCAGGTTCCTGACGGAGGCTTCAGGTTCCTGACGGTGGCTTTGGGTTCCTGACGGAGGCTTTGGGTTCCTGATGGAGGCTTCAGGTTCCTGACGGTGGCTTTGGGTTCCTGACGGAGGCTTTGGGTTCCTGACGGAGGCTTCAGGTTCCTGACGGAGGCTTCAGGTTCCTGACGGAGGCTTTGGGTTCCTGATGGAGGCTTCAGGTTCCTGACGGAGGCTTCAGGTTCCTGACGGTGGCTTTGGGTTCCTGACGGAGGCTTTGGGTTCCTGACGGAGGCTTCAGGTTCCTGACGGAGGCTTCAGGTTCCTGACGGAGGCTTTGGGTTCCTGATGGAGGCTTCAGGTTCCTGACGGAGGCTTCAGGTTCCTGACGGTGGCTTTGGGTTCCTGATGGAGGCTTCAGGTTCCTGACGGAGGCTTCAGGTTCCTGACGGTGGCTTTGGGTTCCTGATGGAGGCTTCAGGTTCCTGACGGAGGCTTCAGGTTCCTGACGGTGGCTTTGGGTTCCTGACGGAGGCTTCAGGTTCCTGACGGAGGCTTCAGGTTCCTGACGGAGGCTTTGGGTTCCTGATGGAGGCTTCAGGTTCCTGACGGAGGCTTCAGGTTCCTGACGGTGGCTTCGGGTTCCTGACGGAGGCTTCAGGTTCCTGACGGAGGCTTCGGGTTCCTGATGGAGGCTTCGGGTTCCTGACGGTGGCTTCGGGTTCCTGACGGAGGCTTCAGGTTCCTGATGGAGGCTTCAGGTTCCTGACGGTGGCTTTGGGTTCCTGACGGAGGCTTTGGGTTCCTGACGGAGGCTTTGGGTTCCTGACGGAGGCTTCAGGTTCCCGACGGAGGCTTCAGGTTCCCGACGGAGGCTTCGGGTTCCCGACGGAGGCTTCGGGTTGCTGATGGAGGCTTCAGGTTCCTGACGGTGGCTTTGGGTTCCTGACGGAGGCTTTGGGTTCCTGACGGAGGCTTTGGGTTCCTGATGGAGGCTTCAGGTTCCTGACGGTGGCTTTGGGTTCCTGACGGAGGCTTTGGGTTCCTGATGGAGGCTTCAGGTTCCTGATGGAGGCTTCAGGTTCCTGACGGTGGCTTTGGGTTCCTGACGGAGGCTTCAGGTTCCTGACGGAGGCTTCAGGTTCCTGACGGTGGCTTTGGGTTCCTGACGGAGGCTTTGGGTTCCTGACGGAGGCTTTGGGTTCCTGACGGAGGCTTTGGGTTCCTGACGGAGGCTTTGGGTTCCTGATGGAGGCTTCAGGTTCCTGACGGAGGCTTCAGGTTCCTGACGGAGGCTTTGGGTTCCTGATGGAGGCTTCAGGTTCCTGACGGAGGCTTTGGGTTCCTGACGGAGGCTTTGGGTTCCTGACGGAGGCTTCAGGTTCCTGACGGAGGCTTCAGGTTCCTGACGGAGGCTTTGGGTTCCTGATGGAGGCTTCAGGTTCCTGACGGAGGCTTCAGGTTCCTGACGGTGGCTTTGGGTTCCTGACGGAGGCTTTGGGTTCCTGACGGAGGCTTCAGGTTCCTGACGGAGGCTTCAGGTTCCTGACGGAGGCTTTGGGTTCCTGATGGAGGCTTCAGGTTCCTGACGGAGGCTTCAGGTTCCTGACGGTGGCTTTGGGTTCCTGACGGAGGCTTTGGGTTCCTGATGGAGGCTTCAGGTTCCTGACGGTGGCTTTGGGTTCCTGACGGAGGCTTTGGGTTCCTGACGGAGGCTTCAGGTTCCTGACGGAGGCTTCAGGTTCCTGACGGAGGCTTTGGGTTCCTGATGGAGGCTTCAGGTTCCTGACGGAGGCTTCAGGTTCCTGACGGTGGCTTTGGGTTCCTGACGGAGGCTTTGGGTTCCTGACGGAGGCTTCAGGTTCCTGACGGAGGCTTCAGGTTCCTGACGGAGGCTTTGGGTTCCTGATGGAGGCTTCAGGTTCCTGACGGAGGCTTCAGGTTCCTGACGGTGGCTTTGGGTTCCTGATGGAGGCTTCAGGTTCCTGACGGAGGCTTCAGGTTCCTGACGGTGGCTTTGGGTTCCTGATGGAGGCTTCAGGTTCCTGACGGAGGCTTCAGGTTCCTGACGGTGGCTTTGGGTTCCTGACGGAGGCTTTGGGTTCCTGATGGAGGCTTCAGGTTCCTGACGGTGGCTTTGGGTTCCTGACGGAGGCTTTGGGTTCCTGACGGAGGCTTCAGGTTCCTGACGGAGGCTTCAGGTTCCTGACGGAGGCTTTGGGTTCCTGATGGAGGCTTCAGGTTCCTGACGGAGGCTTCAGGTTCCTGACGGTGGCTTTGGGTTCCTGACGGAGGCTTTGGGTTCCTGACGGAGGCTTCAGGTTCCTGACGGAGGCTTCAGGTTCCTGACGGAGGCTTTGGGTTCCTGATGGAGGCTTCAGGTTCCTGACGGAGGCTTCAGGTTCCTGACGGTGGCTTTGGGTTCCTGATGGAGGCTTCAGGTTCCTGACGGAGGCTTCAGGTTCCTGACGGTGGCTTTGGGTTCCTGACGGAGGCTTCAGGTTCCTGACGGAGGCTTCAGGTTCCTGACGGAGGCTTTGGGTTCCTGATGGAGGCTTCAGGTTCCTGACGGAGGCTTCAGGTTCCTGACGGAGGCTTTGGGTTCCTGACGGAGGCTTCAGGTTCCTGACGGAGGCTTCGGGTTCCTGATGGAGGCTTCGGGTTCCTGACGGTGGCTTCGGGTTCCTGACGGAGGCTTCAGGTTCCTGATGGAGGCTTCAGGTTCCTGACGGTGGCTTTGGGTTCCTGACGGAGGCTTTGGGTTCCTGACGGAGGCTTTGGGTTCCTGACGGAGGCTTTGGGTTCCTGACGGAGGCTTTGGGTTCCTGACGGAGGCTTTGGGTTCCTGACGGAGGCTTTGGGTTCCTGACGGAGGCTTCAGGTTCCTGACGGAGGCTTTGGGTTCCTGATGGAGGCTTCAGGTTCCTGACGGAGGCTTCAGGTTCCTGACGGTGGCTTTGGGTTCCTGATGGAGGCTTCAGGTTCCTGACGGAGGCTTCAGGTTCCTGACGGTGGCTTTGGGTTCCTGATGGAGGCTTCAGGTTCCTGACGGTGGCTTTGGGTTCCTGACGGAGGCTTTGGGTTCCTGACGGAGGCTTCAGGTTCCTGACGGTGGCTTTGGGTTCCTGACGGAGGCTTTGGGTTCCTGATGGAGGCTTCAGGTTCCTGACGGTGGCTTTGGGTTCCTGACGGAGGCTTTGGGTTCCTGACGGAGGCTTCAGGTTCCTGACGGAGGCTTTGGGTTCCTGATGGAGGCTTCAGGTTCCTGACGGAGGCTTCAGGTTCCTGACGGTGGCTTTGGGTTCCTGACGGAGGCTTTGGGTTCCTGACGGAGGCTTCAGGTTCCTGACGGAGGCTTCAGGTTCCTGACGGAGGCTTTGGGTTCCTGATGGAGGCTTCAGGTTCCTGACGGAGGCTTCAGGTTCCTGACGGTGGCTTTGGGTTCCTGATGGAGGCTTCAGGTTCCTGACGGAGGCTTCAGGTTCCTGACGGTGGCTTTGGGTTCCTGACGGAGGCTTCAGGTTCCTGACGGAGGCTTCAGGTTCCTGACGGAGGCTTTGGGTTCCTGATGGAGGCTTCAGGTTCCTGACGGAGGCTTCAGGTTCCTGACGGAGGCTTCGGGTTCCTGACGGAGGCTTCAGGTTCCTGACGGAGGCTTCGGGTTCCTGATGGAGGCTTCGGGTTCCTGACGGTGGCTTCGGGTTCCTGACGGAGGCTTCAGGTTCCTGATGGAGGCTTCAGGTTCCTGACGGTGGCTTTGGGTTCCTGACGGAGGCTTTGGGTTCCTGACGGAGGCTTTGGGTTCCTGACGGAGGCTTTGGGTTCCTGACGGGAGGCGGGGTCACAGAATAGGGTCCAACCCTCTGCACATGGCAACACTTAAATGATTAAGATGAGTCAAATGAACATGATCTAATTGTCTGTTTCTTTAGTATGTTTTATTTAATCAAACTTTCTGAATGATGAAGTGAAGGTAAGAACCAAAATAAATGGAACTTAACATAAAGCTAAATGTGGTGCAGATTGAATTTTAATTACTTCATTTTGATTTACTAAAAATGTAATTTAAAAATCAATACATAAGTTTATATTTGAAAATGTGTAATCACGATTATCAATAAACAAAACTAAACTGACTTCCTGAAGGACACATATAACGCAACATTGACTCAAATCCTGTTTTTGATGGAGCAAAACTCGAAACAGCAGAGATCAGAATGGAACTAAAACATGAGGTGCCAAAGTCCAGAGCACATTTAAAGACTAATAACAATACAGACAATTTATCCTTTAATACGCAAAAATAGGGCGTTTTGTTTTGTATAGAAATCATTTATTTGTTTGGCACAATAAACATTTTGTACAGCATGATACAGCAAGTTGTTTTTTTTTGCTGAATGTCACAATTTCCTGCCACACCTGTCCTGACAAGTGAAGCCTTTGGGTAAAGTCGTTCATTATCGTGTCCGTTACAAGATGCAAACAAACGTTCACATTAAGAGGAGGTATTCATGCACCTAAGATTTGTTTTTTACTTCTTATTTTTTACATTTTAAGATAAATTTGATGCAGAGTTCAAAGCATCCACTGTCTGAAACATTAGAAAACACGACAAAGCATTAAAACTGCCTTTATAATGTATATAATAATAGTAACTGTGTGATTATAAACCCTCCAGTCAGTCTCTACAAGCGGTACATCCACTAGAGGGCGCTGTGTCCACGTGTGTGAGTAGAAAGAGACGACGCTACAATCAATTTCAGATCAGAAATCCTTTTTTTTTTCCAGACATTACACTTATTACTGTGGAAAATACTGCTATTGACAAACTTACGAAATGCACAATTTTGCTCCTAAAATGGATTTGATTTTGCAAAACACACTTTTCCTGCTCGTTTCTGAGATGTTACTGCTTTATAATCATAATATTCACAATAATGATCGTACAAATAATGCATTAGTTACAAAATGCTTCACAGAATAAAATACCTAACCAGTGCAAAGTTAGAAAACAATTAACAATAAAAAATAATGTGAAAATGTTTTGTATTATTGTGTAAATGATCATTTCATAATCAGCTAATCTAGCTGCTCTCCTTTTGATGAATGTATTGGATGTTTAGATTGTAAAAGGCCAATCTTTCCACTGCGTTTCCTGGGCGGAGCTATCGCCCCAGAGGAGGAGCTATCGGCCGGAGGAGGAGCTATCGGCCGGAGGAGGAGCTATCGGCGGAAGGAGGAGCTATCGGCCGGAGGAGGAGCTATCGGCCGGAGGAGGAGCTATCGGCGGAAGGAGGAGCTATCGGCCGGAGGAGGAGCTATCGGCCGGAGGAGGAGCTATCGGCCGGAGGAGGAGCTATCGGCGGAAGGAGGAGCTATCGGCGGAAGGAGGAGCTATCGGCCGGAGCGCGCTGTCGGGAATGACCTCTGACCTCTGACACGGCGAGAAGCAAACGCAAACTGGTATATTCTGCAGGGAAGATGCTGAACCTTTCACAACCACAATATTCACAAGCCCCGCCCTCTTCGCGGCGACGAGCCCCGCCTCCCCGCAGTGACGTTTCGCCATAACGAGCCGCAGATTGTTATTCACGCGTTATTGTTTTTGAAAAGTTGCGGCGTGCCATGTTAGAACTCTACATGTGTCACTCGGAGTCCTCATTTTTCAAATAATCACAAGTACAGGATGTGGGCAGGGACAGGGGGTAGGTGCAGACAGGATTTTTCTGAACTCTTGAGCAAACTTTTGTAACTTCTGTTTTTCCTGATTTCACAGCGACGTCTTCATCATGTGACCATAAAACTCGTTAGAATGAATTAATAGACATCCAATCTTTTGCGCTTATGGTGCGGAAATGTCTGTAAATTCATGTTTTTAGTATAAAATATGGGTAAAAACAAATATTTCTAGCCTCAAAGTTGTATATAAGCTTCCCAGAATATATAATTTGTGGTAAAGTATGTAATATATCTGTAGATAAAGTGAAAAACTATTGCAAATCGACATTTCTTAGATGATTTGTCCAGTAAATCCTGAAACAAACTGGATTTCTTTTCACTCCCACTAAATGTTGATCATAAAACCAGCTCGATTTTTCACATTTCGTCATAATCTGAGGTTCTGCCCAGTTTCTTTAGTCAAATCACGTCACGCTCCACGTCACGTTTTCCTCCAGCTGCTTCTGTTTCTGTTTAGATTGTGTTTTTATTCACGCACCTTTAAAGGTTTGTAGACATGTGTCCTGACTTTACTGTTTTCATCGTTTATTTGTCCTTTTCCTGCTGGATTTGTTCTTGCCAAAATATCCAAGCCAAATACGAATATATTTGCCAAAATGAAAGGCCTCGTAGCTGCGTTTGAACCAGAAGTGAAGAACATGATAAACAACAACAACAACAAATAAACAAATAAAAGCTGGTACAGGCGGTTTAAATGTAGTAACTGCTATTGCTATTGCCTTAAAAATGTATAAACCATCATTTTATCAACAGTTAAATGATTCATTAAATATTCAATTAAAAATGACATAAATAACTTAAGATAAAAACAAGTGAAATGGGAAAAGCATGTTTTTCAAACTTGTAAACGCGGCTGGATAAAAAGAGTGGATAAAAACACAATAGTTGAGTCGTTCCGCGCCGAGTCCGAGCTTTCAGTGGCAAACGACCGACTCAGCGTTTTTCTACCTTTAAGAAACGCATCCATAATTCATAGAATAATTTATGTCACGTCGACAACAGCTCGGAGGCAAACCGCCGCCCCAAACGAGCGCTCAGCGCCCAACAGAAAATGTGTCTAAATGTGAGATCGTGCGGCGAGTTCAGGGTGTCCAAGCTCGGGAGGGGACAGCGCTCGGGTGGGGACAGCTCTCGGAGAGGACAGCGCTCGGGAGTGGACAGCGCTCGGGTGGGGACAGCGCTCAGGTGGGGACAGACCTCGGGAGGGGACAGAGCTCGGGAGGGGACAGCGCTCGGGAGGGGACAGCGCTCGGGAGGGGACAGCGCTCGGGTGGGGATGGCGCTCGGGTGGGGACGGCGCTCGGGTGGGGACAGAGCTCAGGAGGGGACAGAGCTCGGGTGGGGATGGCGCTCGGGTGGGGACGGCGCTCGGGTGGGGACAGACCTCGGGAGGGGACAGAGCTCGGGAGGGGACAGCGCTCGGGAGGGGACAGCGCTCGGGTGGGGATGGCGCTCGGGTGGGGACGGCGCTCGGGTGGGGACAGAGCTCAGGAGGGGATAGAGCTCGGGTGGGGATGGCGCTCGGGTGGGGACGGCGCTCGGGAGGAGACGGCGCTCGGGAGGGGACGGCGCTCGGGAGGGGGCGGCGCTCGGGAGGGGGCGGCGCTCGGGTGGGGACAGAGCTCAGGAGGGGACGGCGCTCGCGAGGGGGCGGCGCTCGGGAGGGGGCGGCGCTTGGGAGGAGACAGCGCTCGGGAGGGGACGGCGCTCGCGAGGGGGCGGCGCTTGGGAGGGGGCGGCGCTTGGGAGGAGACAGCGCTCGGGAGGGGGCGGCGCTTGGGAGGAGACAGCGCTTGGGAGGGGACAGAGCTCGGGAGGGGACAGCGCTCGGGAGGGGACAGCGCTCGGGTGGGGACAGAGCTCAGGAGGGGACAGCGCTCGGGTGGGGACAGAGCTCAGGAGGGGACAGAGCTCGGGTGGGGATGGCGCTCGGGTGGGGACGGCGCTCGGGAGGGGACGGCGCTCGGGAGGGGGCGGCGCTCGGGAGGAGACGGCGCTCGGGAGGGGACGGCGCTCGGGAGGGGACGGCGCTCGGGAGGGGGCGGCGCTCGGGAGGGGGCGGCGCTTGGGAGGAGACAGCGCTCGGGAGGGGACGGCGCTCGCGAGGGGGCGGCGCTTGGGAGGAGACGGCGCTCGGGAGGGGGCGGCGCTTGGGAGGAGACGGCGCTCGGGAGGGGGCGGCGCTTGGGAGGGGGCGGCGCTTGGGAGGAGACGGCGCTCGGGAGGGGGCGGCGCTTGGGAGGAGACAGCGCTTGGGAGGGGACAGAGCTCGGGAGGGGACAGCGCTCGGGAGGGGACAGCGCTCGGGTGGGGACAGAGCTCAGGAGGGGACAGCGCTCGGGTGGGGACAGAGCTCAGGAGGGGACAGAGCTCGGGTGGGGATGGCGCTCGGGTGGGGACGGCGCTCGGGAGGGGACGGCGCTCGGGAGGGGGCGGCGCTCGGGAGGAGACGGCGCTCGGGAGGGGACGGCGCTCGGGAGGGGGCGGCGCTCGCGAGGGGGCGGCGCTCGGGAGGAGACGGCGCTCGGGAGGGGACGGCGCTCGGGAGGGGGCGGCGCTTGGGAGGGGGCGGCGCTTGGGAGGAGACAGCGCTCGGGAGGGGACGGCGCTCGCGAGGGGGCGGCGCTTGGGAGGAGACGGCGCTCGGGAGGGGGCGGCGCTCGGGAGGAGACGGCGCTCGGGAGGGGGCGGCGCTCGGGAGGGGGCGGCGCTTGGGAGGGGGCGGCGCTTGGGAGGAGACAGCGCTCGGGAGGGGGCGGCGCTTGGGAGGAGACAGCGCTTGGGAGGGGACAGAGCTCGGGAGGGGACAGCGCTCGGGAGGGGACAGAGCTCAGGAGGGGACAGCGCTCGGGTGGGGACAGAGCTCAGGAGGGGACAGAGCTCGGGTGGGGACGGCGCTCGGGTGGGGACGGCGCTCGGGAGGGGACGGCGCTCGGGAGGGGGCGGCGCTCGGGAGGGGGCGGCGCTCGGGAGGAGACGGCGCTCGGGAGGGGACGGCGCTCGGGAGGGGGCGGCGCTTGGGAGGGGGCGGCGCTTGGGAGGAGACAGCGCTCGGGAGGGGACGGCGCTCGCGAGGGGGCGGCGCTTGGGAGGAGACGGCGCTCGGGAGGGGGCGGCGCTTGGGAGGAGACGGCGCTCGGGAGGGGGCGGCGCTTGGGAGGAGACAGCGCTCGGGAGGGGGCGGCGCTTGGGAGGAGACGGCGCTCGGGAGGGGGCGGCGCTTGGGAGGAGACGGCGCTCGGGAGGGGGCGGCGCTTGGGAGGGGGCGGCGCTTGGGAGGAGACAGCGCTCGGGAGGGGACGGCGCTTGGGAGGAGACGGCGCTCGGGAGGGGGCGGCGCTTGGGAGGGGGCGGCGCTTGGGAGGAGACAGCGCTCGGGAGGGGGCGGCGCTTGGGAGGAGACAGCGCTTGGGAGGGGACAGAGCTCGGGAGGGGACAGCGCTCGGGAGGGGACAGCGCTCGCGTGGGGACAGAGCTCAGGAGGGGACAGCGCTCGGGTGGGGACAGAGCTCAGGAGGGGACAGAGCTCGGGTGGGGATGGCGCTCGGGTGGGGACGGCGCTCGGGAGGGGACGCGTTCAATAGTGGACAGTGCTAATATTATATATTACACTTTGCTTTTGTGAAGCTTGGTCCAATCAGCTTTAAGTATTTTCACGTGCTGTTTTTACACACATAAATAATCACAGGCCTTCAGTGGATTCCCAGGTGGAGCCGCTTGTGAGAAACACGTTTAGACTTAATAGTGAATTATAGATTTAAAAAGCCGACAGTTTCCTCTAAATCTCTCTTTTCCCCCGTGTGAATCTGACAGCACATTATTTCACTCTTTCTGACCTCTTTTGTGTTGGAAATGGGTTCTTGCTGGAGCGAGCCGCTGACAGCTTGATTAGCCTCTTTATGCAAATGGAGTGTTTAGCGTCGCGGCTTTAGCCCTGACACTTTTGTTGTTTTGCTCATGGACGGATCAGAGAAAGAACGCCGGGTGGACGTGGGTCAAACGCTCCCACTCGTCCTCCAAACATTCCGCTTTGTAAATATGCAAATGTGGGCGCCAAAGTTGAAGCACGTTCCTAATTTGCGACGTTGAAATTGCGGAAGCGTTTGACAAGCGGGAAACAGTTGGAGCTGTTCAAATGAGAATGATGTGTGTTGTGGACTTCTGTGCATTTGACCCATCGCTTGACCCACAAACGACCTTCAGGAGCAGCGTGGCAGTGTAAGAGCCGCGAGTCAGGCAGGGTTTGGAACAGAGTCCACTGTATTCTACATTTGCTCTGGAACAATCCGCTGGAGTCACTTGACCTTTTTGTTCTTGTCCATTTGCTGCTCTGGACGCTGAGTGTTCATGACACGTCTGGAGTCTCATATTTAAGCTCTGCGTGCGCTGTTCGGGCCGGATTTAACGCTTTTTAAACTAGCTAAGGAAGCTAAGGAGAAGCTAAAGAGAAGCTAAAGAGAAGTTAATGAGAAGCTTAAGAGAAGCTAATGAGAAGCTAATGAGAAGCTAATGAGAAGCTTATGAGAAGCTTATGAGAAGCTAAAGAGAAGCTAAAGAGAAGTTAAAGAGAAGTTAAAGAGAAGCTAATGAGACGCTAAAGAGAAGCTAAAGAGAAGCTAATGAGAAGCTAAAGTAAAGAGAAGCTAATGAGAAGCTAGTGAGAAGCTAAAGATAAGCTGAAGAGAAGCTAACGAGACGCTAAAGAGAAGCTAACAAGAAGTTAACGGGAAGTTTAAGAGAAGCTAACAAGAAGCTAATGAGAAGTTAAAGAGAAGCTAATGAGAAGCTAAAGAGAAGCTAACGGGAAGTTTAAGAGAGGCTAACAAGAAGCTAATGAGAAGCTAATGAGAAGCTAAAGAGAAGCTAATACAGTCTGCAAAACATTTCCCTAAAAGGATTTGCAAATGCAATAACTAATTGTTTTACTAAATCTACTTTTAAAAATGTTTATTGAAAGTATTTGTTGAATTATTTATTCAATTTCTTGATAATCCATCTAAACCCATTATAAAATACTTAAACATTGTAGTTCCTTTGTGTCCCCGCACCCCTGTTTGGGAAAGGCTGCTCTGGGTCAGTGCTGAGTTCACTTCTCGTTGAATCAATGTTTTGTGAAGTCGTTTTGTTCTAAACTCGTGCATAAAACATGAGCTGAAGATGCCGTTTGGACTTTTTCCCAGCTTTGGTCGGAGGTTGAAGGCATCGCGCCCGAGCTCCAGAGGTCAAAGGTCAGAGAGAACATTTGACTGGACACGAGCCAGCGCCGGGAAACACCAGAAACCTGGAGGAGGATCTGAAGAACAAACCGATCGATGCTGCGGCGCTCCACAGCTCTGCACACTGCAAACACCAACACGCTCAGACTTCAGCTTCACACCAGACAGTGACAGTGTCCAGGGTTTGCACATGATAACCTACAATAACTTTATTTAACAAACAAGATTAAAACAAAGCTTAAAGGGAGTGCAAAGGTGCTTTATCGCCCTTTTTAAAATGTTTTAACACCTTTAACGTTCGTTAACAATATTCAAACATTTATGTTCATTTTACACATGCAGACTTCTGAAAGTTCAGCTTCATTTCTTATGGTTTTTGTTTAACATTAAATTAATTGAGTTTTAAATAACAGAAAATACGAACACAACTTTTAAATCATATAAGGTTTTTATTATTTATAAATTAAAGTACAGATACATTTACTCATGTATGACATGAAAAAAATCTACTTAAGTAAAAGTTTGAAGTACTTTTAGAGTAAAAAGTATTTCAGACAGAGCATCAAAAGTCGTGATCTGGAATGAAAATTTGGCTGATTATTTTTAATCTTATTTCTTTATTTTTCTTGCTGGTTTTATTTGTATGTTTTGTTTTGCGCAAAGTTGGAACTCAAACTATGAAAATAAAAATATAAGACTTTTACTTTTTAGTCCTGTTTAAAATGCAGTAGATGATCAAACGTTTCCTCTGCAAAAGTAATTAAAGTAAAGTACAGATACCTCAAAAGTACAATATTTTTTACTTTTGTACTTTGTTACTTTCCATCACTGCTTCTTCCAACCGCAAATACTGTGAAAGAAAACGTCACACATGTAATTATGATGTATTATTTTAACACTTTGTCCAGTGAAACAATAATGAGAAACAAAATGGCGAAACGTTCTGCGCTTTAAAGGAGGATAATCACGTGACATTTTTTCACCGCGTTTTCTCGTCATTGGCTTTTTGTTGTTGCCTTTTGTCAATATTGAATGAAATAATCTTCAGACTCTGGGCACACGTGTGGAGCTCACAAACTTTTGCCACTTTTCAATCGTAAAAACAGGTAAATAAAAACCTTTGAACATGAAATACGCCGCTTTAGGTGAGTGTTGTGGAGTTTGTACATGTGCAGCGCGGTGGTCCCCGGGGGGCAGCGAGGGGGAGGGCGGGGGAGGCTTACGGAGTTGAACCCTCGACCCGCCGCTCTGATGCGTATTCATGAACGGGACGGAGAGGCCGGGGGAGGAAACGGAGGCTTCGGGAGGACGTGCACTTTGATCGGCCTGACCTTTCAATGTGAGAGAGAGAGAGAGAGAGAGAGAGAGAGGAGGAGGGAGAGAGAGAGAGAGAGAGAGAGGGAGAGAGAGAGAGAGAGAGAGAGGGAGGGAGAGAGAGAGAGGAGGAGGGAGAGAGAGAGAGAGAGAGAGAGAGGGAGAGAGAGAGAGGAGGAGGGAGAGAGGAGGAGGGAGAGAGAGAGAGAGAGAGAGAGAGAGAGAGGGAGGGAGAGAGAGAGAGAGAGGGAGGGAGAGAGAGAGAGGAGGAGGGAGAGAGAGAGAGAGAGGGAGAGAGAGAGAGGAGGAGGGAGAGAGGAGGAGGGAGAGACAGGGAGAGAGAGAGAGAGAGAGAGAGAGGGAGGGAGAGAGAGAGAGGAGGAGGGAGAGAGGAGGGAGAGACAGGGAGAGAGAGAGAGAGAGAGAGAGGAGGAGGGAGAGAGAGAGAGAGAGAGAGAGAGAGAGAGAGAGAGAGAGAGGAGGAGGGAGAGAGAGAGAGAGGGAGGGAGAGAGAGAGAGGAGGAGGGAGAGAGAGAGGGATAGGAGGGAGGGAGAGAAAGAAGAGGGAGAGAGAGAGAGAGAGAGCGAGAGAGAGAGGGAGGAGGGAGAGAGAGAGAGGGAGGGAGAGAGAGAAGGAGAGAGAGAGAGGGAGAGAGAGAGAGAGAGAGAGAGAGAGGAGGAGGGAGAGAGAGAGGGATAGGAGGGAGGGAGAGAAAGAAGAGGGAGAGAGAGAGAGAGAGAGCGAGAGAGAGAGGGAGGAGGGAGAGAGAGAGAGGGAGGGAGAGAGAGGGAGAAGAGGAGGGAGAGAGAGAGAGAGGGATAGGAGGGAGAGAGAGAGAGAGAGGAGGGAGAGAGAGAGAGTTGAGGGAGAGAGAGGGAGAGGAGGAGGGAGAGAGAGAGGGATAGGGAGAGAGAGGAGGGAGAGAGAGAGAGAGAGAGAGAGGGAGAGGAGGGGTGTGAGGAGAAAGAAGAGGACCGGACAGCCCTGAGCAAAGGGCCCCGGACCCCGTACTCCCGGAGCACCCCCCAAAGGACACCCCGAGGGACACGGTCGAAAGCCTTCTCCAGATCCACAAAGCACATGTGGACTGGTCGAGCAAACTCCCATGAACCCTCGAGCACCCGATGGAGGGTATAGAGCTGGTCCAGTGTTCCACGACCGGGACGAAAACCACTCTGCTCCTCCTGAATCCGAGATTCGACTATCGGTCGGATTCTCCTCTCCAGTACCTTGGAATAGACCTTACCAGGGAGGCTGAGGAGTGTGATCCCTCTGTAGTTGGAACACACCCTCCGGTCCCCCTTCTTGAACAGAGGGACCACCATCCCGGTCTGCCAATCCAGAGGCACGGTCCCCGACCGCCACGCGATGTTGCAGAGACGTGTCAACCAAGACAGTCCTACAACATCCAGAGACTTTAGGTACTCAGGGCGGATCTCATCCACCCCCGGAGCCCTGCCACCGAGGAGTTTGCGAACAACCTCAGTGACTTCAGCTTGGGTGATGGCGACTCAGCCTCTGAGACCCCGGTCTCTACTTCCTCTTTGGAAAACGTGGCAGTGGGATTAAGGAGATCCTCAAAGTCCTTCCACCGTCCGACGACATCCCCAGTCGAGGTCAGCAGGCCTCCACCCGCACCGTAAACGGTGTTGGTGAGACACTGCTTCCCCCTCCTGAGGCGCCGGACGGTTTGCCAGAATTTCCTCCATGGCCTCCCGAACTCCTCCCAGGCCCGGGTTTTTGCCTCTGCGACAGCACGAGCCGCGGCTCGCTTGGCCTGCTGATACCTGTAATGACTTCAGGAGACCTACAAGCCAGAGTGGCCTGACCAGTCTCCTTCTTTAGCCTGACGTCAGGTTCAGATCGGGGAAGTCGTGCTTCCCGATCACCTCACTATTTTCTTCAATGATATGCCTGGAAAAATTTGCTTCTTAGACTTCTTGCTGACTTAAACAGCTTATTTAGCAAACAAACAGCTGCAGGGACGAAGCTGTTTTTGAAGTGCTTTGTTTTACATCTCACCAAAAACCTTCGTCCAGATGGAAGAAGCTGAAAATCCCTCATGCGACCCATCCTTCACGCCGCCCTTCGCCAAGCGTTGGGTCATCCTCGAGCTCAGAGACTCAGGACGCTGCTGGGTGTGTCCGGTCACTTTACTGGGTGTGTCCGGTCACTTTACTGGGTGTGTCCGGTCACTTTACTGGGTGTGTCCGGTCACTTTACTGGGTGTGTCCGGTCACTTTACTGGGTGTGTCCGGTCACTTTACTGGACCGTTTGACAATCTGGGAAAGAACATTTTTGACCAGATTTTCACTTTTTAAAAACGTGAAAAACAATCTTTTCTTGTAATAAAGTAAAATCTGTTTTGCACCAGTGCAAATTATAGTAAAAGCTTCAATTTGGCAGGATGTGATAAGAATCTTACCCCGGAGTGGGTGAAAAAAGAACCTGAAAGAAAAACTCTGAAATGGGGTTGTTGGGGTCGAGGAGGGCTGTGGGAGCTGAACTGCTGAAAGGAGTGAAGGAGGCCTGTGCGAGCTGAACTGCTGAATGGAGTGGAGGAGGCCTGTGCGAGCTGAACTGCTGAATGGAGTGGAGGGGGGCTATGCGAGCTGAACTGCTGAAAGGAGTGAAGGAGGGCTGTGCGAGCTGAACTGCTGAATGGAGTGGAGGAGGGCTGTGCGAGCTGAACTGCTGAATGGAGTGGAGGAGGGCTGTGCGAGCTGAACTGCTGAATGGAGTGGAGGAGGGCAGAGTTTAAACCAGGCTGAGCGGTGTTTGTCAGCTGCTGAGCCTATCACAACGAAAGGGCGGTGAAGGTGAATGTGAATCTTACACTCTAGCTTCACTTTATTCAAGCAGGAAGTGCGCCGTTAGCATGCTAATGTTTGTTCGCTTCAGGACGGCAAAACTCGCTCCGGACTCAGAGACTCGTGAAAAGCACTTTTAAACTCATCGTGGTGAGTATTTAGGCAGCTCAGAACGCATTAGGTAAGTGAGCGACACATGGAGCTGTGAAGAGTTTATGTTTTTCACATTTCAAAACAGCAAATATCAGGTACTATTTCTCTGCATTTTTTTTTTCTACTTCTACGTCAGTGGCTTTTAAAACTTTTTTTTACCCCAAATACCGCCAAAGATAATATTTATGTCTCAGATTAACACCAGTAAACCGGGTCTTTAACAGAGTTCATCTAATTTAGGGCAAAGTAAGAATACGCCATCGCAACATGGTTCTTTTAACTGAGAAATGACTTAAGGAAGAGCGAAAATGTGAATAAAATGTACTTTAATGTGTCCGCGTACAGCCAGAAGAAGCTCGTACGCGTGCCAAAGTTTGAAAAACACTGTTCTACGTGATTAATGCCATTCCAAAAGACCTTTCTTCTTGTTCTTGTCAACGCCACTCACCTTTAAGCGAATAAGTGGCGCATCAGTCAAATCGATATCGGTACACGTTGTTCTTTTTTTTGGGGCCAAACCAATCCATAACTTTCACTGCACCAGAGACTCAAAGGTCACTTCAACATTGAACAATCCGCCATCGACCAGTCCTCGCGTTTTCCTCCTTTTCAAGTCCAAAGCCACGCGCATCGACTCGCCAAGGACACGAAATCCCATTAACATATGTAAGAGAGCGCGTTAGCTTCGGCACTTCGAGAAAAAAAAACACGACCTCCTGACACGAGTTTCCCAGGCACAAGAAGAAACACAGACACAAGGTCCTTCCATCTTGTTTTTTCAGACGCGCTCCGGAAATAGAGGTGAAACATATTATCTGCGGTGATTTCCATTGAGATTGCGACGGCTGTTGATACATTTCTTTTCGTTCGCCGTCCTTGGCCCGGGAAAAAAGAAAAAAAGAAATCTAGATTAAAAGATGGCCGCGTTCCAAGGTGATGAGTGGAGCGAGTTGGTAATTACGGTTCGGAAACGGGAGCGTCGGTGCTTCCCAAAAAGGCATTTCCGTGCGCGGGGCTTGAGCTGCCGCTGCTGTGGCGGGAGAAGGAGATAACGGTGAATAAATGGGTGTTGTAAAGGTAGAGTGCGCGCCGTGATGTAAGGGTTCAGGGCGAGGGTTGTGCTGGTGTGAAAAATGCTGTAAACAGATAGATTTCACACAGATTACGGCCTTGATGGAAGAACAGAAGTAAAAGAACTGCACTTAAAGCAGAAGTCACATTTCACCTTCAATCAACGCCTTTTTAAGTGTCTGTGATGGTTAAATGTGTAATTTCGGGGCGTTTGACGTTTCCGTCGGCGCCCCCGGCTGTCTCGGGGCGGAAAACCAGCTTTCTAACATTTGCAGACATTGATTTGAAGACAAACTCTCCTGAGAAACCCTGACTCTTTTTTTTTTGTGGTCAAGTTAAATGATTTTGTGTGTGATTAAACCTCCATGAATGTAGAAAAAAGTGTGATACTGAATTCTTCTTAAAGGTGTTGACATCGTTGAATAAATAAGTTGACTTTATGAATACTTCAAGACCAAACAGTAAAATGTATCTGAAAGAAATGTTGCTCAATAAATATGAATCATGATTATTTTTATTATCTGACCAGAAGTGAAGCTTTTCTGTCAATTTGAGCTAAATAATTCATTGTAGATGTGGATGTCGCGTTTCTGCCACTCTATATCACACTTTATGTCTTTTCTTAAAGTTTCTGTATTTATTAAGTGAAAATAAATGAATACATACAAAGTCATCTGTACATTTATAGGGAGAAGGTACACAAAAAATAAAAATCTGAGCCTACATGATTTAAAAAGATGAAATTATGAAATTTACGTTTGTTTAGGCCCAAATCACAACTGCAGAAAGTTTCAGAAAATTAGAAAATCCAATAAGAAAAAGCAGATTAACCAACGTTCACAGTAAACAAGCAAACAAGCAAACAACAACAACAACAACAACAACAACAACAACAACAACAACAACAACAACTCATTTTGATTGATCGTGGCTTTCAAGCAATTAAAACGTGAACATAAATCAGCAACATATTTAAAATGACTGTGAGAATGAGTTGCACTTCTGTTTTCTTTATATTTTCTCTTATTTGTTGTATTAGAAACAAATTAAAACGAACATCCTCAGACTCTATAGAATTGAAATCTTGCCTTTTAACACATGAAACAGTCTAATTTAATACATTTTTCCCAAGTCTGGACTCGATTAGAAATGACTCAATCTCAACTCTGATTAAAAACGGCTTAATTGAAGAGCCTTTTATGTCGCAATTTGGTCGAAGAACACTTTTCTTCCTGATTTTCCTTCTTCTAATCCATCACTTGATCGTTTATTTTCTCATTTCAGCAGGAAAAAAAGGTAAAAACGCTGATGAGAGCTGTGAGTTTTGTACATCTCAGTAGTTTCGGACGGTTTCCCGCCGCCGCCGCCTTTCCGCCCGCCGCTGTTATCGGGTCGCCGGGCTCGTCGTTGTAAATAGCCCTGAAGTTATCTGTCCGCCACACTCACGGCGGAGGAGTAATTGGATAATTAATTTAGTGGCGGACAGGTCGAGCGGATTCTTCTCGTCTTTCCGCCCGCGCTTCCCGAAGGCCGCGCGGACGCATGATTGATGTGTGCCACCACCGGATAATTAAAGGTCTAATCCCGCTCCAAAACGACTCCCGGGTTTTAATTTTAATGACGACAAACAAATACAGCAGGTGAGGAAGGTGACGGTGAAAGGTAAACGGAGAGATTTGTGTTTTATTTTCCAAAATGATATCACTTTTTCTTTGGGGATCGGATTCACGCACATTTGCCATTTTCATCTGGCGTCTCTAAAGTGCAGTAAATAACATTTCCAACCTGTTTGTCTCCATTGATGTGTTATTTCTTTGGTTGTAAATGTCAGTGTGGCATTAAGCTTGAATCTCCATGGAGACAAAGCAGCTGACGACACCAGGTCAGATCTATGTTGAGGCGATCCCACTCGCAATAAAAAAAGTACATGATTTTCAGGGACTTTTAGGCAATAAAACAGCTGCGATTGAATGTCGTACTGTGGAATATTTGAGGCAAAACGATGAGGACTTCACGGAGACGAGCAGGTGACACGCCCTGACCGGAGATGTTACACAGTGCCGCTTTAAAAGACAGATGTTGTGCATTGTTTGTGTTGTCATTGGCCTTTTAAACCTGCTCTTGTACCTTTACTTTGGCCTTTAATATTTTAGAACTTAAAATAATATACGTATTGTAAAGCAATAAGACTTTTTCCAGGCGTCAGGTGTTAGCACTCCATCTATTGGCAGAAGACGGAATTACCATGGAAAAAACAACAAAAGATGGTCTTCCCTCGATACAATAATACAAATAATACAGTTGTAACGAACATTGTTTGACATCAGAAACGCTCAGAACTTGAAAACAGCACAGGAGATGTCTGGATCACAAATCTGGGACATCTGAAACGGAGTGCTTTTGTGAGGCTCGTAGTGGAAGGAGTTTGTGAACGGAATGAAGCTAAATACGGCTTCAGGTACGTTTTTCGATCAGGGAACATTGTTATAACTGTTTAAACGCTCAATAAGTCCATTTTACATGTTACGTGTCCTTCAACATTCATGCCTGCGTTTCTGAATCATGATTTTATTTCGTTTTATGCCGACGTTGAACATTATTAAAGTTTTTGTTTCACGTCTACAAGAGAAGTACCGAGAGAAGTACAGAGATATTCACCACAAACCAGCGCCAATTGCATTTTGACAGTTAAATGGCGATTTCACCCGAACACTGAGCAGTTTCGAATGTTCAGAAGTCAAGTGTTCCTATTAAACCTCTTTACTTGTCGTTTTATGTCACAATCAAATATTTTACACCAAACTGTTTCTTGTTTTCCACGTCTTTCTTCTAATTGCTGCTGCTGATTGCGTTTGAACGATGTTTTTTTTTCACAGTCAGGCCCAGTCCACTCCACGTACGACCCCGGCGCTTCGAGATGAGGTCGTCGCTCTCTTTAAAAGCCTATTTGACCTCTGACCTCCTCGACCTGCTGTCACATGATCATAATTACCTGGTCATTTACGAGCACTCGCGGGGTAATCGCCTCATTGTGTCGCTCTTGTTTCCTCCTTGAATGTGGCGTTAATGGCGTTTGGGGCGGCGCGGGGGTCTCGCATCTTCGACTCCGTCATATTCGGAGCTAATAAACCTGCGCAAACACGATCAGGGCGGAGAAACATCACGGTCAAAGGGTTTTCATGTCATATTTGATGTGTCTTGTGGCGGTGGCAGGTCCGAGATTTTACGAATTTATGTTTTATCTTTCTTAACAAACTCTATTTCACTTAAACGACTGAAGCTACGACTGACATTTTTAACCACTTCTGGGGTTTTAAATTATGAAAATGTAGCATCAAACTAACGACTAGCATGATGGACTCAACTTGGGGATGAAATTGACCATTTGCACCTTTTAGTTTCGTGAGAATCCACGGCAATCGACGGCTGATTTAAAAAGGGCCGAGTGCCTGAGAAAGAGGCGCAGATGTTTCAGTGCAAAGTCAAAGTGACGTACGACAGGTTTGTACGATTTTCTCGTTTAGACTTTATTGAGCGTTTTTATACCTGTTGTAAATATAATTGGTAGTTTTACATCGATGGAGCAGGTATTTGTGGAGACAACATCGAACAATCTGTGACAGGAAGTGACGTCACACCAGGGACACTCATTCTAGTCAAAGTTTATGCAGAATTTACACAAAAGAAACAACTTTTTTGACTCAACAAAATAAAGTCGCTCTCATACCGTATTTTCCGGAGTATAAGTCGCACCAGCCCAAAAATTTATAATAGAGAAGAAAAAAACATATATAAGTCGCACTGGATTATGAAATGCAGTTGCAAGTGTGAAAATAACCAATAATATCACATATAAGTCGCTATAAGTATAAGTATATAAGTATAAATATAAGTCGCACCCAGGCCAAAACTATGAAAAAAGGTGTGACTTATAGTATATTGTTTTTGTCAAATAAAACAAATTGCAACATTAGATGAGTTTTTTCCCCCAATGTTTCCTGCGTAATTTCCTCGTGTGATGTCATCAATTACAAACAGGAAGTAAAGTTATAAGCGACGTCCACCTCCGTGTACAGTCAGGGGCCGAGCATGTGTAAAATCCTGGGCCGTAGCCGTCGTTCCATCCGTCGCGGTTCAAACGTGAGACGAGGGAATAAGTTTGCGTGAAGTTTCCGAGTGCGTTTCCGAACTCACTTGCGGAAGACGTCGGCCGCTCGTTCACCGTCGCTCTGGTAACACACGGATATACCAGGGCATGTAAATGTGTCCGTGAAGAATGCAGAGGCTCGTCGGACCGCACGGGAAGCCTCCGCCGGCGCGCGCTCCCCGTCGAGAAAAACAACCTGATTAAAGCCATTATTGTGATTATCCTGATGAGCAGTGAACGCACCACGCAGAGTCACGAGCTAATCACAACATCCAGCGCCGTGACTGACACCTCCCGCCCGAGAACCGCACGCAAGAACGTTCACAGAGTTTACGAGCGCCAACACTGCGCCATGATGAGCTCTTTCTATGAATGTTTCAAACGTTTTCTCACCAAATTTAGTAACGAGCGGCAGATGAATGACTACGAGCAGCCGATGCTCCAACAGTGAAGGAAATGAACTCACTTTAAAGGTGCAGTCAGTATTGTTGAGAAACACCGTAAGAACATGCTTTCTAACAGTGAGCGGGGCTGAGACCCTCCACAGATCGAGGGTCTGATTTATACAACTATGTGGACTTCTGGCAAAAAGTGTACATGAAAACACAACTTCTTTAAACTTCTTCAAACTTCCTCCAACTTCATTACATTTCTCAAACTTCTTCAAACTTCCTTAAATTCCTCAAACTTCCTTAAATTCCTCAGACTTCTTCAAACTTCCTTGAATTCCTCAAACTTCCTTAAACTTCCTCACACTTCCTCAAATTTCTTCAAACTTCCTTAAATTCCTCAAACTTCTTTAAACTTCCTAAATTCCTCAAACTTCCTTAAATTCCTCAAACTTCCTTAAATCCCTCAGACTTCTTCAAACTTCCTTAAATTCCTCAGACTTCTTCAAACTTCCTTAAATTCCTCAAACTTCCTTAAATTCCTTAAACTTCCTCACACTTCCTCAAACTTCTTCAAACTTCCTGAAACTTCCTCAAATTGCTCAAACTTCCTTAAATTCCTCAAACTTCTTTAAATTCCTCAAACTTCTTTAAATTCCTCAAACTTCCTTTCAACTTCTTCAAACTTCCTTAAATTCCTCAAAATTCTTCAAACTTCCTTAAATTCCTCAAACTTCTTTAAATTCCTCAAACTTCCTTTCAACTTCTTCAAACTTCCTTAAATTCCTCAAAATTCTTCAAACTTCCTTAAATTCCTCAAACTTCCTTAAACTTCCTCACACTTCCTCAAACTTCCTTAAATTCCTCAAACTTCTTTAAATTCCTCAAACTTCCTTTCAACTTCTTCAAACTTCCTTAAATTCCTCAAAATTCCTCAAACTTCCTTAAATTCCTCAAACTTCCTCAAACGTCTTCAAACTTCCTTAAATTCCTCAAAATTCCTCAAACTTCTTCAAACTCCTCAAAATTCTTCAAACTTCCTTTCAACTTTTTCAAACTTCCTTAAATTCCTCAAAATTCTTCAAACTTACTTAAATTCCTCAAACTTTTTCAAACTTCCTTTCCCTGATGTCCAGCGTTCACTGGACCGCTCTGTTTCCACGTTAAGTCTTTTAAAGCGATTCCATGGAACCAAGTACGAGTCAGGTTTGTGGAGATGCAATTTTGGGCTTTAAAGGATCACAAACTCAACGTGTCACAGTTATTTCACACTTTTACTGACATGCTTAGTCTATGTTGTTAATAAAGCACAAAGTGTTCCTGTTTCCAGGTCCTGCTCTGATGGGGAAGAATCTACAGGACGTTAAAGTCTCGCTCAACAACTCTCAGATCCTTAAATTTAATTGCAATTAAATCAAATCTTCCACATCAGTTTGCAGTCGTCCCGTTAGCAACGAAAAGGAAGTGCAAAGCCAAATGGATCGCTCCGTGTCTTGTTCTGTCTGCGCTCGACAAAGGGGGGCTCAGAGGGGGGTTCAGGGGGGGCTCAGGGCGGGGCTCAGGGCGGGGCTCAGAGGGGGGGGGGGGGGGGGGGGGCTCAGGGGGGCTTGTAAACACGACAAACACGATCGGAGAGATGTTAAATTCAAATGTGGGCTGAACCTCTGGAGTGAAGGAGGAGGACACGACACCAAACATCTGCCTGACGCTCCCGCAGAGAGTGTTTGTGGAACGTACCATCCGGAATGTCCCACAGTGCGGCATTTTAATCTATATCAACGTACAGACCTGTAGGTGGCGCCATCGCATGTGTTTTTATTGCCCCACAATAGCCAGCCATTGTGTGCAACATCATCTGTATTTGTCCTAAAATAGGCCGAAGTGAAGCTGTCAACGCCGCAGTGTTTGTTTTGGTTTCCGCCCTAAACCACAATGCTGCTCTGTGATTGGTTCCAGTCCCACCTGTGATTGGCCTTGTTTACCACTGGTGCTGACTGCAAAACAAATCAGTGGGAGCCAAACGAGATGGATTCTCAAATTGCGGGATTCGCTCTTACTGGCAAGGTTAGTATGTATTGTCTCCAAAGGGAAATGTCAAGACGCTGTATGGACAGATAGTGGGACCACAGACGTGTCCACATGCTTCCTCTGTCTTAAGGTCGCAGACAAAAACCTCTTGAACGGGCCTCAAGCTTTGAACTTGGCCGCCGTCAAGTCAGGACCCGAGCAGCAGCGTTCTGGAGAGGCCAGCAGGCGGCCGGAGACACACACATGGATAAGTCTCTCCAAATCTGGTTTAGACACTATATTTGGTGAGTTTGGCAATGTTTTATAGATGGTAAAAAACTGCTGATGTTATTGATTTGACTGTTAAAGTTCAAGTCTGAGATTTCTAACTTGGTTTGTAGGTTTTAGAGCATAAACATTCTTCTGTAACCGGTGTAACTTTGTGGGAACACAACTTGCTTGGTTCTATTTAAGTTAAACGTTTGGACAAAATCTGAATTGTTATTATTTTGTAGATTCTTACTGTAGACTTAGACAGTGAAAACCATTTCTCAGACTGAGATTGAGAGAAGAGTTTTTGATGTATTTAGTTTTTGGGTAAACTGGCTCTGACTGAAAATCAGGCTTGGAATTAAATATGAACAAATCCTTCTGTCAAAATCTAAAGTTTGGAGTCACTTTTGGAGGTGAGGTTTATGTCTCAGTGGCAGGAAAACGCAGTGGTTCTGTGGACAAAGTGGATTAAATGGAATAATTAAACATCTTTAGGTTCAAATTGGACAATATTTTGCCTGCGGTGTTAAATACAGCTGCACCTTTTGAAGAAATATTGTTCTAAAATACTTGGAAACAATTATGTCTTTAACGTGTTGTATCAAACTCTCTTTCGCTCGGACGAATCGCGCATCGCCACCTGTTGCCGAGTTGTTTTTGAGCGAGCGAATCGAAGCGGGTGAAGCGTCCGTCTTCTGCCGCTTCAGGCCAAAGTCAATACGAGACCTCATCAGTAATTAATATGAATGTTTTAACCTTTGATTTCAGCTTCTCGGGGAAAACCTCGGCGGCTTCATCATCCTCGCCCGTCGATACGGAGCCACCTCGCCGGCGTTTTCGAAAGGTTAGAGTCTGAATAAACCTGTTTTTCCCGCCCAGACCGCGAGCCCCGGCTGATCCACGACGCCGCTGCATCTGCATCCGTCGGCGCGTCGCTTAAACTCGGGGTTTTTTCGGCATCGATTTGCTTCCCGTGTCGAAGTGGAGGCATTTTAATGAAGCCGAGAGAGATCAAGCGATGGACGGATTGAACCGACGTCGTGGGATTATGAGGGAAACGTGCAAAACAGTCGGAACTTTACTCTTAACCCAGAAACACTCGTGCGTTTCCAGTTTGAAGCAGCAGTTGTCTATTTTCAGCAGTTTAAAAAAATCTGAAAAATTACCGTATTTTCCGGACTATAAGTCTTGACCGGGGTACGACTTATATTTATATTTATACTTATATACTTATACTCCGGAGCGACTTATATGTGATGTTATTTGTTATTTTCACACTTGCAACTACATTTCATACTCTAGTGCGACTTATATATGTTTTTTCTTCTCTATTATGCATTTTTTGGCTGGTGCGACTTATACTCCAGAAAATACGGTAAAAAAAAATCAAAACTAGGAATTCTCTAAAAACAATGACTGATTATTAAGAGATAAACTATGATCAAATTAAAAATAAAATTGATTGAATATAAAAACAAAATATACGGTATGAGCTGAAAAACAACAATAGCAAAAGTGCCAAGCGTGAACAAAAACGCACAAAGATTCCAAAAAGGGAGTAAAATAACCTTGAAGTTCTGGATCTATTTGTTGGGATCGTGGAAAAAACAATCGTCTGTTTCGTTTCAAAACACGAGCGACGCCGTTGTCCGTACTCGTCTCGCAGATGTCGTCTTTGAAACCACGACGAGCATCTCACGAGATCACGTTTCCTGTGATATTCCGAGGACGCTCAGCGAACCGTAGCCATGACGAGCCTTTGCTGTGAGTCATTTCGGTTTTAAAGGCGTGGCCCAGCTAGCGCTTCTTCTTCGTTGCGCCTCAGAAACCTCCAGTCGTGAGCGTTGGAGATGGATACGTCCAGCAGGCAAAGTGTCGGCTCTTAAACTGGACAAACGCAAACCTTTTCCTCGCCGCTCCATAAACCGTTAGAGGCTCGTAACCTCCGGGGAACATGCCGCTCCCGTCGGCCTTCACAAACTGCCGCGCACACGTTTCTTTGACTTGTTTCCTTCCCGCTGTAGATAAGAGCGCGTTCAAAGAGCCAGACGACTTTCGCAACGAAGAATCGCCCGTCGCCTGGACACTCTTTGTTAAGTCTTGAAAGATTTTGAAATCAGCGTTTGAATCTTAAAACAGTTAACTTGTTGTTGTCATTCTTTTTTCTTGTGATTTGAAGCAGAACTAAGTGAGTCTGGCGATAGAGCTCCCCCTGCAGCTCCCTTGGCAAATTACACTGTCAGAAAATTGACTTATTTTCACACGTTTTTCTTTCATGTAGCCAATAAACCATAACTTCTAATATGTGCTACTGATATCTTTAAAGTGTTACAAAAGAGCAAACATTTTTTATTTATTCCCCAAATTCTGTAGTTTTCATGCTCACAATGAAACACGCTTTGAATCATCTTTACAGTTCAATAATAAAATAACACTATTATTTAAAGGTAAAACTAACAATTATTTCAGTAGTCGACAAAACAAACTATGATTAGAGTGTACATTAAGACCTTTAAATACATTATCAATTAAAAAAAAATAAACTTAATATGGTGACTGAAGGCTTCTAGATAGAGAAGTGTAAAAATACTATTCAAAGTACTGGTTATAAAAAAATTACACAATTTTGTTAGCATTTTAGATCCATCTTTTTTAATGCAAAACGTGATTAATCATACAGTTTGGTTCTTTAATGTCCCTGTTTGTATTTTCTTTGCATGTAAAGTGACTTTTAGTGTTAAAAAAACACACAAAATAGGTTTATTATTAGTTTTAAGTACACATATAAAGCTAATTTTACTTTTTAATCCTGTCATAAGAGTGTTCCCTCATCAAACACACATCTGGAGTCATATTCACACGTGTTTCATTCATCTTTTTTAAGTCTCTTCCTTTTAAGTCTCAGAAAATACTTAGTTTCAAGGCTTAAAATGTCAAAAATATAGATCTGGAGGTCTGTTTTTAAGTCCATCCATCATCACAGACTCGTTTTGAGCTTTTTTTTCTCAAATCACGTTCATTACAACTGCATACTTACATTTACACACCGGGACATGCTAGCTTTTGTTTATTACTCCACGGTAATTCCCTCCGCTGCCAGTTGATGGAGTTCTAATACAATTCCTCTTGAGAGATTGCCTCACAGCTACATTAGACATATTTTATTTGACGTTCTAAAACACGAGAAGCAGAAGCAAAAAAGATACAAATAATGCATGAGATGTTCTTTAAAGCTGAATGAAGTTGCTTTTACGTCACAATCTGCATATTCTCTGCCTTCTGGCAAATCATCGCAGATCTATTTTGAGTCTTTGCAGCAGCAGACGTGGAACAACTGCGGACTGGGACGATTGGGACTTGAGTTGTCCTAAACGTAGCTAATTACTATTACGCTACAGCACAACAAAAACAACGTACAGCTACAACTAAAAACTTCACTCAATCACTGCATCCCGAGTGCGTGTAAATAGTTACTTTGGGCCGCCTCGGCATGTCGACAATCCCCGCGTGACGCTAACACCGGCCGGCGTAATTGGTCCCGCAGAGCCCGCGTCCTCGTTACATGAAAGGCCCATCAGGAGCCGGAGCGGAGGTTTGTCCGGGCCGTTCCTCGTCACTCCAAACGCCGCTGCAGGTAAGTCTCACCGCGACAAAGGAAACGTCCGCGCGCCGGAGACGATCACTCGCGCTCGGAATATTCACCGTGATAGTTTTACAGTTGGGGTCTTCAAAGTGTGCCGGGTTTGCAGACAACACGCTCTTTACGCGTAACTATTGAGCGGCGCGCTGCTGTTCTGGCTGCAATTTGCATTTCTGATTTAAGCGTCCGGCCTGCTCGGTCTAGTTAATTATTTAAGATTGCATAATGTAGGCAGCGGCCCAGCTTCAGTTCAGTTCCAGGAGACCAGTGATGGGTTTTAGGTGCTTAGGCCCAATCTCAGCGTTTCACCCTTCGCCTCAGCCCCGCCCCTCCATTCTCTCCAATTATCTTGTGAGGGGCGGGGCTAAGGCGAAGGGTCGCACACTTCTTCAAACGAGACAAATTCAGATGCAAACTTCAGACCAAGAGAGAGGCGGAGTTTAGCAAGAACACGAAAATGTATTCACCTTATTCCAGGGGTGCGCACCTATGTTCCCCGGTACCTATGTTCCCCAGTACCTATGTTCCCCAGTACCTATGTTCCCCGGTACCTATGTTCCCCCTTTTCTATGAACGGGGGAACTACTTCAGGTTCCACAGCCCCAAACGTTGTGCATAAAAGTACAGCATAAATATATATAACTCAAACCCTAACCCAGGTCTAGGGGAACATAGGGCTGATCCTTATTCCAGAACCCCGTCATACGGCGTAATCCTTTTTGTAATAGTGAACACAGGGCTACCGACCTCCAGAGAAAATAAGTTCTACACTGACTAAAAGTTGCATGAACATTAGATATTTTACTTAAGAGCACCTTTCAGCAGCCAGACTTTCCCCTCGTTCTAAGGTGCGATTACCACCGCCTTGGCGATCACGTGGGCAAAAGAGGGAAAAGTGGGTGCGGCGGAATAAGGTCAATACTCTTGCATAAGTATATTATAAGTGCTTTCTAAAACGTATAGGTAAGTTATAAGTTTTACACTGATCTTTGTGAAAACAGGACAAACAAGGATTAACTGCATGAATCAATCAATCAATCAATCAAAATACAGCTTTGGGTAAACTAGATGAGGAAAACATTGTTGTAAAAAGGTCAAACGCTCATTAAAGTTGTTTTCCATAAAATGTCTCCTGTATGATTTTTGTGAAAAACAAAAATATTAAAAATAAATACTAATCCTCAGACATATTTCCTCCTTTATGTTAGAAATTGGTCCAATATTATACGTAAAAAAAAAACAAGTTGATGTAATGCCCGATTATCATTTATTTAACGATTACGATGAAAGGAGATAACGCAACCGCTCAAACGCAATGATCATCAGGTCAGAATAATACCCAAATGATAAAATAATAATATGTTTGACTTCTTCTCACTCTGTCTTTGTTTCTCCGCTTACATTCTGCACTTTTTATTGTCGTTTCATGCTTTTTAATCACGGAAATAGCGGTAATCACTGTTTAATTGGTCGTATTTTTGTCCTTGACCAGAGCCCCCGTCGCGTCAGTCACAGCGAAAACCTCCAATCGCCTCGTCTCACTTGCTCGGACTCCCTTCCTCTCTCTAACTTGTCCCTCTCGCCGTCCCCCTCGCTCCGGCCCCTCGTCCGTCGCCGACCTCTGCTCCTTTTAGAACCTCCATCTTCGCTCCTGGGTAGGTCTGCGCCACATCAAACTTGGCCCACTCCAGGACGACGGGCGAACCTGCCATAATTGGTGTCCCCGCGCCCGCTGCCCTCCAGCCCGAGTCCGAGTCCTCTGTGACATGAAAAGCGTGAGCGGCGGCGACAGCTCTGGCGCCGCGAGCGAGAGCGCCGGAGCGCGGGGGGAGCCGGGAATAGACGGTGATGACATGCATATCAATGGAGTCCCTGCAAGGTAAACAAAGACTGGCTAATTATCGGGCCAAGTTTTAATTAAGTTGACGGAGCACTAATTATTGCCCCTGACAGAGGCTGGAGTCTATTTTCTGATTGGGATGTGTTGCTTTCTGACCCCTGGTTGACAGAGCGGCGGCAGGAGGTCGAACTGACGCTTATTCTGCACTATGTTTGACAAAGTTGGAAACACGTCGCAGAAAAGGGATTTGAACAACAAGAGCGAAAGGACAAAGGCTGAAGATGTGGAGTCGACTGGGCAGGAGCGGCTTTTATGGACGTGTAAGCAGACTTGGGGTGTGCATCAATTTGTGACTGACCGTGGATAAACCAGTCACAAGTTATCCACATATTATAAAAGTGTAAATTCAAAGCTATAAAATTATGTCTCACTCATGCACATCTGATGAGTAAACGGGGCTCAAACAACCGTGTGAGCCCAGGCGACGAAAATAAAAAAGATAAAATGCAACCCTGGGTGTCGAGCCCCAATCTCACATGTGATGGGTCAAACGCTCACCCTATAGGGCTTCTGTTCTCCTCTGCACATGCTCAGTCACAGGATTCGTCAGGTGGTTTGAGTTTGTCCTCAGAGCACATGTGCAGAGCTCTATGAGAAGCCGCTCTGGTTCTAAAAGCTCACGTTAGAGGGCGGAGCATGAACGGGCCTCTGAACACGCCCACAGACTGAGCAGCTGCAGGAGAAGAAGAACCAAGCTTCCCGCAGTACTGCTCTGCGGCCTGTAGAGGACACTAAAGGCACTGAGTTCAGCCAAGCGTCTGGGGTTGTGTAGCAGAGGAACTCGTTGACACTTTTTATTATTTATTTTTTTATTTTTAGTATTTTAAAAGTATTTCAAATCTGGACTCTCCCTGATTGTACTTTTACTCTATCTTTTATAGTTAGCACAAGCCCCTTCACCTCCATTTCCCTGCCCTTTGACCTCTTTTTATGGCCGACCAGCTCTTCAGGTCTCAGCAAAACAGGATAATTCAACAGCAGATGCTTGCCTTGCCACTGCTACTGGAGTTTGTAATGTAAATCAGAAATGTATTTGAACTGGCCCTGGAGACGTGGCTTCATGTCCCACACCTCTGACACCATTCGTTATCGGGTGATGAAGACGTGGACGAGGATTCAGACCAAGTAGACGATGGAGGAATATGTTTTCAGTGACATGTAAGAAGCGAGTGGACGCCCGGCGGTTATTTAAAACACTAGCTGTAACAAATCAACATAAATTAATTAGTTAGCTCGAAATATTCAATCGTTTTCTCCTGCGCGTTCCCGTTTGGCGTCGCGGGTGACTTTGGGCCTCAGCTTGAAATCAATTAACTGTAGTTTCTAATTCTTTATCAGTTTGTCACAGGTTGAAACAAATCCAAGTCCGTCCTGTTCACAAAGTTCTTCCTCCGGGACATGTAAAGATGGATTCATAATTTAACTTGGCTGATGTCTACGCTTCCATCGCGGACCTGAAGTCGGGGAGTTACGCCGCTCGGACCAGTCCACAGCCGCTCAGCCCACAGACATCCCGGAGCTGGCACCGCACACGGGCACAGACTGGCCCCCGCAACCCCAATTAGTGGTGCAACCTGCAGACAAACTTGCAGACAAAACACATTAATTTCTTTTATTTACTGCTCGAGACGAAACACGACATGGACAACAACACAAGGACCAGAAGTATGTGAGAGGTCAGAGGGCGTCCGCTGTGTCCAGGGACGGGGCCCGTGCTAACGACAGTGTGCGGAACATTCAAGGGCAGAAAAGGGGGCGCAACTCTCAAACTGGTCGTGTTTTTTCCAGTGAAGGTCGAAGTGTGACCTCTAAATGTGGAATGTGGTGTTCAACCGTTTTACCTGATGAACTGACTCGTACTGGCAAAAGTAACAGAAGAGAGATGAATGTACCTTCAAAATCATGCTTTAAACACTTCAGAATAAATGTGTTCTTTGTCTGACTCAGTAAAAGATAACATTTTGTAAAGATGGCCCTCATAATTGTTAAATAATTAGAAAAAATCTGTTTTTCACCGTCGCCCCTCGAGGCAAATGCTGCGTTTTTTTTGGGTGTTGCAAAAATAAATTGAATTGAAAACATAATTGTTAAAATAATGACGCACTTATTTGGCCGTGACATTTAAAGCCATTCTTTTACAACATTATTTCAAGCCTGTGTTGAAATGATTTAAATTGTGAAACACGGTGTTGTACAAAACAAATAATGAGCTAACACTTTATAATAACTACTTATTCCTGCCTTTGTAAAACACCAACAAAGACTTCATCACACCAGGGACTCATTCAGTCAAAGTTTATGCAGAGTTTACACAAAAAAAGGTGTTTTCTTTAGAACAAAATAAAGCTGCTTGTATATATTTTTATTCATCAAATAAAATAAATAAATTATGACAGTAGATAAGTTTTGGCCCAGTGTTTGCTGGGTAATTTCCTAGAGTGATGTCACCAATTACAAACAAGAAGTGTGAATTAAACATATAAACCTAAAGAATTTGCTATTCTGTGATAATTTTGTTATAATTTATAGCAAAATTCAACATATTTATCTTAAAATGTATTTTAGTTCAATGAGTCATCCGACCTGTAGGGGGCGCTTTAAGAAGTGCCTGAATCAAGCTCAATAAACAATGAATTAAGTCTTTGCTCATGCTTTGTTAATGCAAATGAAGGTGTAGTTATTAAATCGTGGACTTTCTGTCGATAAATACGATTTCTTTCTGATAATTTATATATCAACTATGTCATTTTTCATGCAAAACTTAAAAGATTGACAATGTGTGTGTTTTAAATGGAGCTCGAGCTGAAAGATGAATCGCAACCCACACAAAATCACAATTTGAATGACACAATTAGCAAAAGGCTTCGACTTTACCATCATTTACCAAAGTACCATAACTTAACAAAGTACCATCATTTACCAAAGTACCATCATTTACCAAAGTACCATAACTTAACAAAGTACCATCATTTACCAAAGTACCATCATTTACCAAAGTACCATAACTTAACAAAGTACCATCATTTACCAAAGTACCATCATTTACCAAAGTACCATCATTTACCAAAGTACCATAACTTAACAAAGTACCATCATTTACCAAAGTACCATCATTTACCAAAGTACCATAACTTAACAAAGTACCATCATTTACCAAAGTACCATAACTTAACAAAGTACCATAATAACTGCATAAAAAACACTCACGCTGCGGTTTAGGGTCAAACATGTTCTCAAACACATCATTTTACATTTCATGGCACTTTCTCAGTCTTTACGTCGATTCTCTTGGACGCGTCGCACTTTGACCAGAATCTATTATTCAAACATACATCGCACGACAGTTTCCGATGGCAAAGCGAGAAGCCGGTGTTTGTTCTCGACACGTTCACCAGAGAAGAGTCACTTCCTCAGTTTGTGTCCGTGACGTTCATCCGCCGCACGTGTTTGCGCCGAAGCTTCACGGTATCGATCCGCTTTGACTGGCGTGGGCGCGGAGCACTCTGACCGCCGCTAAAAGCTGAATTATTCAAAGTTGACGTCTCTTTACTAATGAATGAAAGCCTCTCTCGTTCTGTGCGTCGCGTTTGCCGCTGAAAACTGCAAAACCGGCTGGAATGTGCACGCTGCGACTTTTTATGTGGTTATTAATGGATGAGAGTGTTTCGTGTGCGGCGCTAAGAGGCAGCGGACTTCGAACTCGCACAATCAGCTTCTTTCCCCGGTTATTTCACAAAGTTCGCCCGTGTGGCAGAGTCGTTGACGCTCGACCGGCCACAAAATCCGTGTATTTGGAGCGGATTGTGAAGTTTGCGTGTTTCTGTCCAGGTCCGGGCGAGTTTCCTCTTTTTCCAACGTGATTTTAATGCAAAATAATGCGCCTCGTCGTCGGCTATTTTCATAAAACATAATTAGTATGAACGAATCGAAGCCGATCTAAACTCAACGTCACAGATCTGTCGTTGAACAAGACAATGAACGCAAACACATTAGTTAATATGCACTGTCCCCTAAATACATTAATACATTTATATGATTTTGCTTCTTTTGCTCCACTATACTTTTTTCAGTTGCCATTTGGACATTTTCTGAAACTTTTCATGAATTCTGGCAAAACTATTGCACATTTTGCCAAAACAATTCACTTTAATGGCAAAACAGTTCAGAAAGTTTGAAGAATCTTTGGGAACAGGAATTTAAAACACTTAAAAAGTCACTTTTTTCAGACGTGGACATTTATATTTGATTTTAATAAGACAAAAATAAAAGAATATAGTGGTAATCGATCAATATGAGGCAAATAAATAAAGTCTTAAATATAGTGAAAAGTCTGAAAATGGCATCCATACACTCTAAAAGTGTAATGTTGAGCTAATTTAAATGTACTGTGTCACTCTTTACATTTTTATTTTTATATTAAAGAAACAGATATATTTTTAATAGATTATACAATCCAAGTTATTAGCTTTGGGTCAACATATAATCAAAATATCCAATAAAACACAATGCAATGTCTTTTCCAAACCAGTGACACACATCACTTTTACTGCTTTTTTAATCCGTATCTTTGAGCTCCTCGTGAGCACATTATCTTCTTCAGTCTTCATATATAATATACATGTCACGCCGAGCTAAAAGCACATAAACACACAGTCATTTATGCACAGGAAGTAAGCATTAGACAAGCATCAAACTGTCAATCAGAGCGAGTCCTTCTCCCCCTCGTTAATCATGTGTCATTACCCCGTCTGACAGTCGGCCATGTTGGAACGTGGATTTTTCCCGAAACACGTTTTCGTCCTGAATTATCAAGTGCACGCTGACCTTTTCAACCACATCCTCTCAATAAAATCCTTAATTAAGCCACGATTTCCTGTTCCCCGCGGACAAAACGGGATTTAAATATGTGCAGATCAACATTTGGACGCGGCTGTTACGTGATTATGAAAAGACAGGTGACGCGGATGAATCATTCATAAGCAGGAATGATCTTAATTAACGTTGGCCTATTCAGTGGTTGTGTTTTACGCCACGTGGCAGCTTTACAAAGGGTTTTCAATGTTGGAATGACGACATGACATGTGAAAATGATCTTAAAAAGCTGAATTTGTAGATAGTATTTCTGTCAAAATCTAAAACTGCTTGACAATTTATTCATTTTTTACCTTTTCTGATAGCGATTCTGGACAGTGCAGTCAGTTTAAAGGTGCGCTATAGCCATGTTTCCACTGGTTTACTTTGGAGTGGATCGGTACCGAAACTGAAACTAAACCTGGACTAGAACGGAACCGACACGTCCACGTCAAGAGCAGACCGAGCTCTAATTAAGACCACAAAAGAGAACAAGTGGGAACCCAAAGAGATCCGAAGCAGACCACGCCAGGTACAAGCTTCCAAAACGGTCCGTCTCGCTTTAGTTCCAGGTAAGTTTTGGCTAAAATGAGCTTCACGCCAAAGCCAGATGATTGGATCAGAGAGAAATCAGACTCAAGCCAAAAAAAGGCGACAAAAAGCAGAAAAACACAGAAACTTGTGATGTAATTAGTGTATTTAGATTAGAGAATTGATGCAGGACAAGAGCAAAAACGAGAAGATATGGAGTGGCAAATACTTGTTTTTGCAAAAACTCCTGCGCAGTTGTAGAGTTTTGAGTGCAGTTTGGGTTAAATACTTCAAAGTTTGAATAGCTTAATTGTTTGATAGGGCATGTCTTTAGTCTTTCTTTAGTTACAGTCCTAGAGAGAATAATTATCACTCCTTAAACGCTGATTTGATCTTGTTGTAGACTAATGTGTTTCCACTGATGCTAACTTCAGCCCACATACTTAGCAAAACAAAGCTAGTAAAGCACGTTAGCAGCATCTGTTTCCTGTTTATCGTTGCTTTTTCAAGACCCAAAATATTATATTCATTCATTGCCAAAAAAAAATGACCTTGCCTAACCTCTCCACAGACCTGACTCAAAATTGGTCCTATAGTAGCGTCAACGACTCGTCTCCATTGAAAGAGATGCTGTTAATGCTGTACTATGGAACATTCAAGGCAAAGCAATAAAATAGCAGTAACAGTAACCTCTCCAAGTGTGATTTTGTTTAGTTCTAAACTGTATGGGATTATGTCTGTTTCTACTCCAGTCGCATCCTCAATTAAATTCAAGCTAAACCATCAAAGACAACACATTTTTACCGTCATATTCCTGGAACGGCCCGAGTGTGGCACAGATTACAGCCGTTTCCTCCGCGTTCGCCCCGAGCCGCCGCTTTTATTTATTTTTCCGCTCGGCTGATCCCACTCGCTCCCTCTCGCCATAAAACCCGAACTGTAGCTGAAAGAATCCCCCCAGCCGCAGAGCCGCCCCGGTGAACGCTAAGCTCGGCATTACGGCGTGACGATAATGGCCGTGTTTTACCAGCCGCCTGGACGCGCCGCTGCCCTCGCACCGGCTCACGCCCCTCGCCGCCGTAATCTGACGACAGCCCGCGGCGACAAGAAATCCCAGGCCGCTGAACTCGACGGTAATGCCATTGATTTCCCGAGTATCGATCGTTTTGATATGTCACTCGGGGCGTTGTTTCTGTGGGTTGAAAGCTAAAGAAACAGAAGCAGAAATACACTTATTACACATTACTATAAAGACATGTTCATGATTACCTTTGTTACTTATCGATGTACTGCAGAGTCTACCATGAATCCTGAGTATGTTGAGATGTTACTGCTTTGCCTGGAGTACTCCACAGTATTGCAGTAAACATCACATTATCATTTTGTCAGGCAACTGCGCTGTGATTGGTTGGATTTTCAAAGTGGGCGTGGCTGATTGCAAATGTATTTCTCTTTCTGTGACATTGAGATGGAAAAAAAAGAAGGCAATTTCACCCTTTTTGATAAACGTACAGCAGTTGTCAAAACTCTGCTGCCTCTGCGATGTTGACAATGGCCATAGCAACAACATAGCAACAGCTGTTTGAGTTCAGGGTAGGCGGGGCATAGAGCGGAAATGTTTAAGTCATGTTCTTGTTTTGGTGGCTCTGGGTGAAAGAACAAACATCTTTTCAAGGTATTTCCTTTGCAAGAAAAAGCCCTGGGAACACTTAATTCTGACTTAACGAAGTCTTATTTCTCAACAAACACATAGTTTATGAGAATTATTCAAGCTTAGTACAAATAAAGTCCCAAAGTGCTGCTACCGGGGACCCAAAGTGCTGCTACTGGGGACCCAAAGTGCTGCTACTGGGGACCCAAAGTGCTGCTACTGGGGATCCAAAGTGCTGCTACTGGGGACCCAAAGTGCTGCCACTGGGGACCCAAAGTGCTGCTACTGGGGACCCAAAGTGCTGCCACTGGGGACCCAAAGTGCTGCTACTAAGGACCCAAAGTGCTGCTACTGGGGACCCAAAGTGCTGCTACTAGGGACCCAAAGTGCTGCTACTAGGGACCCAAAGTACTGCTACTGGGGACCCAAAGTGCTGCTACTGGGGACCCAAAGTGCTGCCACTGGGGACCCAAAGTGCTGCTACTGGGGACCCAAAGAGCTGCTACTAGGGACTCAAAGTGCTGCTACTAGGGACCCAAAGTGCTGCTACTAGGGACCCAAAGTACTGCTACTGGGGACTCAAAGTGCTGCTACTACGGACCCAAAGTGCTGGTACTGGGGACCCAAAGAGCTGCTACTAGGGACTCAAAGTGCTGATACTAGGGACCCAAAGTGCTGCTACTAGGGACCCAAAGTTCTGCTACTGGGGACCCAAAGTGCTGCTACTGGGGACCCAAAGTTCTGCTACTGGGGACCCAAAGTGCTGGTACTAGGGACCCAAATTACTGCTACTGGGGACCCAAAGAGCTGCTACTAGGGACTCAAAGTGCTGCTACTACGGACCCAAAGTGCTGGTACTAGGGACCCAAATTACTGCTACTGGGGACCCAAAGTGCTGCTACTGGGGACCCAAAGTGCTGCTACTGGGGACCCAAAGTGCTGCTACTGGGGACCCAAAGTGCTGGTACTGGGGACCCAAAGTGCTGCTACTAAGGACCCAAAGTGCTGCTACTGGGGACCCAAAGTGCTGCTACTAGGGACCCAAAGTACTGCTACTAGGGACCCAAAGTGCTGCTACTGGGGACTCAAAGTGCTGCTACTACGGACCCAAAGTGCTGGTACTAGGGACCCAAATTACTGCTACTGGGGACCCAAAGTGCTGCTACTGGGGACCCAAAGTGCTGCTACTGGGGACCCAAAGTGCTGCTACTAGGGACCCAAAGTGCTGGTACTGGGGACCCAAAGTGCTGGTACTGGGGACCCAAAGTGCTGCTACTAAGGACCCAAAGTGCTGCTACTGGGGACCCAAAGTGCTGCTACTAGGGACCCAAAGTACTGCTACTAGGGACCCAAAGTACTGCTACTGGGGACCCAAAGTGCTGCTACTGGGGACCCCAAGTGCTGCTACTAGGGACCCAAAGTACTGCTACTAGGGACCCAAAGTACTGCTACTGGGGACCCAAAGTGCTGCTACTAGGGACCCAAAGTACTGCTACTAGGGACCCAAAGTACTGCTACTGGGGGCCCAAAGTGCTTCTACTATGGACCCAAAGTGCTTCTACTATGGACCCAAAGTGCTGCTACAAGGGACTTAAAGTGCCGCTACTAGGGACCCAAAATACTGCTACTAGCGACCCAAAGTGCTGCTACTGACTGACCGCTTCCAGAAACAAACTATTGAAATCATCCTCCAAAATGGCCAGGTTCACCTGCCTTCAAAGTTGAAATATTGAGCTAGAGAAAAGTGTAGATTCAGGAGACATAGTTTTAGTCGCGCTCTCAAAAACGTCACAGCTGTAGCTCTGCTGTTTGCGCTTTAACTGCAGAGGTGTGTAATGGTGGTAATAGCGCTGCTGTGCGAGGGCTGGAGCGGTCTGTGGTGAGGCTGAAAACAAACATGGCGTCCTCTGGTTCAAAATGACCGTCTTTCAGCCCCTGGAGAGCGCCCAGGGAGACCCCACACGGCCCACTATCAACTCTAGGCAATTTAGCCCCACAGACATCTCCATGCTTCCCTCTCCATCTCTGCTTACGAACGACAGCGAAAGGATGAAACACTCAAGCCTTTCCCTGTTAGAACTCGTTAGTAACAAGACTGTCAAAACAGAATTAGACAAATCATTTATGAATAACGAAGAGTAATCTCGTGTTCACCTATCTCTCTTAATTAATAATTTTATTTCTTCTTATAATCTTGATTTTATGTTTTTAACTGAAACATGGCTTGACAAAAACACAGGAAATGTAGTTCTGATAGAATCTGCTCCACCCAACTTTAAGTTTGAATCTGAAACACGAGAAAACAAAAAAGTGGGTGGAGTCTGTGCTGTCTTTAGAGATGAAATAATTACCCGCAGGTTGTCTTTTGGGGTGTTTTCATCATTTGAGTATGTATCCTTTAAAATGGAGCTAAAACGGTCTCCATCCATTCTCTTCATTGTTTTATACAAGCCTCCCCAGCACTGCCAAAGTTTTATTGATGATTTTACTGAGATGCTTTCAGTCGTATGCACAGACTTTGATGGTTTGGTCATTACAGGTGATTTCAACGTGCATGTTGATAATGTTTGTGACAGAAACGCTAAAGAGCTTGATGCTGTCCTTGAAACCTTCAGTCTTACTCAGCATGTGAGAGGCCCCACCCACAGCAAAGGACACACTCTAGATCTCATAATTACAAAGGGGGTAAATATTTCAAATGTTAATGTGATCGATGTTGCTCTGTCTGATCATTTCTGTGTCTTCTTTGACCTGTCTGTTTCTCCCCAACCTCCGGTTGGTCCTGCAGTTGTTCAGAGGAGACACATAAGTGATGGCACAGGTGCACTGTTTATGGAAATGATAAACTTTGAAAATGTCTCATGTTCTAATGTAAATGATTTGTTGAACTCTGTTACATCTAGTGTTTTGAATGTTCTGGACACCATCGCCCCTATAAAGGCTAAAATGGTTAAAAATAAGCAGAAGGCGCCGTGGAGAAATGATGATTCGGTCAGGGCACAGAAAAGGGAGTGCCGCAGGGCCGAACGGAAATGGCGCAAGTCAAAGCTCCAGGTTCAAAAAGAGATTTACAAAGAAAAGCTGAACATGTACAACCTAATCTTATGTAGAACTAGGGAAAGATATTTTTCTGAAATAATTGGAAGCTGCAGTAACAACTCGCGTGTCCTGTTTGCCACAGTAAACAGATTAACTGCCTTGATGTGTTACCCACCAGATTTCTAAAGTCTGTGCTGAACAGTTTGTTAGCACCATTCACTCACATAGTTAACATGTCGCTTCAATCTGGAACATTCCCAATGTCTTTGAAAACTGCGGTCATAAAGCCTCTCCTAAAGAAGAGCAGTCTTGATGCCGCAGTACTGAGTCATTACCGGCCCATCTCTAATCTGCCATTTTGGGGCAAAGTCCTTGAAAAGGTTGTTTACCAACAGCTCACAGATTTCCTCTTAATAAACAACTCATTTGATGTTTTTCAGTCAGGTTTTAGACCTCATCACAGCACTGAGACTGCTCTTGTCAAGGTGACAAATGACATCCGCCTGAACACTGACACGGGCAAAGCCTCAGTCTTAATTCTGTTAGATCTGAGTGCTGCTTTTGACACTGTCAATCATGGGATCCTCTTACAGAGACTTGAGGACTGGGTGGGCATCACTGGCACTGCCCTAAACTGGTTAAGGTCCTATCTGGAAGACAGGAAGTACTTTGTTGAAATTGGTAGCTGTGTCTCAGACCACATGACCCTGACCTGTGGAGTGCCCCAAGGGTCAGTCCTGGGTCCCTTTCTGTTCAACCTCTACATGCTGCCGTTAGGTCAGTTGATACGCAGTGAAAATGTGTCCTATCACAATTATGCAGACAAGTCAGATCTATGTTTCACTATCGGCAGGTGACTATGGACCAGTAGATTCACTCTGTCACTGCATCCAACAGATCAGTGTGTGGATGCAAAACAACTTTCTCCAGCTGAACTCAGACAAGACTGAAATAATCGTTTTTGGCCCACAGAAACAAAGAGAAAGTGTTAGCGGTCACCTCCAGAGTCTCGCTCTAAAACCTACAAACCAAATTAGAAATCTGGGGGTAATAATGGACTCAGACTTGAATTTTAATAGCCACGTCAAATCAATAACATCAGCAGCTTTTTACCATCTAAAAAACATTGCCAAAATCAAAAATATAGTGTCAAAACCAGATTTAGAGAGACTTATCCATGCGTTTGTCTCCAGTAGATTAGACTACTGTAACGGCCTGCTCACTGGTCTCTCCAAACGAGCTGTAAAACAGCTGCAGTACATCCAGAACGCTGCTGCTCGGGTCCTGACCAGAACCAGGAAGTACCATCACATTAGTCCTGTTCTCAGGTCTCTGCACTGCCCCCTGTGGCTCAGAGAAGAGACTTTAAAGCAGCTCTGCTTGTGTACAAGTCTCTCCATGGCCTAGCACCAAAGTACATCTTGGATATGTTAGTGCCATATGAACCATCTCGGACTCTGAGGACCTCAGGGACCGGCCTCCTGCTGGTGCCCAGAGTCAGGACTAAACATGGACCGGCCTCCTGCTGGTGCCAGAGTCAGGACTAAACATGGGGAATCAGCGTTTCAGTTTTATGCAGCTAAAATCTGGAACATTCTTCCTGAAGATGTGAGACAGGCTTCTACTCTGACAATGTTCAAATCTAAGCTAAAAACAGTTTTGTTTAGCTGCGCATATGACTGAAAGGATTTTTTCTTTGCACTCTTCTCTTTTGTTTGTGATTTTATTAGTTTAGAAAATCAGTTGGATTGATCATTTTTAATTTAGTTAATTTTATTGTATTTCTGTTTCTGTCATTTCTTTGTGATTTGAATGCATTTTTCCTGCTGTGTGAAGCACTTTGAATTGCCTTGTGTATGAAATGTGCTCTACAAATAAACTTGCCTTGCCTTGCCTATGTTCTGTTTGCCTATTACAAATATATGTCTGTGACAAATCTGTACATTTGACAGATTTAATGATTGTTTTGATACATTTTATCAGAGCTTTTACACCTGTCAAGTGACTAAAAGTTCAGAGAAAAGATGACAGGAAGGCGGCATTTACATACACGTTTTTCTGACAGTTTAAACATTAATTTAACAAAATAAAATAAAGGTGGGTCATTCATCCAGGAGGGTTCCATTGTAGAAAAAGATTCAGTTGTATCATCTGCACACATCTGTTTTTAGAAATACAAGGCGTTTTAACTCATCCAAGAGTCATTCTCAATCTGCGGATCAAGTCTGAGAACTCAGATTTTTAACCTTCTCAGATTTAGCCCCGCCCACTGGGTGGAACCTCATGATGATGGGTGTTTACAGTAGAGTATCTAATGTAGTGAAGAAAGTTGTAAAGAGCGATACAGATAAGACTAAACAGCCACTGCACAAGAGGCTTTATCAGCACAGAAGACACTGGAGTTCAGGACCACAGAGCGCCGTGCATCATCATCTTAAAGCCACTAACACAGCTATCAGGCTGTTTACCCAAGGATGTCTACAGGCAGGGCCACAATAAGTGTGACCCGGATGTTATACACATGTTGATCTAAGTTTATGGCATCAGGCTAAGACATGACATCTTCCCCTCACAAGTCTCAACTGTAAACACCCATCACCAGGAGGCTCCACCCGGTGGGCAGGGCCTACTCAGTAGAATGAATATCTGAGTTCTCAGACTCGATCCGCAGATTGAGAAAGACTCTTGGATGAGATTCAAAATATCTTGTTTTTCTAGAAACAATGTCTAGCTGATACAACTGAAGCTTTTTCTACCACAGTAACATAATCATTAAAATATTAAATAAACAAGCAAAGCAAATGCATTTGACTGAGCTTTATATTTTATGTTGACAGACTGCCACAATAAAATGCCATACATTAACTCCAGGGTTACGGAGTTAGAAGCGCGGATCCGCTGTTTAGAGGAGCTTAAGTCCAGTTATAGTTCGGTTTTAGCGCGAGGGCTACCGGACCGCGCTGCAGGGCGTAGCATTAGCATTAGCAGTAGCAGTAAGGCCGAGCTCAGCCCCTCAGCGTCTCCCGTTCAGCCGGGACTAGACCAGGAACAGAATAGGGACCATTTTGTGACAGTTCGGAGGGGACAAGGCGCTAAACGCCGAACCTCAGAGCGCCGTGAGCTTCACGTCTATAATAGGTTTTCTCCCCTCAGCGATCACACGCCCGCTGAACACACGAGAGAAACTCTTGTAATCGGGAGTTCTATTGTTAGAGACGTGAAGCTGCCAGCTGCTAGCGTTAGGTGTTACCCGGGGGCCAGAATGGGTGACATCGAAGGAAACCTTAGGATCTTAAAGCGGAGTAGGACCCGTTTCCGGCGAGTCGTGGTTCACGCAGGCGGTAACGACGCCCGGGCACTGTAATATTTTCTGGTCCCCTGCCCAATCGGATCAATGCTGAATTGTACAGCCGTCTCTCAGCATTCAACAACTGGTTATCCAGATGGTGCCCTCAAAACAACGTTGTCTTTATTGATAACTGGAGTGCGTTTTGGGGAAAGCCCGGGCTCATACGCAGGGATGGCATCCATCCGACTTCGGAGGGTACATCCCTATTAGTTCGGAATTTGACCGATAGTCTTAGTCGTGTTAAGTGACCATCTAGGGATGAGCCCCAGGTGCAGAGCAGCAGTTCAAGACGCTCCTCTGTCGCTGAACTCTCGCCCGTTCTGTTACATGTGAAGTGTTCAGATTCAAGACAGATAGAGACTGTGTGTGTCCCTCGTGTCCCTCGTACAAATAATGCCAAAAAGTCACATCTCAGAAAAACTATTTCAGGCGTCAGACCAAATAACTTAAGGAAAATAACAATCACAAATGACACAAATACACAAATGAATAAACACGTAAAATGTGGACTGCTAAACATTAGAGCAATTTCCTCCAAATCGCTCTTAGTTAATGAATTAATTAGTGACTATAACATAGATCTTCTAGCTCTAACTGAAACGTGGCTTCAACAAGACGACTACGTCAGACTAAATGAGTCCACCCCACCCAGCCATGTTAACTTTCAGACTGCCAGGAGCACAGGCCGAGGTGGTGGTGTGGCAGTGATCTCACACTCAAGCCTACTCATGAGCCCTAAAACTAACAATGCATTTCACTCATTTGAAAGCCTTATGCTGTCAATCACATGTCCAAATATGAAAAACCAAAAAGGAGTTTTGTTCATAGTTATCTACCGACCTCCTGGTCCCTATTCAGAGTTTTTAACAGAGTTTTCTGACTTTATATCAAACTTAGTGTTAGCCTGGGATAAAATAGTTATAGTTGGAGACTTTAATATCCACGTGAACATGAGTGATGACGCTCTCAGTAATGCCTTCAGCGCCTTGTTAGACAGCATTGGTTTCACTCAGAATGTAAATAAAGCGACTCACACTCACAAGAACACTCTGGATCTTGTCCTAACGTATGGAACAGAGATTAGTGACCTCATTGTCCTCCCTCAAAACCCTATATTGTCAGATCATTTCCTAATTACCTTTCAGTTTATTCTTAAAGATCATCCAGTCCCACAAAATAAAGTTATAATGAAAAGGACAATATCTGAAAAATCTATCTCAAAATTCAAAGAAATAATAGAGCCAATATTCAGTGACATGTCATGTGATCACGTCATGTGATCATGTCATGTGATCACGTCATGTGATCCTGCTGAGAACAGCTTTAGTCCCAGTTTAAGTGATCAATGTGTCGACTTGACCATGAATTCTCTGAAGTCTGCTCTTGACGTTGTCGCGCCGTTAAAACAGAAGGTCATTAGGCCAAAGCGCGCCTCCCCATGGTACAACCAAGAACTGCGTTCACATAAACAAAGAGTTAGAAAGTTAGAGGGATTATTTCGTCGCTCTCACACCGAAGAATCCCTAAAAGCATGGAAAAGTTGCCTGCTGTCCTATAAGCAGGCTCTGCGTAAGGCCCAAACCAGATATTATTCAAATCTAATAGAAGTCAACAAAAGTAACACTAAATTACTTTTCAGCACTGTAGCTAGGCTAACAAACTGTCACAGTGCAGTAGAGCCCTCAATCCCAGCTACACTTAGCTCTGATGATTTCCTCCTATTTTTTAATAATAAAATAAAAACAATCAGAGATAAATTAGATGAAATTACCCCCGCTATTAGCCCTGAACTAGCCCAAGCTGTAAATCTAACGTCCCATATAAATCCACCTGTAAACCTAGAAAGGTTCACAGCTGTTGATCAAGCAGAGATAACTTCAGCTATTATGTCCTCTAAAAGCTCAACTTGTGTCCTAGACCCCATTCCAAGCAGACTCCTCAAAGACATTCTTCCCCTAATTATAGACCCTATTCTTAATATAATAAATACTTCACTCGAAAGTGGCTATGTTCCACAGTCCTTCAAACATGCAGTCATTAAACCTCTTCTGAAAAAGCCTAATCTAGATCCCGACCTATTGGTAAACTACAGACCTATTTCAAATCTTCCCTTCGTCTCTAAAATCCTTGAAAAAGTTGTAGTAAAACAGCTTTGTCGCCACCTGCAGGACAATAACTTATTTGAAGTTTTCCAGTCAGGGTTCAGAACCCACCACAGCACTGAAACTGCACTAGTTAAAGTCACAAATGATTTGTTATTAGCCGCTGACGATGGACTGGTCTCAATCCTGGTTCTGTTGGACCTCAGCGCAGCGTTTGACACCATCGACCACAACATTCTACTGCAGAGGTTAGAATGTGATGTAGGTGTTGGAGGAACAGCCCTCAGCTGGTTTAAATCCTATCTATCTGATAGGTTCCAATTTGTTAATGTAAACCAGAGCTCCTCACCAAGCTCTAAAGTAATTTACGGTGTGCCACAAGGTTCGGTACTCGGTCCAATTCTGTTTACTCTTTATATGCTACCATTAGGCAACATTATCAGAAAGCATGGCATTAACTTCCACTGCTATGCAGATGACACTCAGCTGTATTTATCAATGAAACCTGATCAGAGCGATCAAGTAGACAGACTTAGTACTTGTGTGAAGGAGATAAAAACCTGGATGACACTAAACTACCTGCTTCTTAACCCTGAAAAAACCGAGGTCATTGTGCTTGGCCCTAAGCATCTACGAGACGCTCTATCTGAGCAGATAGTCACACTGGACAATGTCAGTGTAGCCTCCAGTTCTACTGTAAGAAACCTTGGAGTCTTATTTGACCAGGAGCTCTCATTTAAAGCTCATATAAATCAAGCTTGTAAAACAGCCTATTTCCATTTGCGCAACATCGCCAAAATCAGAAGAATCCTGCCTAAAAGTGATGCCGAAAAACTTATCCATGCATTTGTAACGACTAGATTAGACTACTGTAACTCCCTGCTTGCAGCGTGTCCTAAAAGCTCCATAAAAAGCTTTCAACTGGTTCAAAATGCAGCAGCAAGATTACTAACAGGAACAAAAAGAAGAGAGCACATTACGCCAGTGCTGAAGTCTCTTCACTGGCTCCCCGTCGAGTCTAGAATCAAATTCAAAATTCTACTCTTGACCTACAAAGCCATAAATGACATGGCCCCATCCTACCTCAAAGATGCTATAGTACCATATCATCCAAACAGAGCTCTTCGCTCTCAGAATGCCGGCCTTCTGGTGGTTCCAAGAGTCTCTAAAAGTACTGTAGGAGGTAGAGCGTTTAGCTACCAAGCGCCTGTGTTATGGAATCAGCTCCTGACCCATGTTAAATATGCTGACACAGTCTCTTCATTTAAGTCCAGGCTTAAAACGTTCCTCTTCGAAATCGCTTATGGTCAGAGTAGTTAGGAACATAAACATAAACCCACAGCTTCAGCTACGCTGCCCTAGGAGTAACTATGCTGGGGGAAGTATGACAGCTTGAGCACTGTCCTCTTCTTCTGACTACTTATGCTATCAAACAATATTTATTTTTTGATTCCACTTGCAAACTGTTCACCGCCTTCTTTTCTTTCTCTCACTTCTGAGGACCTGTGGACCCAGATGCCCCTCCCCTGGTGAAGTGGTCCCTACCCTGTGTGGACGGTCCCTCTTCTGCCTGAAGAGTGGGTCCAGCTCGCCTCCGACGGTCCCTCTTCTGCCTGAAGAGTGGGTCCAGCTCGACTCAGACGGTCCCTCTTCTGCCTGAAGAGTGGGTCCAGCTCGACTCAGACGGTCCCTCTTCTGCCTGAAGAGTGGGTCCAGCTCGACTCCGACGGTCCCTCATCTGCCTGAAGAGTGGGTCCAGCTCCAGTCTCCTCGTGTCCGTCTGTCCGTCTGTGAGAGTCGGATCTCTCCTTCACTGGAACTCCTCCAGGTTTCTACGCTTTTTTCCCAAAGAGGTTTTTTTTGTAGTTTTTCCTGGCCGAGAAGGAGAGTCTAAGGACAGAGGACCCTGGGACATCGTCCCTCGCCACCACAGACATTGTCTGACTTCATCGCCACCACAGACATTGTTGATTCATTTCTCCCTGTGGCCCTCAGAGGCAACTGTTGTTGTGATTTTGGGCCTTACAAAAATAAATTGATTTGATTTGATTTGATTAAGCACGTGTCGGCCTGTCCTCAAGCAGTGAAAGACATCGCTTAAACTAAATTATTGGATTAGAAAGAGCAGCGACGCACACCAACAGAACACGCTTATTTTAGTCCTATTTTAGTTTATTTGGATCAAACTCACCACATTGCTGTTACCCCACATTTACTCCTGCTACCAAATAGTGGTTATAACGAAAGTTTTTCAACTTCACGCGACTCATCAAAACTCAACATGGGTCATGCTTTCTGGACTGTGGAGGATTTTTTGCTGCAGTTCCAATGGACTGGTCACTAGTCCAACCCAGGACAGCTTTATCCACGGGTTTCTTCGATACCCAAGGATAACTGGTTTCTCGCTTCGGACTTTTCTGTCGTCCAATCACGATCAGTACAAATACGTGCTGAGACAAGGAAATAAAACAAAAAAAATTCCATCTTAAACTGTTGAGTGGTGGCACCACCTACTGGATACAAGGGGAAACCACAGAGTTTGCGGTGTTGGAAATAAGCTATCACATAGTTGTGTTATGTCGCGCTTTATCACAGAAGGAAGTTCCTAGTTTGTGAATCCTGTTTTTATTCACTGACATTGGAAATAAACGTTTTTCTGATTCTGAGATCTCAATGTAATTTTGTGTGGTAATTTTTTTTTTTTTTAAATAAAAAGCAATAGCAACAATAATATAAAATATAGCCGCAAGCGGCAATGATCGGCCCTCGCCACGCCGCCGCCGCCACGCCGCAAGAGGAGGGGGCGCTAACGCGCCCCAATTGTCCTTTTAGTACGCCTACTGCTGAATCTGTGACGCTGTCACATCTTCTCCCCTTTGTTTTACCATCAAAAAGCAATTTTATTTTGAATTCTTGGCAGAATATGCGGCTTTGCCGCACAGACACCGTGACTCTTAGAATAAAAATGTGGGTAACTTTTGATGGTCCACCCCTGAAGATGAGTCTCACCAAATTTCAGGTAATAGGGCTAAAGCCCTGGGAGGAGTTTGTGAAAGTCTAGAGTGTAAACATGTTCTGGCGATTTCCCCATTGGAATAACGTGGGAGGTTTTGGTCATCGCTACAGCAACGCCATAACAATTATGACATGGGTCTCATTGACTTTTTTGATGGGGATGCCAAAATTGAGTTGTGTGTCAAATTTCATATAATTTCGCAAAACTAAACATTTAACCTCCATATAAAATCTGTAGGGGGCGCTGTGGTGCCAAATTAATTAATTTCACTTCAAGTAGGTTTAGGGCAAAGAGTTTAACAACTGATTCTAATTTGACGCAATTCGGACTTTATTGGCGCAAACGGCAGAAATTTTAAATATGGAAGATTTCTGAAATTCTAGCTACAGTTTGCGGCTTCGCTTGAAAGCTCTAAGCCTTCCCCATGCCGCCATGGGGTGGAATCATCATTACGAGCGCTTCCCCGCTCGTCACTCCCTATCCCGTCGGGGTGCCCCACCCACTCCCCATAGACTTCCATTGATTTGAGCAGAAACAAGCATGGCTCATGCCTGCGGCATGGATTCTCGCGTACGGGACGATGAGTCAACAATGAGTGAATGGACTATTTCTGTCATAGCAGGAGTAAGTATGCATGATCCATGCCTTCGGCATGGGCTAGTTCACTGTACTTTCCAGGGGCGACTAGTCAGGAGCGACGGGACAGTTGCAACGCTGCCTTTGGCAATAGGCCCTCCGCCCTGCTGGGGCTCGGGCCTAATAATATTCCGATGCGAAAACAATGTTTCCCATTTTTCAAATATCATTAACTACACATTTTCGGAAAGCGCTTGCGCTTTCCTAACTCATGGTGTGGGTCCCTGGTCACTGACGGGTACTTTCGTTAATTTTGAGTGGGCTCCGCCCACTTTGTGTTTTTGGCCCTCTATACAGTAATAATGTTCAATTTTTGCATTACATGCTTAAATGCACGGAACATGCAAGAGATGGGGAACGTATTTGTGAGCTACCTAGGGCAAATGAGTGCTTTATATTGGGATGGCATCCCAATGTAAAGTGCTCGTTTAGTGCGCACTTTTGCACGGGCTTCGCCCGTTTACAACGGTAATGTTCCATTTTCCTACTACTAATTAGTATGCACGGGGCGTGCATGAGTGAAGGAGTGCGTTAGTGAGTGTTTGGAAGTGGCGCTTCGTGCTCGATTTCGTGCGCACTATGTGCGCACTTTCGCAACCGTGCTTCGCACGGCCTTACGAGATTAATAGGCCTCTCGCCAGCTTGTGGCGCTCGGGCCTAATAATAATATTTTTAGCAAAAACAATATAGCCGTTTCCACTATAACAACAAATTATTCGTTTTGCTATTTCCATAAGGACAAGATAATCTTAATAAAACAACATAAAACAGCTTAAAGTAACACAAATTATACATTATAACAGAGCTTCTCAAACTTTTTCTGGCGCAGCATCTTGGGAGATAAATTATAGGATTTTAAAGGGTCTTTTACCAGGGTTAGATCTCCTGCACAACAAAAACATGGCAAGCTTCTGTTATTTACTCAAGTATAATAAAAAAATAAGTAAAGGACAGCAAACTACTGTAAATAAACCTTGATATTGCAGTGCAATTTACTGGCAGCGAGTTTAATTTGAATATAATTTTTACCTTTGTTGTGAAGGTGTCATGGCCGATGCCATCGGACGAAGCTAGACCAGTGATCCAGCCTCGAAGACCACTTTCCATGGTGTTGATGAAGCTGGATTTACCAGCACCAGTTGGTCCATAAAGCGAAACCCTGATGTGCTTGACCTCCTCTTGGTCAGGTTTGAATTCGATAATGTACTTCTTATAGTCATCTCTGTTGCTAAACATCAAGAATAAAAAAAAATAGAAAGAAAATTATGAAATAAAATAAATATGGTGCTGCTCAGTGGCAGCATGTATCATATGCCAGGCTCCAAGTGAAGCTGGCAGCAGTGTCGTGAGTTTGAATCCCGACTCCGACAAAGTACTGCATGTCCTCTCTTCTCTCTGATCCCAAATTTCACGCTTTCTAATAAAGCCTTCGGGCAAAAAAATTAATAAATACAAAAATAAATTAAAAATCAAATAGATATGATAATACGTATGATCTTACCGTGAGGAAACATTCCTCCAGGGTTCCCATGTTTTTTTAAAAGGCCAAAGGGAAGACATATCTGATAAACAAAGATCATGTAATAACAGTAAATTGTATTTAAAATATACCAAATACCTTTTGTGAGTAACTGTCCAGTGTGTTACCTCTGCGTTCAGATGTCCGTCTAAAACTGCAGTCCTTTTGGTTCAGTTTTATCTGTGGTTATTTATAAACTTAAAAAAAATGGTTTCTGTTGTTTAAACTGGTCCAGTGAACTTGTTATCTCAAAACAATGAGCCATCATCTGTGGTACTTAGGGGTGTGTGTACTTATGCAATGTACATGCAATGTCATGGACAAATGTCATGCCAAACTTCTGTTTAAGGCAAGGCAAGGCAAGTTTATTTGTAGAGCACATTTCATACACAAGGCAATTCAAAGTGCTTCACAGCAGGAAAAATGCATTCAAATCACAAAGAAATTACAGAAACAGAAATACAATAAAATTAACTAAATTAAAAATTATCAATCCAACTGATTTTCTAAACTAATAAAATCACAAACAAAAGAGAAGAGTGCAAAGAAAAAATCCTTTCAGTTATATGTGCAGCTAAACAAAACTGTTTTTAGCTTAGATTTGAACATTGTCAGAGTTGAAGCCTGTCTCACATCTTCAGAAAGACTGTTCCAGATTTTAGCTGCATAAAACTGAAACGCAGATTCCCCATGTTTTGTCCTGACTCTGGGCACCAGCAGGAGGCCGGTCCCTGAGGTCCTCAGAGTCCGAGATGGTTCATATGGCACTAACATATCCAAGATGTACTTTGGTGCTAGGCCATGGAGAGACTTGTACACAAGCAGAGCTGCTTTAAAGTCTATTCTCTGAGCCACAGGGAGCCAGTGCAGAGACCTGAGAACAGGACTAATGTGATCATACTTCCTGGTTCTAGTCAGGACCCGAGCAGCAGCGTTCTGGATGTACTGCAGCTGTTTTACAACTCGTTTGGAGAGACCAGTGAGCAGGCCGTTACAGTAGTCTAATCTACTGGAGACAAACGCATGGATAAGTCTCTCTAAATCTGGTTTTGACACTATATTTTTGATTTTGGCAATGTTTTTTAGATGGTAAAAAGCTGCTGATGTTATTGATTTGACGTGGCTATTAAAGTTCAAGTCTGAGTCCATTATTACCCCCAGATTTCAAATTTGGTTTGTAGGTTTTAGAGCGAGACTCTGGAGGTGACCGCTAACACTTTCTCTTTGTTTCTGTGGGCCAAAAACGATTATTTCAGTCTTGTCTGAGTTCAGCTGGAGAAAGTTGTTTTGCATCCACAAACTGATCTGTTGGATGCAGTGACAGAGTGAATCTACTGGTCCATAGTCACCTCCCGACAGTGAAACATAGATCTGAGTGTCGTCTGCATAATTGTGATAGGACACATTTTCACTGCGTATCAACTGACCTAACGGCAGCATGTAGAGGTTGAACAGAAGGGGACCCAGGACTGACCCTTGGGGCACTCCACAGGTCAGGGTCATGTGGTCTGAGACACAGCTACCAATTTCAACAAAGTACTTCCTGTCTTCCAGATAGGACCTTAACCAGTTTAGGGCAGTGCCAGTGATGCCCACCCAGTCCTCTAGTCTCTGTAAGAGGATCCCATGATCGACAGTGTCAAAAGCAGCACTCAGATCTAACAGAATTAAGACTGAGGCTTTGCCCGTGTCAGTGTTCAGGCGGATGTCATTTGTCACCTTGACAAGAGCAGTCTCAGTGCTGTGATGAGGTCTAAAACCTGACTGAAAAACATCAAATGAGTTGTTTATTAAGAGGAAATCTGTGAGCTGTTGGTAAACAACCTTTTCAAGGACTTTGCCCAAAAATGGCAGATTAGAGATGGGCCGGTAATGACTCAGTACTGCGGCATCAAGACTGCTCTTCTTTAGGAGAGGCTTTATGACCGCAGTTTTCAAAGACATTGGGAATGTTCCAGATTGAAGCGACATGTTAACTATGTAAGTGAATGGTGCTAACAAACTGTTCAGCACAGACTTTAGAAATCTGGTGGGTAACACATCAAGGCAGTTAATCTGTTTACTGTGGCAAACAGGACACGCGAGTTGTTACTGCAGCTTCCAATTATTTCAGAAAAATATCTTTCCCTAGTTCTACATAAGATTAGGTTGTACATGTTCAGCTTTTCTTTGTAAATCTCTTTTTGAACCTGGAGCTTTGACTTGCGCCATTTCCGTTCGGCCCTGCGGCACTCCCTTTTCTGTGCCCTGACCGAATCATCATTTCTCCACGGCGCCTTCTGCTTATTTTTAACCATTTTAGCCTTTATAGGGGCGATGGTGTCCAGAACATTCAAAACACTAGATGTAACAGAGTTCGACAAATCATTTACATTAGAACATGAGACATTTTCAAAGTTTATCATTTCCATAAACAGTGCACCTGTGCCATCACTTATGTGTCTCCTCTGAACAACTGCAGGACCAACCGGAGGTTGGGGAGAAACAGACAGGTCAAAGAAGACACAGAAATGATCAGACAGAGCAACATCGATCACATTAACATTTGAAATATTTACCCCCTTTGTAATTATGAGATCTAGAGTGTGTCCTTTGCTGTGGGTGGGGCCTCTCACATGCTGAGTAAGACTGAAGGTTTCAAGGACAGCATCAAGCTCTTTAGCGTTTCTGTCACAAACATTATCAACATGCACGTTGAAATCACCTGTAATGACCAAACCATCAAAGTCTGTGCATATGACGGAAAGCATCTCAGTAAAATCATCAATAAAACTTTGGCAGTGCTGGGGAGGCTTGTATAAAACAATGAAGAGAATGGATGGAGACCGTTTTAGCTCCATTTTAAAGGATACATACTAAAATGATGAAAACACCCCAAAAGACAACCTGCGGGTAATTATTTCAATCCTTAAAGACAGCACAGACTCCACCCCCTTTTTTGTTTTCTCGTGTTTCAGATTCAAACTTAAAGTTGGGTGGAGCAGATTCTATCAGAACTACATTTCCTGTGTTTTTGTCAAGCCATGTTTCAGTTAAAAACATAAAATCAAGATTATAAGAAGAAATAAAATTATTAATTAAGAGAGATTTGTTACATAAGGATCTGACATTTAGCACAGCAAGTTTCAGACTAGTTTCAGTGGGACTGGGCTTTATCTTTTCACAGGGAATATGAATCACATTTCTCAGATTGGGCCTGACTCGCATTTTGTTTTTCCATCTGTGTGATGATGTGACTACAGAAATAGCACTAGGGGGGGCTCTTTTTACATAGGGCCCCGGGTTGGTTTGATTTTTAATGTGACAATAAGTCCCGGCAACGCTGAGACCCAGTGCATCCTAGCTATGGGAGATACCAGGTAAAAGGCGAGGTTGGATGGGTGGTGGGGCTTTTGTAGCCAAGGAGAGTTTGGGACCAGGTGAGAGGCGAGGGGGGATGGGTGGTGGGGCTTTTGTTGGTGTAGTCGGCATAGCCCTTGCTATATTGGGCGTGAGTGGAGCCATCTTAATGCCTGATTTGATCAGACTTTCAAAAGTGCTGGGAAGGCCCATGGGTGAGAGTGGAGATGAGAAGGAGAATGATGAATCTTTAGTGGGAGTAGATGTTGCAGGGGGAACCCAGGGCTGGTGTGAAGGCAGGGGTGATGACAGGGATGTTGTTGGGCTTGTCACAGATGGGTCCAAGGCCTTTGAAGATTGTTCCTTTGCTGGAGGCGGTGGAGGTGAATGTGGAGCAGCTGGAGCTGAATCCTCCTTGCTGGTGGTGGTGGAGCAGCTGCTGATGAATCCTTTGGTGGAGGCTGAGGTTGTGGTGCTTTTGATGTTGAAACATTGGCTCGGTCTCTGGCTGAGGGAGCAGGAATTCTTCTCTCATTCCTCTCTTCTCTAACTATCTGCTCAGGACCCTGTCCAGGCCCAGTCCAATGCCTCAGAGCGTGGAGCAGGTTCTCTGTCAGCACCCTCACTCCACCTCTGCATAGGTGGGGGCCATTTCTATTAAACAGGTCCTCTCGTTTCCAGAATAGATAGAAGTTCTCAATGTAGTGTAGTCCTCTCGGGGAGCACTCTTTGGACAGCTATGTGTATTTTGGCCACGTCATCTTTCCTTTTTTCATTTAATTCCATCTCTGAAAGTGGTAAAAATCTGTTGGTGAGCTGTATTTTAGGTGACTTCACGTTATCTTTGTATCGTTTAGGCTTTGCTCCAAGTTTGTTCCAAGAAACAGCCTGGTCTTTCTGGTTTTTAGACAGTTTTGGAAACGACACAGAGTCACTGCGGTTTAGGTTGAAAGTAGCAGTTTTTCTTGTAAAAAGTGTGCTCTTCTTACCGTCGGTTGACACAGGAATGGTATCGTGAAGAACTTTTTCAGATTCCAAAACAAATATCCGTGTTTTCAGCTCATTAATTTCTTGTTGATATTTCCGACAGCGTTCACAGTCTTTTTCACTTCTTCTCCCGGACATGTCGCTGGCGTCAGATATGTCGTTAAAACTGGAAAAATGTTCTTAAAATCCTTGGTTTACTTGAAAAAGTCTAAAGCAAAAATGTTTAGAAGACAAAAACTGATTAAAAAGCAAAATAAATAAGGAAAGCAGCGATATCAAGCGGAGCGAGCAAAAAAGCGTGTGCACTCTTCGGAAGCAGGAAGCAATCTCAATGTCCAGAAACTAAATACCGCTGCCCGTTGTCATATCACAGGATGAGCCACGATGAACATTGTGTTGTTACGAAATAACAAAGAACATCTGATCTGAAATTAATCTATCGAGGCTTTGTCCTCATTTACTGGTGTGATCTAATGTCTTTAGTGAGGACGTGGCATTCACGCCTCCTGCTTTGGCGTAACATGTTTTTCCTGCTTTAAGAACAGACGGGACTCCTGGAGGAACATTCTTGTGTTTTTACTGTGTGACTTATAAACTAAATAAATCATCATGATTGGATTAAAGACAACTCTGCTCAAGTTTTTAGTTTTATTCTTTGAAAATCTTTGAATACAAAATCCACAACAGTACCATAAAACAATGTTAAAAGTTTAGGGCCCCGGCTCAGTGGTTGGGGACCCCTGATGTAAACAAATGTAGAGACATGCATGAAGTGGCATAACAGGGCCGCTGAACTGTCTGATTAAAAGACCTATATCTCAAAACACAAGTCTTCTACAGAGCACATGTCCTCTTCCTTGTCTCTATTGTATTTATCAGTACAGTCGATCAGTCTGCAAATGAGAATAAACAGAAGCTGCGACATAAGACAAGATGACTACAGACGTGTTACCTGAGGGCACTGTTTGGTGTCTATCTCTGAGAGTTTAAATGTTAAGCTTGTACTTATGTATTATTTGCTGATGTCTCTACGTCTTAAAAAAATCACCAACAAATGGATCACAAATACTCAAAAAGCCTTTTATTTACAAGACATAACAACTAAACCAATCACTCACAATGACTCAAACTGACTCTGCCTGCTACACCATATGTTATATGTTCAATGTAGCACCAGTTGTCCTCTATAAGTCTTCGAAATGACATGACTCCAACCTCTGAGTTTGGAGGAGTGGGTGCCAGAGGTTTAAGTCACAGATTTGTCATGGATCGCATCCGCATTGAGCTCAAAGTCCCCGATGAAAGCCCCAGTCTCACGTCACACAATGCACAAGTCTCATGAACGCGCCTGGACAGAAAGTGAAACCATGAAACCAACAAGAAAATCTGACTCAGAATCTGATATTGAATCAACAGTTCATAGTTCACTCTATCAGCTATTTTCATCTCCGTATCGACTAGTGAGAAACGTGAATGCACAATAGAACATTAAGAAAGTTAGAGCATCGTGATATTGTCAAATAAACTAATCAAGTATTAAAAACTTTGTACATAACTTGAGTTGGAATTTTTAAGAGGACATTGGGCTGTTTGTTTGGTTCTTTTCTCAAACTGCGTCCTTGCTGTCCTCACAATTTCAGACCTTAAAAAACCCCAACCTCAGCGGACCCCAGGGAAACGACTTCACCGGTCGTAGTTCCATGTCAACCCAGCTCTACTTGGCCCGGTCCCAGTTCTTTGCGGTCGGACTGCACATCAAAACAAAAGATTGAAATCTAACTTGAGGGGCAGAACTTCCGACAGAGCAGCGCCTCCAGTCGGCGTTTCAGCACATTTACAAGTCTCAGGCCGTTGCTTCGATATAAATACCTTTTACTCCTCCATTCCTCTGTTTGCCTCGGTGAAAGTGAAGCCCAGCGAGAGCCTCATCAGAGCAGCCTTTGTGCCACCATTAGCCCCGAGTCTGGTCACAGCTCCATGTTTCGCGACCACAGCGGAGACTTAACAGGACGACGGGGGATTACATTGATCCGGAGTGCGCGGCGTTCGAGGCCGGACCGGGCGGATGAAAAAACACCGAAATAATGATGTCTGAACAAGTTTGTGCCTCTGCAGCAGAAGAGAGCGGTCCCAGCGCTCAGGATGTGTCTTCTGTAACTCCTCCACTGTTAAGGACGCATCAGTGAGAGGGACAGCGAAGCATTGTGCAGCATTATGTCACCGGAGTGTGTTTGTTAAGAAAATGCAGGATTATAAGAGATTTAAACTGACAAACTGTCGTGCTAAAGGCTAAAAAGATCAATCTGATCCAGCCGTGAATCCATCTGAACTGTGTCACTTTCATGTCTAATTACTTGTCGTAGCTTTAGTAAATGTTTATCTTAGTTTGACATCAGGCCAGTTGCAGTTTGTGAAGATTAATTGAAAAATGTAAGTTGAAAATTACAGGAAGTAGCAACACATTGATTTATATTTAATAAAAAATGCAGACCATTTCCACACAACTGATGTAATGTTATATACATACTAGAATAATCAGAAAAGGTTTATTGTCATTATCAGTGAACCAGGCTAGGAACTTGAGATAAGATAAGACGTTCCTTTATTGTCCACACATGGGGAAATTTCGTTGCTCTGGTGATTCGGTGCAACATACAATGATGAACACTAATGAAGCAAAATATATCAAATAATGCGTTAAAGAAAAGCAATTCAAATCTACTATTAGTTAATAACAATTTTACAGTGACATTTACAGATGGAGTGCAGCTTGTTGTGGGTTTGATTACTGAAAGTCTGTTTACATCCTGTCTCTGGTGGCCACAGTGGGGGAGGTGGGGGGGTCCGGGGCTGGGTTGGCAGAGGTGGCCACAGTGGGGGAGGGGGTGGTGCTCTCGAATGAAATGTGTCGAGTTCAGCCATTTTCAGCCATTTTACGGTCGTCTGCATACATGTTATCATGAGTATATAGGTATTCTTATTTGTCAAAAGTACAACTATTTGTGTACCGTATTTTCTGGACTATAAGTTGCACCAGCCAAAAAATGCATAATAGAGAAGAAAAAAACATGGATAAGTTACACTGGAGTATGAAATGCAGTTGCAAGTGTGAGAATAACAAATAATATCACATAAGTTGCTCCGGAGTATAAGTATATAAGTATAAATATAAGTCGCACCCCGGCCAAAACTATGAAAAAAGGTGCAACTTATAGTCCAGAAAATACGGTAATTCATATGGATTTTGGCCTTTATTTACAGTATGGTTATTTAAGTGTTCTACCTGTGTATGTTGCCCATGTCTAACAAGGAAGCAAAACCATAAACTTCTTCAATCAATCTTAAACACGTTGTTACAGAATGTGCAGGGTCTGAAACCTTCTTTTCTTCCGGATTGTTCCAACAAACCAAGTATTTTTTGACAAAGAAAAGAACAATTGTGAGAAACCCCAGTGCCCTCAACTGTACTTACCTTCATGGTACACGATATTTTGTCAATCCATCCGAAACGTGCTAATAAATGTCATAGTTGAAGTTGTACCAAATTTTTACCTGCTCCTGGTATGTTTTTAAAAGCCGCTGTTCGGGTCAAATTTAGACCACAGAGTGCATTCTGCATCTAATTATTGTGCATTTTATTCTCCGAAAACCAGGAAATGTGCTGTTTGCATGCAAGCTGTTATTAACTTTACTGCCCGGTTTAGAAAAGTTGTGAAAAATACTTATAAACAGTTTTAAATGACCTAGTTATGTTCTTTTTAAGATGGTGAAAAATACAACAAAGTGCATTAATATCGCTTTAAGCCTTGTTTTACTACTAATGTTACATTTATCAATACATTTCTCTTAATTTTGAAGATGGTAAAGGAGATATAGTTCACTGTAGGATAAACTCGATGTTCTGTTTATTTATTTATCATATTTTCACTGTGGTATCATGTATTAAGCCTTTTCCTTAATATGGAAATTGCGTTTGACAGCTCAGCAACGCCACAGCGCTGATGCAGAACGAGGCAGTCAAAACTCCCTGGATGTTTTCCCCTCTTACCTTTACCTCCAAACAGGGTATTTTTAGTCCAAAACGCTGCCGATCCGACGTCTGTTAATTACAGCCTTCAAGCAGGCAGCAGGCGCCTCCGAGCTGCTATTCCTGGCCGGCACCGGGGACGAGGCGAGACGAGCCGAGCAAAATTAAACCCGGTTATTGTGGATTTAGGGCAGCTCCGAGGCAGAAGCTGGCTGAGCGGTTTTACTACGGCGGCCCGCGGCAAACGCCAGGAAAAAGGAAAACAAACACATCAATACGAGCGTTCTAGATGAGAGTTTTGAGCTGGATTCTGCGAAATGCTTTCTGATAAAACTGTATCACTGAACTGAGATTTGGTAAATATTTATATGGTATTTGTGTTCATTTTTCAACGGCGATTAGCTGCTTTTACACCTAAAGAGAGAAACGCTTTAAACATCGTGGTCCGCTCAGCTAAAGCAAACTGTGACCTGTGACCTGCCTGTTCTTGAGGCTCTTTACAAGCTCTTTACATGAAGATAAGTTTGGAATCTTAAGTCCGGGAGCAGGACCACGCCCCTTCCTGTGGCCACACTATTTAAGCATCCAGGTCAAATACACCTGTGTTCATGACTTCGTGCCCCTCCCTACCACCCTCTTTTTACTAATTGTTCTAATTTATCTCCTAGACGGGGGTATCGAGGCCCGGGAGCCTTCAGCCCTCAAGCCCCAAAACGGCATCCATTTCTGTACGTTTGTGTTGTTCATGTTTCTCGCCTGCCAATAAACACTTTGCATCGTAGCTGGGGGCGTGGTCCTTGCTCGTGGAAAGCTCTTTTAAACCGGGCCCTTCGAAGCGTTCAGGACTCTGATCACCCTGGCAGAGTCATCTCGTCATCGAGCTAAAAGCTTCTTCCCACGAGCCGTCACTAGCCTGAGCAATGCACTTTTTTTTATTTTTAACATATTCACTTTTTTGCTTGCTTACTTTCACAGAGAATATACTGTACAATTATTATTCTTAAAAAAAAACAAAAAATGGCAGGACCAGAGAAAAACAAAAAAGAAGTTTGTATTTTAAAATAAAAAAGGCACCCTAAGAAAAGGTTCAGGCACACAAGGTCCAAAATAAAAGTTTTTTTCACATTTTTCCATTTCCAAGTTGAGTCTATGTGTGATTTTTCTCTTTTTTCTTTTCATTGTCACTGTGTCAAATTTTCCATGGAAATTTTAGCGTTTTGGAACTTATGTCCATCGTTTGTTCACGTGGTCGTTTTTGATGTTTTGTTGTGCACGTTGAGCTTTTTTGCACATGTCTTTCCAATATGTCTTTTAACTGCAAATGGATATTAAAATAAACTAATCTAACTGTCAGATTGCAGATTGGTTGGCCTGGTTCATGTTGCATATCTCTGTAATTACTGAGCTACATCCGCATGAAAGAAAAACTTAATTAAAAATGTCAAAAATGTTTAAGTTTTTCATCAATAACACACTTAATTTGTAAATATTCTCCATTAGCAGCTTTCAGTCACAATATTTCAACCTCAATTTGGTTAAAAATGTATAAAAAATCTCAATAGCAACACTCGTTTGACTATCTTCTACTAAAGTAATCGTTTCAGTATCAATTGGTTCGTTTGACAACCCAAAAGAACCTCGAAACAAGCTTACAAAAGCTCAAACTCGACTCCCTCGCCATTTTTCACTCCCGCTGCTCAGTGTTTCCAGATGTAACGCCAACGGTAGATGAAAAAACACGACTAACGAGAGCCACGCCAAACGTTTTATGTCTGCGCCGCGCCGAACCTCAGCTCGTTATCCCGGAGCTAAACTTGGAGATCGGATCGCTTAAAGCCCCGGCGCTCCTTCACGTCAGACGGGTGAAAACGCACATGTGTCTTTGGCCTGACGCGAGCGCGATGGAAGCGGCAGCTGAAGACGGCGCGGGGAAAGGTAAATTAGCCGTGAGCGATGCCACGGATCGACTCCAAACGGACGGGTTTAGATGCAGATCTTCTCAGGCGGGAGTGACGAGGACGAGCGGGTCACAAATGGCGGCTGGTTTGGAGTCGATCGCGAGGAGAAGTGGCTCAAATCGCAGAGTTGGTTTGAAAGGACGGTCTCGCAGTGATGTTCAAGGCATGGATCAGTTGCCAAAAGGTCATGTAATAAATACTTTTTGGGGAAAGAAGATAAAATAAACAAAATGGTAGAATGGCAACCTAATTGTCATATTGGTATTAGCACTATTTGAATGTTCATCGACTGAAAATGAGTAGGTGAAGGCAAAGAACGTTGGCTTGTAGAGCACATTTTGTACAGGCACTTTAGATCTACCTCAAAAAAAATATTTTATCTCAAGGAACTTCCTGGTAAAACTAAGGCTAGGCAAAATAATATGTCTGTTTGCCGTAACCCGACCGTCCCGCTATGAAACTAGCCGACTGGAAAAAAAATATCATCATCTTGTTGAAAAAACGTCAAAATCTTTTATTTTTCAATTATTTCGCCGACTCACCAACCGGACTTTCCTAAACCGCCATGTCGAATATTTTTATCACGCTGTAAACTCATCTTTCATCTCAACGGACTGAACACATGTGCGTCTTTATTTTCAGTCCTCCACATGAGTCTGTAACAAACCAGACCGCGCATTAGAGTCATCATAATACTTTTGACAAGTTGGTTTGTCTCTGTCGGCGCCACTGAAGTTTCCATAGGACATGTGTTCTCTGTCAAGGTGGGAAATTTGACTTACGCAAATGCATTCTGGGATTGAAACACGCCCAGCAGCGTCATCACAACAAACATGGCGGCGCCCGTGTCCCCCCCATGTTCCCCCCGCTCGCCTTAGCTACCAAAATAAAGGATATCGGCGTACAAAAGGTTTAAAATCATGAGATCACGTTTTCTGTCATTGACTGTTGAAGCCTGACCCCTGGTGGTCACTCCGACTCAAAAAATGGCAAAATTTGGATCTTTTATTTTTGCCTTCAAAGTAAAAAAAATAAGAATTTGCCTACCGAGCGAGCCAGATGAAAAATGTTGACTCGGGTTACAGCAAACAGACAATTTATTTGGGGCAGCCTAAGGATAAATAAAAATAAATCTAATAAAACACTAAATGATCATTATTCTTCACGCAGATCTTCAGAGTGTCATTACGGAATAGCACCATTTTTTAGGTTTATAATTTCACTTCCTGTTTGTAATTGATGACATCACACAAGGAAATTACCCAGCAAACACTGGGCAACAATTCATCTAATGTCAATTTTTTTTTTTTAAAGCAAAAATATATGAGAGTGACTTTATTTTGTTCAATTCATGTTTAAAGTGTCAAAAAAAAAAGTCTTTGTCTAAATTCTGCATAAACTTTGACTGGAATGAGTGTCCCTGGTGTGATGTCACTTCCTGTCATTTTTCATCGTTTTCTCCACAAATACCTGTTCGACTGGTGTAAAACTATCATTTAAATGTACAACAGGTATAAACACACCAAATAAAGTCAAAATTAGAACATTGTAAAAACATGTGGCACTTTAACCTCCTCCAAACTGCTCCTCAGTTCATTTTGGAACATGCCACTCATTTTTTTCCGTTTTCCCATGCCAAATGCTCGAGTGCGGCGGCGTCTCTCGGGTCGTTTCTCAGCGGCGCGCGGTTCTGAAACTCACGGGCGCGTGTTTTCGGCGAGCAGCTTGTTCCTCCGCGCTACATTTGCTGCGAGCGCGCGCCTCCCCGCTCCTCTCGGCTAATGTTCCCGAAGCGCAGAGCGGAGACCGGCTCGTAATGGATTGGATGAACATACGAGTTGTTCAGCGTGTACAGTCGCCGTCAGCTGCCGCCGCCGTCAGAAACCCGCCCGACGCAGATGTACGGTATTAGGAAACGGGGGGGGGGAAAACCCAACCATAATTGAATTGTTTTTGGAGCATATTTTGTGCGGTGCGCGGCGCGTGGAGAGCAGACGGGAACCAGTAGGCCGCGCTCCCTGCAAAGACGCAATATGGCGTGTACCGGGAGAGATGTTTGGGGAATTTGAGAGAATTTAGGATGGAATTCAGTCTTACGTCACCGTTAAAGCATTAGATGTAGTGGTTTTTTGACGAATAATACTGTTCATCTTTAATCAACAGTAGCATTTCCGATCGATTTCTAGTGAATTTTATGTCTATATTTATGTTTGGTCAAACCAGAATGTCAAGCTTTTCAGTCCAGTTAAAAAATGTAGTAGAAAGTACAGATACCTGCTCTCCGATGTATTTAAGTAAAAGTATCCACAGTAAAAATGACAGTACTTTTACTTTTGTTACTTTGTTACTTTCCACCACTGGCAAAAGTAAAGTCTACAGTCTTAAAGAGCCTATTTTTTTCACTTTCAAATTTTGACTTTATTTGGTGTATTTGTACCTGTTGAACAAATAAATTATAGTTTTACACCAATCGAGCAGGTATTTGTGGAGAAAACATTAGAAAATGACAGGAAGTGACATCACAGCAGGGACACTCATTCCAGTCAAAGTTTATGCAGAATTTAGACAATGTTTGGATGAAGTTGCAGCAAAACATGTGGAATTAAAACTAGATTAAAGGCCGAGATTTTTAATAAAATTGGACCCAGCTGAAGCTTAAGTGAAGCTGCTTCAGGATCTCGGTGGAGAACGTTTATGGACAAAAGAACGCCCCGTGGCATTGAAGGACGGGTCAAATCCAGAGGACACATTTCCCTACAGTTTACAATAATGGCCAATTTCCCAAGTTTTTGAACCCTAATGCAACGACCAATTGATGATTATTTGATGACTGAATAAGTTGACAATTGTTTCAATAGTTGCGATTCATTTATTGACTTGTTGCAGCTCTAATGTAAATCGTTTAATACAAAACACAGACTTGTTGCAGTTCATATAAAGGCGTGAGAAGCATGTTTAATGGAGCGTTCGATCACGACGGACGGCGAAAGCAGCAGAAACACGGAACGCAATCCAGAATCTATAAAACGTAGAACAGCGATTCTTTTGAGACTACAATTTGTGCAAAATGAGCCACGATTTGTCCACAAAACCGACGCCGGCCTCGCCCGTTTGTGGAGCCGATCGTGGGAAAAACGCTTTAAACATAGTGATTTATGGCGGCGTCTTTCATTTATAAAACTGCAGATTGAAAACACAGGGAAGGCGCAATGAAAACGCCTAATGAAACGGCGCCGCCACCAGACGAGATTACAGAGCCCACGTTTTCATGTCATTTCGCAGAATATTAAAACGCTCACAAACTCAAACCGCGACGCTCGCCTCACCTCTGGATAAATGGCTTCCCCCCCCTCCCCTCCCGAAGCTCGCGCTGAATACCGGATTACATTACATGCTTATCTGGGCCCCCGAAAGGCCCTTCGACGTGGCGTGATTTAATGCGCGGCGCACAGGAACGACCGCGGAGAAATTAAAGACAATCAAACGGAGGGAGATAGGGCCGCGACTCATTACGGCAGCGGAGCATTGTGGGAGGCGAGAGCCGGCAGGTGCAAAGTGGCTCTTTTACGGCTGGAAGTGGCTCGTCTCGTCGGGTTTCTGTTGGTTTAGTTTGAGAGGATCGGGCCAAAATGAATGGCGCTTTACACCAAAAGAGTGCATGTATGTGAGGCGCACCACGTGTTTGAACGTATCAACAGTTAGACAAGTAGTCATGCTGTATTCAGGCATTAAAGGACCTGCACTCGATTGTGTTCACGTCCCAGTACAGCCTCTTATGGCAGATGTGTAGAAAACGTATCAGTCTGCCACTAGGTCATCTGTCATGTCTTTGCATATGTATCTTTCGTTTATTCGCTTACAGGAGTTTTGGGCTTTTGTCAGTGAGATTACAGATGCTTTGTCCTGGTTTTATGCTGAATGTCTCTTTATTCACTGAACTATCCACATCAAACGTCCACAAAAACTCAAACACAGTCCAACGTTTTCTCTTTCCGCACAATTAAATGACAGATCTGTGGGTCCCGCCTCGACAAGTAATGACAAGGTTCAACATTTGTGGCTTTTCTGTTTAGTCATTTCCCGCTAAAAAACAACAACAAAGGTAAATCTCCCGCAGAGTTAAACGAAAGGCCCCTCCATCGGAAATGATGACATAAAATGCGAAAGTGTCACGGACAGAACCTGTTGTGATCGCGGCGCCGAAATGGCCCCGGCCGTTGCTGGAGGCACCGTTTTTCTCTGGGCCCCGGTGGAAGAGGAGGCTTCAATAGAAACGGCATCAATAAATGAGAGAAAGCTGTGAATTATTCCTGAAGTGCCAGTCAGTCATCCGGGCGGTCGGGCCGTCAGAGAGCGTTTTATCTGGCGCTTTAAAATAACCTGCTGGACAAAGAAAGTCTTGTGTTTGCTCAGATCCGTGATGCATTTAATAAAGGCTTTTCGGTGTGTGTCTTTAGTCATTTGGTTCAGTTGGATTTGCATTGTGTAACTGCCACTGACATGTCTCACTGGAGATGCTCGTGATGTGCCTGGAACGCTCCACATTATGACACGAAACTTTCTCAACCTGCATCTAATTACAGACTTATTTTTTTATGTTGGAATTACATGAGTGTAGTAGAGCTACGGGAGTGGGAGGGGCTTACTGTGTTCATACTTCAATGTAAAAAGTGAAAAATAAACATTGTTGGATGATTGTTTAAAGGTCTTTAATCGAGAACTATGTACGCCCCCTTTTCTGGGGAGGGGTCTGCCACACTTTCTTGATGCTATTGCTTTGCCTGGAATGTTCCACAGCCTGGCATTAAACATACTTATATTCTATATCAGTGGTGCCCAAAGAGGGGCCTGCGGGCCAAACTTGGCCTTCCAGTGGGTCTAATTTGGTCCAATAAGAAGAGCTGATTTAGTCAAAAGCATCGAGTTTGATTCATCATTGCACAAATAAGACGATGTAAGGAAGCCCAAAGCTATCAATCCCACTAAAAAGTCACATAAGTCAGTTTGATCATGAATGTTGTTGAAGACAAGTTTTTTACGTGAAAAACATGAACGTGTTTTGCCCTCGACATAAAAAGACGCATTCAACTGCCGAGGACACGTTTGGTTTGTGTGTATGCAATCCCACAATGTGCAGGCTCACCTCTCCGCAGATCTGACCTGTAACATGACCTGGTGGTGTCACTGTGTTGTCTCCATGGAGATATATTCATTGTTATACTGTAGAACATCCGAGGCAAAGGTTTAGAGTAGGAATACATGCTTCTAAGATGGAAAAACACCAAAACATTTAAAATAGTTTAATACTCAGTGTGGACAATTCTTAGTAAAACGACATCATCTCCATGGAGACCAGCATGTGCCCCCACCAGAGAAGTTACACAGAGCTCCTTTAAGCCTGCACCACTCGGTCTCTGCCAACACAGAATAATCATCTAATCAGAACAACCTGCATGTTCCCCGGGTTAAAAATAGCTGTGGTAATTCCTCGCTTGTGCATATTTAAATTCCTATTAATTAAAACTGTATATCACTGAGCGTTTAATTGGGCCTCAATCATCTGTGTAATGAGAGACTGCCAAAATCACACCCGAGAAAAACACCAGATCGGTGCGAGATTTCCCGCGTACAAGGTCCCAAAGAGCGGAGCAACTCGGGCGCATTTTTTTGAGGGGGATTTAGAGATGTTGGAGATATTGCCACCACTGGATTCGTTTTTTTGCCTCTGCGTCAGCGGAGCAAGGCATCGTGGGTAGGATCGTTTATAGCCTGAAAATGAGAGGCTTACTGTGCAGCGGAGGGAGGCGTGTCGTTTTCGGGGGGGACGAGGGGGAACTGGGCCGTGGGATTGTACTCGCGGACTAAAGCCGTGCACAAATACAACATGGGGACAAGCGGCTGCGTATGATCAGGTTTTGAACAGAATATGTACTTTTTTGTCTCATTTTTTGGACCAGTTATCTTAGAAATACGTCTTTGTGTGATCCAGTTTTTAAAATGTATGTCTTTTTATTTAAAAGACACATATTACGCATTATTATTGACCTTTAAAGATTGCTCTGGCGTCTCATGTTTTTACAACTGTACGTAACCACACATGAGGACTGGTGTTAGCACTCCGTCTACTGGCAGCAGAAGGAATTAACACAAGGAAACAAACAAAAGCTAGCTTGCCCCGACGTGCTGAGGCTCAGAACGACTGAGGCTGCACTAACACCACATTATAGTTAGGTCTGAACTCGGATTGAAGCTTGGATCTGAACATAGACAAGCCCAGCGCTAAACCAGGACCAAATTGGGACCAAATTAAGGCTAAATCCCACTAAAATGTGCCGCAAATCAGCACAAGAGACCTCTGGATTTCTATCTTTGACACAACGATCCTGAGAATTTTAAAATCAAGTGTTTTTGTGAGGCCAGAGAAGCAGCAGAGAAGACGAGCTCATGAACAGGATTCATCAAAATAAAGTAAATGAAGCTAAATACAATTAAATGTATGTGCTTTCATGAATATTTTCCTGTATAAAAATGAAATACAATACAATTAAGAACTGCTACATTTTACATGCCACAATCCAGGTGACTCTTGTGTTATTATAGAGGCTAAAATGTTTGCTTTTTCATTCATTAAAACAGATAACGGCTTAATCCTTCAGAGGACATGCAAGAGAAACATTTTTCTTTCCTTCTGGTTTCCGCGGTGATCTCTCGGGGGGGGGGGGTGTCGTCTGCCTCTTGCTCCTGTCTCTAACTCCACATCAGCACCAATCTGCGTCACTTAGCTGCTCCTGGACCAGTGCCTCCTCCTGGACCAGCGCCTCCGCCCGGGCCCAGAGGGGGTTCAGGTGCGCCCCTAATCCTTCCTGACACCTCATTTAGGGAACCACGGTCGAGGGAGAGAGAGGGACACACCTAATCCAATGTGGAGGCGCCGCCCGGCTGTTCTTCGGTGTTCAATAAGACGGGAAATGGCACAATCTAAAGGTTTACTCACACGTAACAAGCCTCATGAATGGCAAATACAACTGTGATTCCAAAAGCAATCTGGGCCGGCGGGGTTCTCAACATGTGGGGCAGAGGATCATACGATACAAACAAACCTGCACATGTTTTGTGAAGGTTTAGTCCTGGTTTTGGCCTTGGTTTGTCCTTTTTAGGTCAGAGGTTCTCCAACATTTCAGACCTGAACCATCAAAATAACCTGAACTTGACCTGAGCCTCTGCAAAATGAAATGGATGCATTTAATTCCTCAAAATTCTGCATTTATTCCATTTTGATGGTGTGGCCTGTGAGAGGAGTCTGGTCTGGAGCCTGGAGCCCGGTCTGGAGCATGGTCTGGAGCATGGTCTGGAGCATGGTCTGGAGCCTGGTCTGGAGCCTGGCGCCTGGTCTGGAGCCTGGCGCCTGGTCTGGAGCCTGGCGCCTGGTCTGGAGCCTGGCGCCTGGTCTGGAGCCTGGCGCCTGGTCTGGAGCCTGGTGCCTGGTCTGGAGCCTGGTGCCTGGTCTGGAGCCTTGTCTGGAGCCTGATGCTTGGTCTGGAGCCTGGTCTGGAGCCTGGTGCCTGGTCTGGAGCCTTGTCTGGAGCCTGATGCCTGGTCTGGAGCCTGGTCTGGAGCCTGGTGCCTGGTGCCTGGTCTGGAGCCTTGTCTGGAGCCTGATGCCTGGTCTGGTGCCTGGTCTGGAGCCTGGTCTGGAGCCTGGTGCCTGGTCTGGAGCCTTGTCTGGAGCCTGATGCCTGGTCTGGTGGCTGGTCTGGAGCCTGGTACCTGGTCTGGAGCCTGGTGCCTGGTTTGGAGCCTTGTCTGGAGCCTGGAGCCTTGTCTGGAGCCTGATGCCTGGTCTGGTGCCTGGTCTGGTGCCTGGTCTGGAGCCTTGTCTGGAGCCTGGTCTGGAGCCTGGTCTGTGAGAGGAGTATTCTGGTGGCCAGGGAACTACAGATGAAAAGCCTTTTGACCAATTCTGCCTTTTTCACTCGAGTTAATTCATGTGTTTTATAAAATTGCAGAAGCCAAAACTGCAGCGTCTCATTTTCACAAAGAGTCCAGGCGTGTGTTTGCTCTCCAAAGGTTCAGGAGCAGCTTCTGTTTGAAATGGGAAACATTTTTGTCCCGGGTTTTAGGGGATATCAGCCCGATCAGCCAAGGGCTTTAATAATATTCATTTTGGTTTATCTATATGGCACAATCTAAAGGTTTACTCACACGTAACAAGCCTCATGAATGGCAAATACAACTGTGATTCCAAAAGCAATCTGGGCCGGCGGGGTTCTCAACATGTGGGGCAGAGGATCATACGATACAAACAAACCTGCACATGTTTTGTGAAGGTTTAGTCCTGGTTTTGGCCTTGGTTTGTCCTTTTTAGGTCAGAGGTTCTCCAACATTTCAGACCTGAACCATCAAAATAACCTGAACTTGACCTGAGCCTCTGCAAAATGAAATGGATGCATTTAATTCCTCAAAATTCTGCATTTATTCCATTTTGATGGTGTGGCCTGTGAGAGGAGTCTGGTCTGGAGCCTGGAGCCCGGTCTGGAGCATGGTCTGGAGCATGGTCTGGAGCATGGTCTGGAGCATGGTCTGGAGCATGGTGCCTGGTCTGGAGCATGGTGCCTGGTCTGGAGCATGGTGCCTGGTCTAGAGCCTGGTTTAGAGCCTGGTCTAGAGCCTGGTTTAGAGCCTGGTTTAGAGCCTGGTTTAGAGCCTGGTCTGGAGCCTGGTGCCTGGTTTGGAGCCTTGTCTGGAGCCTGGTCTGGAGCCTGGCGCCTGGTCTGGAGCCTGGCGCCTGGTCTGGAGCCTGGCGCCTGGTCTGGAGCCTGGCGCCTGGTCTGGAGCCTGGTGCCTGGTCTGGAGCCTGGTGCCTGGTCTGGAGCCTTGTCTGGAGCCTGATGCCTGGTCTGGAGCCTGGTCTGGAGCCTGGTGCCTGGTCTGGAGCCTTGTCTGGAGCCTGATGCCTGGTCTGGAGCCTGGTCTGGAGCCTGGTGCCTGGTCTGGAGCCTTGTCTGGAGCCTGATGCCTGGTCTGGTGCCTGGTCTGGAGCCTGGTCTGGAGCCTGGTGCCTGGTCTGGAGCCTTGTCTGGAGCCTGATGCCTGGTCTGGTGCCTGGTCTGGAGCCTGGTACCTGGTCTGGAGCCTGGTGCCTGGTTTGGAGCCTTGTCTGGAGCCTGGAGCCTTGTCTGGAGCCTGATGCCTGGTCTGGTGCCTGGTCTGGTGCCTGGTCTGGAGACTTGTCTGGAGCCTGGTCTGGAGCCTGGTCTGTGAGAGGAGTATTCTGGTGGCCAGGGAACTACAGATGAAAAGCCTTTTGACCAATTCTGCCTTTTTCACTCGAGTTAATTCATGTGTTTTATAAAATTGCAGAAGCCAAAACTGCAGCGTCTCATTTTCACAAAGAGTCCAGGCGTGTGTTTGCTCTCCAAAGGTTCAGGAGCAGCTTCTGTTTGAAATGGGAAACATTTTTGTCCCGGGTTTTAGGGGAAATCAGCCCGATCAGCCAAGGGCTTTAATAATATTCATTTTGGTTTATCTATTACACTCCAGTAAAAGGTTGTATAAGTGGTAATCAAAGTCTAAATAGAAAAAAAAGCAAAAAATAGCTAAATACATCTCAAATAAGGTTTAAATATGACATGTTTCTCGTTATATGACGGTGGCTGCACGATCTGCGGGGGAAATAACAGCACTTGATCTAAATACAGCAAAATAGTTGTTAAATAAGGATGTTTGAGGTGAAGGGAGCACGAGAGGGTCAAGGAACATTTTAACATTTTAACTGATAAATATTTGTGCAGGGACAACTTTTCAACCTATGTTTTAAATTGTTAATTGCTATGGCAACGGTCCTAATCCTTAATCAATCTGAAACTCATTAATATGTTGTAGAGCAGAATAAATGTATTACATAAACTTGTTCTGGCACTAAAAATAGCTCCACTGGAAGAGTTCAGAGGAATTACACACTAAAATGCAACAAAATCCATAATAGTTTATCAATTGCTGTAATATCACACACTTTATTTGATAGAACTGTTTCAAACTTTTAAAATTATGTGCCACAAAAGAAAATATTTAACAGGACTATTCAGGTCTATATTAGGGCTTAGCAGGTTTTCAAGTAAGTCATTACCGTAATATTCGGACTAGAAGCAGCTACTTTTTCCTCACACTTTGAATCCTGCGGGGATAATTTATAGATTTTTACTTGCTAACGGCCACCAGGGGGCACTCAAGCAGGAAGTGCAAGCGTTTGACACACTGTAGAAAAAGATGTTCACACGTGTTCTCTGTATTTTGAGCCTCAAAACGGTGTATGTCTTAGTACAATCAGACTCATATTCACGGAGAAATGAGTCTAATGAGGAAGTGAATCTAGACGCGGCTGAACGCAAAGACACACATGCAGCGCTGCGGACAAGCGATACCACGGTCAGTATTTTATAACCCGCCCCGCAATGAAATGAGAATTTCTTGACCCGACGTGACTCGCAGACAACCCGAGCATCACTGGACCATCTTTATGTGTAAATATCTCATGTTGCATCGACACGTGCGGCCCGTATATATATATGTACAGTTGATTGCTTATTCTTTGTACATTTCGTTAGTGTGGCTATTCAGGACCATGCTATTGACCGCCCCGCCCACTTTTCCCTTTTTGCCCACATGATCGGCACTTTCGTTGTAATGGCACTTCCGGTCCAGCGGGAGCTCCGTTAGTTTAAATGAAGAAGAGGGAAAAGTCTCACAGCTAAGACATGATATAAAGTATTGGTTTGTGTGAAATATAATATAAGTCAACACTTCACCGATTCTCTGGGCCTGAAAACGGCTTTTTAGTCTGAGTAGAACTTTTCTCTCTGAAGGTCGCATCCCTGTGGTCACTATGACAACCGGAAGAAGGATTACATCGTACGCTCAGATGGGCTTCCGGAATACGGTGAATAGCCCAAAAATTACAGCACTCAAAAAGAGCAAAAATGTGAATAAACTATGAATGAAGTGACCTCTAGAACTGAAGAAGTTCTACACGTACGCGCAGCACCGTTTGAGAACCACCGCGTCAGAACCACTGGCAGTATCCCGTAAACACTGATAGTACTACTACCCGTTTCTGCAAATACAGATTGTAAGTGGCATCACAGAGCAAACGGCGGCGTAGTCGTCTGCGTGTGTCTTCGTCCTCGTCCTGACAGCAGACGACAGCAGCGTGAACGCCGCTCCGTGAAGTGACAGGGTTCTTCAGACGGTGAATATCGGGGCTTGTTAAAAAGAGCCCGGGGCCTCCCTCTGGTCCGCCGACTTCACAGAGAGACGAGTACGGCGGGAGGAACCGGAGCGCCGCGCTAATCATCTGCAAACAGCACGCGCCACACAACACGCTCCGACGCAGCGAGGAGGCGACGCCATCTTGGGTTCGATGGAAATGCCGTGAATATGAACTTGTGGTAGTTTTAAACGCTGCATCTGGCATTGAAAATCTGGATTATGGCTTATAAATCACACCTTTCAAGGGGAATAATACCGTATTTTCCGGACTATTTATTGCACCTTTTTTCATAGTTTTGGCCGGGGTGCAACTTGTACTTATATTTATACTTATACTTATACTCCGGAGCGACATTTATTTGATATTATCTGTTATTTTCACACTTGCAACTGCATTTTATGCTCCAGTGTGACTTATATATGCTTTTTTCTTCTCTATTACACATTTTCTAACCCTTTTATGGTATGCAAATTCACATTAACAATCATTAACAATTTGGAAAGCCACTCTACAAATATATCAAAAATAAATGGGAAACAAAGGGTAGTTTTGTTTTGACTGATGAAGAATGGGAAAATATATAAATGTTAAAATGGAGGATCACAAACTGGCTTGTAACGCTGTGTCAAAGTGCACGTTATTCACAAGGAAAGGACAAACTGCTGGAGAAACTGTGGCAGGAGGTTATTTGTTCTGGGATTGTCATAAAGTGCAATAGAAGTATGTATGTTTGTATGTACGTGGGCCTCCAAACTGCTGCCAGGGTCACAATGAATGAATACCTTTGGAGCGTACTGAACCAGGAACTGAATGGAAATGTGTTTGTTCCAAAAGCATTGATTGAACACTGTCGTTTCTCACTTGGGCAAATTAAATTAGTAAACAAAACTAATCTGGTTTTATGTAAATTATATATAAGTATTAAAACTGAAAATAAATCACACACTAAGACAAAAGGTGACCTTTTCTGAACAGCAGAAATGTTTGGACCTACAAAGGCAAAAAAACAAAATCCCACATTATTTTGTGTGTTTCCTTCACATGCTTTATTCAAGATGGTTTGCATGTTCTCTTTGTTATTGGCAGAGTGGTTTTCCTCTCTCCCCTCAGTGTGGAGGTTGTGGGTTAGACTCCTGATCTGTGTGGACTGTGCTTGTCCTGCCTGTGTTTAAGTTCTTATTTGAGAGATATTGCATGTCCTGCCTGTGTTTTAGTTCTTATTTGAGAGATATTGCATGTCCTGACTGTGTTTTAGTTCTTATTTAACATATATTGCATGTCCTGTCTGTGTTTTAGTTCTTATTTAACATATATTGCATGTCCTGTCTGTGCTTTGGTTCTTATTTGAGAGATATTGCATGTCCTGCCTGTGTTTTAGTTCTTATTTGAGAGATTTTGCATGTCCTGTCTGTGCTTTGGTTCTTATTTGAGGGATATTGCATGTCCTGTCTGTGTTTTAGTTCTTATTTGAGAGATATTGCATGTCCTGCCTGTGTTTTAGTTCTTATTTGAGGGATATTGCATGTCCTGCCTGTGTTTAGTTCTTATTTGAGAGATGTTGCATGTCCTGTCTGTGTTTTAATTCTTATTTGAGAGATATTGCATGTCCTGCCTGTATTTTAGTTCTTATTTGAGAGATATTGCATGTCCTGTCTGTGTTTTAGTTCTTATTTGAGGGATATTGCATGTCCTGCCTGTGTTTTAGTTCTTATTTGAGAGATATTGCATGTCCTGCCTGTGTTTTAGTTCTTATTTGATGGATATTGCATGTCCTGTCTGTGTTTTAGTTCTTATTTGAGAGATATTGCTTGTCCTGCCTGTGTTTAAGTTCTTATTTGAGAGATATTGCATGTCCTGCCTGTGTTTTAGTTTTTATTTGAGATATGTTGCATGTCCTGTCTGTGTTTTAGTTCTTATTTAACATACATTGCATGTCCTGTCTGTGTTTTAGTTCTTATTTGAGAGATATTGCATGTTCTGACTGTGTTTTAGTTCTTATTTGAGAGATATTGCATGTCCTGACTGTGTTTTAGTTCATATTTGAGAGATATTGCATGTCCTGCCTGTGTTTTAGTTCTTATTTGAGAGATATTGCATGTCCTCCCTGTGTTTTAGTTCTTATTTGAGGGATATTGCATGTCCTGCCTGTGTTTTAGTTCTTATTTGAGAGATATTGCATGTCCTGCCTGTGTTTTAGTTCTTATTTGAGAGATATTGCATGTCCTGTCTGTGTTTTTGTTCTTATTTAACAGACATTGCATGTCCTGTCTGTGTTTTAGTTCTTATTTGAGGGATATTGCATGTCCTGCCAGTGTTTTAGTTCTTATTTGAGGGATATTGCATGTCCTGCCTGTGTTTTAGTTCTTATTTAACATATATTGCATGTCCTGTTTGTGTTTTAGTTCTTATTTAACATATATTGCATGTCCTGTCTGTGCTTTGGTTCTTATCTGAGAGATATTGCATGTCCTGCCTGTGTTTTAGTTCTTATTTGAGAGATTTTGCATGTCCTGTCTGTGCTTTGGTTCTTATTTGAGGGATATTGCATGTCCTGTCTGTGTTTTAGTTCTTATTTGAGAGATATTGCATGTCCTGCCTGTGTTTTAGTTCTTATTTGAGGGATATTGCATGTCCTGCCTGTGTTTAGTTCTTATTTGAGAGATGTTGCATGTCCTGCCTGTATTTTAGTTCTTATTTGAGAGATATTGCATGTCCTGTCTGTGTTTTAGTTCTTATTTGAGGGATATTGCATGTCCTGCCTGTGTTTTAGTTCTTATTTGAGAGATATTGCATGTCCTGCCTGTGTTTTAGTTCTTATTTGAGGGATATTGCATGTCCTGTCTGTGTTTTAGTTCTTATTTGAGAGATATTGCATGTCCTGCCTGTGTTTTAGTTCTTATTTGAGATATATTGCATGTCCTCCCTGTGTTTTAGTTCTTATTTGAGGGATATTGCATGTCCTGTCTGTGTTTTAGTTCTTATTTGAGAGATATTGCATGTCCTGCCTGTGTTTTAGTTCTTATTTGAGAGATATTTCATGTCCTGCCTGGGTTTTAGTTCTTATTTGAGAGATATTGCATGTCTTCCCTGTGTTTTAGTTCTTATTTGAGAGATATTGCATGTCCTGCCAGTGTTTTAGTTCTTATTTGAGGGATATTGCATGTCCTGTCTGTGTTTTAGTTCTTATTTGAGAGATATTGCATGTCCTCCCTGTGTTTTAGTTCTTATTTGAGGGATATTGCATGTCCTGCCTGTGTTTTAGTTCTTATTTGAGAGATATTGCATGTCCTGCCTGTGTTTTAGTTCTTATTTGAGAGATATTGCATGTCCTGTCTGTGTTTTTGTTCTTATTTAACAGACATTGCATGTCCTGTCTGTGTTTTAGTTCTTATTTGAGGGATATTGCATGTCCTGCCAGTGTTTTAGTTCTTATTTGAGGGATATTGCATGTCCTGCCTGTGTTTTAGTTCTTATTTAACATATATTGCATGTCCTGTTTGTGTTTTAGTTCTTATTTAACATATATTGCATGTCCTGTCTGTGCTTTGGTTCTTATTTGAGAGATATTGCATGTCCTGCCTGTGTTTTAGTTCTTATTTGAGAGATTTTGCATGTCCTGTCTGTGCTTTGGTTCTTATTTGAGGGATATTGCATGTCCTGTCTGTGTTTTAGTTCTTATTTGAGAGATATTGCATGTCCTGCCTGTGTTTTAGTTCTTATTTGAGGGATATTGCATGTCCTGCCTGTGTTTAGTTCTTATTTGAGAGATGTTGCATGTCCTGTCTGTGTTTTAATTCTTATTTGAGAGATATTGCATGTCCTGCCTGTATTTTAGTTCTTATTTGAGAGATATTGCATGTCCTGTCTGTGTTTTAGTTCTTATTTGAGGGATATTGCATGTCCTGCCTGTGTTTTAGTTCTTATTTGAGAGATATTGCATGTCCTGCCTGTGTTTTAGTTCTTATTTGAGGGATATTGCATGTCCTGTCTGTGTTTTAGTTCTTATTTGAGAGATATTGCATGTCCTGCCTGTGTTTTAGTTCTTATATGAGATATATTGCATGTCCTCCCTGTGTTTTAGTTCTTATTTGAGGGATATTGCATGTCCTGCCTGTATTTTAGTTCTTATTTGAGAGATATTGCATGTCCTGTCTGTGTTTTAGTTCTTATTTGAGGGATATTGCATGTCCTGCCTGTGTTTTAGTTCTTATTTGAGAGATATTGCATGTCCTGCCTGTGTTTTAGTTCTTATTTGAGGGATATTGCATGTCCTGTCTGTGTTTTAGTTCTTATTTGAGAGATATTGCATGTCCTGCCTGTGTTTTAGTTCTTATTTGAGATATATTGCATGTCCTCCCTGTGTTTTAGTTCTTATTTGAGGGATATTGCATGTCCTGTCTGTGTTTTAGTTCTTATTTGAGAGATATTGCATGTCCTGCCTGTGTTTTAGTTCTTATTTGAGAGATATTTCATGTCCTGCCTGGGTTTTAGTTCTTATTTGAGAGATATTGCATGTCTTCCCTGTGTTTTAGTTCTTATTTGAGAGATATTGCATGTCCTGCCAGTGTTTTAGTTCTTATTTGAGGGATATTGCATGTCCTGTCTGTGTTTTAGTTCTTATTTGAGAGATATTGCATGTCCTCCCTGTGTTTTAGTTCTTATTTGAGGGATATTGCATGTCCTGCCTGTGTTTTAGTTCTTATTTGAGAGATATTGCATGTCCTGCCTGTGTTTTAGTTCTTATTTGAGAGATATTGCATGTCCTGTCTGTGTTTTTGTTCTTATTTAACAGACATTGCATGTCCTGTCTGTGTTTTAGTTCTTATTTGAGGGATATTGCATGTCCTGCCAGTGTTTTAGTTCTTATTTGAGGGATATTGCATGTCCTGCCTGTGTTTTAGTTCTTATTTAACATATATTGCATGTCCTGTTTGTGTTTTAGTTCTTATTTAACATATATTGCATGTCCTGCCTGTGCTTTGGTTCTTATTTGAGAGATATTGCATGTCCTGCCTGTGTTTTAGTTCTTATTTGAGAGATTTTGCATGTCCTGTCTGTGCTTTGGTTCTTATTTGAGGGATATTGCATGTCCTGTCTGTGTTTTAGTTCTTATTTGAGAGATATTGCATGTCCTGCCTGTGTTTTAGTTCTTATTTGAGGGATATTGCATGTCCTGCCTGTGTTTAGTTCTTATTTGAGAGATGTTGCATGTCCTGTCTGTGTTTTAATTCTTATTTGAGAGATATTGCATGTCCTAACTGTATTTTAGTTCTTATTTGAGAGATATTGCATGTCCTGTCTGTGTTTTAGTTCTTATTTGAGGGATATTGCATGTCCTGCCTGTGTTTTAGTTCTTATTTGAGAGATATTGCATGTCCTGCCTGTGTTTTGTTCTTATTTGAGGGATATTGCATGTCCTGTCTGTGTTTTAGTTCTTATTTGAGAGATATTGCATGTCCTGCCTGTGTTTTAGTTCTTATTTGAGATATATTGCATGTCCTCCCTGTGTTTTAGTTCTTATTTGAGGGATATTGCATGTCCTGTCTGTGTTTTAGTTCTTATTTGAGAGATATTGCATGTCCTGCCTGTGTTTTAGTTCTTATTTGAGAGATATTTCATGTCCTGCCTGTGTTTTAGTTCTTATTTGAGAGATATTGCATGTCTTCCCTGTGTTTTAGTTCTTATTTAACATATATTGCATGTCCTGTTTGTGTTTTAGTTCTTATTTAACATATATTGCATGTCCTGCCTGTGTTTTAGTTCTTATTTAACATATATTGCATGTCCTGTTTGTGTTTTAGTTCTTATTTAACATATATTGCATGTCCTGTCTGTGCTTTGGTTCTTATTTGAGAGATATTGCATGTCCTGCCTGTGTTTTAGTTCTTATTTGAGAGATTTTGCATGTCCTGTCTGTGCTTTGGTTCTTATTTGAGGGATATTGCATGTCCTGTCTGTGTTTTAGTTCTTATTTGAGAGATATTGCATGTCCTGCCTGTGTTTTAGTTCTTATTTGAGGGATATTGCATGTCCTGCCTGTGTTTAGTTCTTATTTGAGAGATGTTGCATGTCCTGTCTGTGTTTTAATTCTTATTTGAGAGCTATTGCATGTCCTGCCTGTATTTTAGTTCTTATTTGAGAGATATTGCATGTCCTGTCTGTGTTTTAGTTCTTATTTGAGGGATATTGCATGTCCTGCCTGTGTTTTAGTTCTTATTTGAGAGATATTGCATGTCCTGCCTGTGTTTTAGTTCTTATATGAGATATATTGCATGTCCTCCCTGTGTTTTAGTTCTTATTTGAGGGATATTGCATGTCCTGCCTGTATTTTAGTTCTTATTTGAGAGATATTGCATGTCCTGTCTGTGTTTTAGTTCTTATTTGAGGGATATTGCATGTCCTGCCTGTGTTTTAGTTCTTATTTGAGAGATATTGCATGTCCTGCCTGTGTTTTAGTTCTTATTTGAGGGATATTGCATGTCCTGTCTGTGTTTTAGTTCTTATTTGAGAGATATTGCATGTCCTGCCTGTGTTTTAGTTCTTATTTGAGATATATTGCATGTCCTCCCTGTGTTTTAGTTCTTATTTGAGGGATATTGCATGTCCTGTCTGTGTTTTAGTTCTTATTTGAGAGATATTGCATGTCCTGCCTGTGTTTTAGTTCTTATTTGAGAGATATTTCATGTCCTGCCTGGGTTTTAGTTCTTATTTGAGAGATATTGCATGTCTTCCCTGTGTTTTAGTTCTTATTTGAGAGATATTGCATGTCCTGCCAGTGTTTTAGTTCTTATTTGAGGGATATTGCATGTCCTGTCTGTGTTTTAGTTCTTATTTGAGATATATTGCATGTCCTCCCTGTGTTTTAGTTCTTATTTGAGGGATATTGCATGTCCTGCCTGTGTTTTAGTTCTTATTTGAGAGATATTGCATGTCCTGCCTGTGTTTTAGTTCTTATTTGAGAGATATTGCATGTCCTGTCTGTGTTTTTGTTCTTATTTAACAGACATTGCATGTCCTGTCTGTGTTTTAGTTCTTATTTGAGGGATATTGCATGTCCTGCCAGTGTTTTAGTTCTTATTTGAGGGATATTGCATGTCCTGCCTGTGTTTTAGTTCTTATTTAACATATATTGCATGTCCTGTTTGTGTTTTAGTTCTTATTTAACATATATTGCATGTCCTGTCTGTGCTTTGGTTCTTATTTGAGAGATATTGCATGTCCTGCCTGTGTTTTAGTTCTTATTTGAGAGATATTGCATGTCCTGTCTGTGCTTTGGTTCTTATTTGAGGGATATTGCATGTCCTGTGTGTGTTTTAGTTCTTATTTGAGAGATATTGCATGTCCTGCCTGTGTTTTAGTTCTTATTTGAGGGATATTGCATGTCCTGCCTGTGTTTAGTTCTTATTTGAGAGATGTTGCATGTCCTGTCTGTGTTTTAATTCTTATTTGAGAGATATTGCATGTCCTGCCTGTATTTTAGTTCTTATTTGAGAGATATTGCATGTCCTGTCTGTGTTTTAGTTCTTATTTGAGGGATATTGCATGTCCTGCCTGTGTTTTAGTTCTTATTTGAGAGATATTGCATGTCCTGCCTGTGTTTTGTTCTTATTTGAGGGATATTGCATGTCCTGTCTGTGTTTTAGTTCTTATTTGAGAGATATTGCATGTCCTGCCTGTGTTTTAGTTCTTATTTGAGATATATTGCATGTCCTCCCTGTGTTTTAGTTCTTATTTGAGGGATATTGCATGTCCTGTCTGTGTTTTAGTTCTTATTTGAGAGATATTGCATGTCCTGCCTGTGTTTTAGTTCTTATTTGAGAGATATTTCATGTCCTGCCTGTGTTTTAGTTCTTATTTGAGAGATATTGCATGTCTTCCCTGTGTTTTAGTTCTTATTTGAGAGATATTGCATGTCCTGCCAGTGTTTTAGTTCTTATTTGAGGGATATTGCATGTCCTGTCTGTGTTTTAGTTCTTATTTGAGAGATATTGCATGTCCTGTCTGTGTTTTAGTTCATATTTGAGATATATTGCATGTCCTGCCTGTGTTTTTGTTCTTATTTGAGAGATATTGCATGTCCTGTCTGTGTTTTAGTTCTTATTTGAGGGATATTGCATGTCCTGCCTGTGTTTTAGTTCTTATTTGAGATATATTGCATGTCCTCCCTGTGTTTTAGTTCTTATTTGAGGGATATTGCATGTCCTGCCTGTGTTTTAGTTCTTATTTGAGAGATAATGCATGTCCTCCCTGTGTTTTAGTTCTTATTTGAGGGATATTGCATGTCCTGCCTGTGTTTTAGTTCTTATTTGAGAGATATTGCAAGTCCTGTCTGTGTTTTAGTTAATATTTGAGAGATATTGCATGTCCTCCCTGTGTTTTAGTTCTTATTTGAGGGATATTGCATGTCCTCCCTGTGTTTTAGTTCTTATTTGAGCGATATTGCAAGTCCTGCCTGTGTTTTAGTTCTTATTTGAGGGATATTGCATGTCCTGCCTGTGTTTTAGTTCTTATTTGAGCGATATTGCATGTCCTGCCAGTGTTTTAGTTCTTATTTGAGGGATATTGCATGTCCTGCCAGTGTTTTAGTTCTTATTGAGGGATATTGCATGTCCTGCCTGTGTTTTAGTTCTTATTTGAGAGATATTGCAAGTCCTGTCTGTGTTTTAGTTCATATTTGAGAGATATTGCATGTCCTCCCTGTGTTTTAGTTCTTATTTGAGGGATATTGCATGTCCTCCCTGTATTTTAGTTCTTATTTGAGCGATATTGCATGTCCTGCCTGTGTTTTAGTTCTTATTTGAGAGATATTGCATGTCCTGCCAGTGTTGGAGTGCAGTTTTGTCCCTCTAAGTGATTCATCTCATCAGTGCAGCTGCTGCGCTTGCTCTTTCTGTGACTCGCAGTGCTGTTTTCGGCAGTATTTAGACATTAATATAAACTATTTAAATCTTTATGGAGAGAATAATGCGGCCTCAGTCAGTCACATGACAATACACTGCAAAACCGAGCTGCTGCAAAGACGAGAACTCAGAATATTCATCTTCATTTGAGAGATATTTGACTTGACTTGTTTCCAATGTGATTTTATATTTTGCTTTTCATTTTAAGATAAATTGTAGGTCTTTGGGGTGAGAAATTGCACTTGAAATTACTTACTTTTTTACTTTTATTTTCAAGATGCTTCATTCATAACTAAACCAATCATGTCCATAATCCAGATTATTTGACCTCTTTTTGGACGCCTTACTGTTGGTTTGTCATCTTTAGTTTGGTGCGTGCAAAACCCTTTCTTAACCAGCAGAGGTCGCATGGAGTGAGATAATTCAGTTTGAATCAGGCTAAAAACACTGCTGTTTTCGTGGTCTTCCAGTGAGAAGCCGTGCATCGTCTCATGTTTTAACCTTGTGATTAAACTTTAACTTCAAATTATAAATCAAATGCTGCGTCTGGAAATACTTTTACTTGTTTCCACATGTGTTTTACTTCAACTTATACTGTTATTTGGACGTCAATTTGTTCAAACTTCACCCAATTTTGGCTACTCCACCCAGGTAAGTTGCACAGTGTAACTTTTCTGGTCTGCCACTTGCCCGTTTCCATGGAGACGTCGTAGCTTTACCTGAAACGCTGCACAGTATAAGGACATTTAACTTACCCGTCTTTTATTTAGTCAGTTACAAGTGTTTTATTGCTCAAAAAACCTTCAAAAAAACATGCATTCTTTCTGTGAACGGCATCGCCTCTCCACAGATCTGGCCCGTAACTTGACCCGGTTGCGCCACCTGCTGGTCCCCATGGAAAAAGATAAGTTTAACGCCCTGACTCTATGACATTTTGAAAGGAACAAGCTAAAAAAAAGCCAGTTTAGCAGAATGTGAACCTCTTAATATTCTTCATTTAAATTAATTTCAAAACACCTTCCGCTCTCCTTTTTTTTTTTGCAGTGTGCACTCTTTTTTTCACCGCCGACAGAAAAATGTGAAATATTTTGTGCTCTTGCTTTCACAGAGGCGGCGAAGAGGCGGCGGTTCTAATTGTAAATGAGCTGACAGGAGCTGAGCCGCTGATTATCTTTTATTCATTACACTTTCAATCTGGAGAGAGGTTCTGCCACGGGGAAGATTGGAATTCACCGCCGCCGCTCCCGCCGGTTTTGTGAGTCAAACAAAATGTGCGTCCAACACGAGAGAAGAGACGGGGGAGAGAGGAGGGAAAATGACCAGCGCTTTTGAAACAGCAGGGTTCAGAAGCGGCGAAAACATTACACGATACTGCTTTTATTTGAGGTGTTTTTCAGAGGCTCGAATGTCCTCAAAGGTCCTTTATCAGACGGACAGAAGCCAGAGATTCAAAAAGCAAACGTGAAAGCCGTGGACGTAGACCTGGTTTAGTCCTGGTCGTATAAGATTTAAAAAAAACAGCTTGTTACGACATCGTTCCTGCATCAAACACATGCCTGGAGTTGTTTTTTGGCTTGTTTCATTCATCCTGTTTACGAGGTCTTCTCTGCGCTTTCTCTGAGCCTCACAAAAAACACACTCAACTGTTTCTAATTTCCCAGATTTGTGACAAAGGTCGAGATTGGAGGTCTTCTGGGCCTTTTTTTACGTTCTTAAATGATCGCCAGGCTTGTCTCGAGCGTTTGGGAGTCAAATCAGGTTCAGCACAACATGGTTATTGCCTCAAAAGTGGAGCGCTAAGACAAAATCCTGAGACAAAGACAGAAAGTTCAGAGTATAAAACATGTAAAACATGAGCTGTTGAAGTAAAAGTACACAAGAGCATGTTTAAAGGGCAATAACAATACAAATCATTGCATAATATGTGTCCTTTAAGGTGATTGTAAACTTGTGCCGCTGCATTCGACCCATAATTCAATGTTGTCCTGAGCTGGTCAGAGTCGAGACAGTTTAAGCATGATATGGATGACAATCAAAGGCTGGACTGACTGATTCATTAGATTTAAACCTAATTTGCAAGTGTTTTGATTGATTTTGGACTAATTGGGACTTAAATGTAGGACATGACGTGTGTTGTTTTTCATTTGTTTGTTTGTCTTGTATTTTCCCTCTGATTGTGTTCCCTGTTCTGTGTTTTGTGTGTTCATATTTAAATCAATAAAATCAATAAAATCAATCAACCTTTATTTATAGAGCCCTTTACAACACTCAAATTGATCTTCACAATAAAATCAAGGCAATAAATAAAATAAATAAAATAAATAAAATAAATAAAATAAATAAAATAAATAAAATAAATAAAATAAATAAAATAAATAAAATAAATTGAACAATACAAATAAATTGAACAATACAAATAAATTGAACAATACAAATAAATTAAATAATATAAATAAAAACATAATTGTACTTGGTTATCATGAGTAGATTGCCTGTCTGACATGTTCAAAAGTAATTTAAAACATGTGGAATACTGCATAATATGATCCTTGAGACAAACATAAGTTAATAAAGGTGCACATAAAGCAGAAACATGTGTTGGAAATGGCCTCTTACTCTGGTTTTCATGCCTCCATCAGAAGCGTTCAGCCTGGCGCCCTTCACATTACACATGCATTGGATTAGAGCGATGACATCTCCGCGCTCCGAGTCGATCCGCCGCCATTCGGAGACGAGCCCCGGGTACGCCGCCGCCGCGCGTGTTGTTTCAGGTGGAGCTGGTGAAAGTCATTATTCCGGGTCAGTGGTCCGCTGTGGCCGGGGGGGAATCCTATCTGCGCTCCCCCAGAACACGGGCCCCCGACGAGCGGGTCGAGGGCGGGGGACGAGCGGGTGAGCGAGCAGGTTAACCGCGGATCAGATTCACAAAAGGACTCGCACACACCTGCCGCGACAGGACCGGCTCGCCAATCGGTGTGAGGAGGACGCACGACGACGGGCTGCTTTTTAGCACTTTATTTACAGGGCGGAGGTGTGTGAAATGGGGGTGAAGAGCGGTGGTGACATTCGGCAACACATTGAGAGCCCTATGACGGGGATTTCCAAATTTTTCAGGCCCCAAAAACAATTACAGGACTATAAGTTGCACCTTTTTTCATAGTTTTGGCACGGGTGCGACTTATTTATACTTATAACCTTATACTCTGGAGCGACTTATATGTGATTTTATTCGTTATTTTCACAATTTCATAATCCAGTGCGACTTATATATGTTTTTTTCTTCTCTATTATGCATTTTTTTGGCCGGTGCGACTTATACTCCAGAAAATACTGTATACAACCAATCTTAGAACTCCAGGGAAAATTGTAGCCGTGTGTTTGATGAATAAATCTCACTCATGTAGGACACAATGTTAGTAGCGAGTTAGAGCTGGGATTGAAACAGCGTCTGGCACACTTGCTTCAGTTCCTGTAGATGAAACGAAAAGTTTGTTGTGTTTTTTCATATTCCCTCAGCTTCACGCGTAAGTCCCTCGTGCATAAAAAGACACTAAAGCCGGACTACTTTTAGCCTCTCCTGAGTATCGTGCTCCCGAACAGCAGGTAAAGCGGTCCAAAGCGGCCGCGATGAATGGAGCATCCTGTCCAGGCCTTTGGGACGGAGGGAACGCGCACACCGCCCCGAAGAGAGACGCCCCGCCCGGGAATCACACCCACAACAACAACCACAACAACAACACCAAAACAACCACTCCTGCTGCTCCTGCATGAGTCTGTGAGGGCTGCGGAGCGTGAAAGGAAGTGACATCGTCGACAGTGTAAAAGTGTCATATTCCACTTAAATGGATTAAAAACAGAATGCCTTTCCAGACTGTTTTGTATTTTTGTATTTTTTCTTTTTACAAATACTTTATCAGAACAAAGGAAGGATAAATTAGGAAAAAAATATTGGTGTATTTTTTGCTACACTGTATTTTACCAAATTATTTTGTGACAGCGCAATGATGTATTTGGTGAAATACCGTATTTTCGGGACTATAAGTTGCACCTTTTTTCATAGTTTTGGCCGGGAAGCGACTTATACTTATATTATACTTATGTACTTAAACTCCGGAGCGATTTATATGTGATATTATTTGTTATTTTCACACTTGCTTTTCTTCTCTATTATGCATTTTTTGGCTGGTGCGACTTATACTCCGGAAAATACGGTATCGCAGAATTCCACGTATAGCAAAATTGTGATATTATTGTATCATGAGCCTCAAAGTGCCCCGCAATGTGATGCCAAATCTCTGCTGCACTTCCCTGGGTAAATAAAGGTCGATAGATGAATAAATAACATAAAAAATCCTTGCAGCTTCAATCATTTCCACTCCAAACGTATTTAAAAGATCGATCATTTACACACGATGACACTAATTGAACAAAGTCGAGTGGCTTCCTTTGCCGCTCAAGTCAGATAAATGCACTTTCTCTTCCTCTTGTCTCAACTACAGCGTCGCATCGAAGGTCTTTTTCACATTTGTCTGTTTCTTTGGTGATTTAGAATAGAATATGATGGTTCTGCTGCCTCCTGTGCGTCTTTGGCAAAGCGCAAAGTTAATTAAAACCTCGCCATATTGTGTCACTCGAGCTCGCAGTGAAGCGGGGAAAGTGCCAGGGCATCAACGCTGGGTCGTTCTGAGGCCAGACTAATGTCCTCAAACAATGAAACATATCTGAGCAGCAAGAGTTGGTAGCATCGTTTCTTTGGTCTTTGGTTTTTTTGGGCAAGAAAGGGCTGTAGTCGACTGACGAGAGGTTGGTAGGTACAGAGAAGCGGCCATGTTTTAGAGTTTCATGCATAACTTATCCGATTAGGTTCCTTAGGTCGTCTGGTATATTCTAAAGTTTCTTATGAACACCAAAACCTTGACCATTTCCGCTGCACTCTCCTCAAAAGCGTCACGTGATGTTGCAGACTGGTCAGCGGATTTAAAAAACAGATCGTAACAGAAAACTGAACCAATCAACTGGACTGGGCACAAGTTTTCGTCACCACTTATTCAATTCAATTCATTTTTGTAACAGTCACAACAGCGGTGTCTCGGAGGGCGACAGGGAAAAACGGATTAAACAATGTCTATAGGGACGAGGGGAGATGTCCCAGAGTCCTCTGTCCTTCTCGGTTAGGAATAACTACAAAAAAACTATTTGGGACAAAAGTAGAAACCTGGAGGAGTTCCACAGTGAAGGAGACATCAGACTCCTACAGACGGACGCAAGATAGACAGTGGAGCTGGAGCCGCTCAGGAGGAGAACCAGGTCTTCAGGAGGAGAACCAGTTCTTCAGGAGGAGAACCAGTTCTTCAGGAGGAGAACATGTTCTTCTTATCCAGGGATCTAGCAAGTCATTGCCTTAAATCTGTCTGAAGAGAAGCGCTAACGACACTGGAAATAACCCTAGGATGTGTGAGTTTCAGAGTAGTTAGCCCCTGGTACGACAGATTGAGACAGGAGACAAACACGAGGGAATTACCCGCCCCTCTCGAACCCCTTTCCAAATGAAGGACGATGACTTCCTCGCCAACAAAGACACGTTTCCTACCTCAAAGCGCTGTGGAAGTTAGCGGATTGCAGAACACTTCCGAACTCCCGTTTCAACCTTGCAATAAAAAAAAAAACCTTCAACAGACTTCCATTTCCTCTCCTTCCTTTTCCACTTTACCACTAAACACTGTGTATTTGAACTGCTGATATGCGGCGCGCTCTGCTCTCAAGCTGCAGCCTGGAAGAGATCAACTCGTCGGGAGTTTTGCCAAGGGCCAAACGGCATTGTGGGTAAGCGCGTGTGCGTGGACGGCGCGTGGGAGGCAGGGGAAGGGTCAGATCCTATGTATATTCAACAGCGGCAAACAACGCGGCTCGTAATGGCGTGTGGGCTCCGCGCTTGCTAAGTCTATCCCTCGTTTCATCTGCTTCAACCTGCGACAAATGAGGTGAGGTGTGTTCAATTACGCCCAATAAGAGCAAATGTTCTTCCCAAAAGCGTGTTATTGTTGCCGTCTTTTTAATAGGCACGATTACGGCTAATGGGCTTCGTTTGAAAAAAAAGCCGTTTGTGTTTTTAGCGTGGCACAAGTTTTGAATGCGTCGTAAAGTCCACGAACACGGGACGAAAGGTTAAGAGTGAATGTGCACGAGAGTCGCAAAAGCTGATCCTTTAGGAATGTATGATTCCATTTTCCCTGCGGCTGTTTGGCTTGGGTTGCCGTGGTAAACATGGTCTCATAGCACATAAACACTTGCATATTGATTCGGTTTAGTGCTAACACCAGTGGCTCTCCGCCTAAAGCTCGGGTGGCTTGAAGCGCAACTTTACACAGTTCAAAACTCTGAAAGTCCAGCGCGTTTGACTTTTTGTGCTTTCAAACAAAGTATAACGTTTCCTCACTTGAAGGACGAATATAATGCAAACAGTTTTAAACATGCAATAACTTTGTTTCCTCGTCAGAAACATACCTGGAGTTGCATTTAGCTTCATTTATGCTGTTTATGAGGTCTGCTCCTGTATCAGCGCCAGAATGCTAACACTAGCATCACACAGGGCAAGCTAGCTTTTGTCCAGCACTCTGCTCCCAGTAGCAGTCCTGACGACACCTTACGTACAGAAAATAGTTTGTGGTTTTCAGCACATGCAGTATTAAATGTTCTTGTTGCCAAAGTAATTGTACGTAGAGCAAGGCCAAAATGAAATCAAATAATGCGATAGAGCTCAACAGACACTTTAACTTTGCGGCGTGGTTCAGGAAGTACATTTCTCATTCATATTTGCCATAAGAATTTAGGAAAACAACGAATATTAAATCATTACAATAAGAGTTCAAAGGCACGACGGAGGCTAAGCAGCTACGAAGTAACTAATGTCCGTAAGGCGGTTGTTTTCAGGCCAAAACTTTCAAACTAAAACTAAACAATCATAGCTCTTATGCTCCTTAGTTACCACATCGCCGATTAGCCCCGAGCAAACTCTCCAACATTTACCGTTGACGTTTGATGCCGGAATCCCCAAAACAAATTGAAAATGTACTTTCGCGAGCCGAGTCGTGGGCGGTCACTGTTGAGCTCCACTTTGTTGTCCCTTTATGTCTTTCACAGGACACTTTCGGATCGTTTCGACGCTCGAACGAGGCTAATAACATCAGCTAGTGTTGAGCGAGCGCAGGTCAGATGAAAAATGGCTCCCCCCAGTCCCAGGTCGCGGTCAGTTTTCAGCTTCGTCGAGCTCTATTTGTGCGAGCGGAGCCTCCATTTTCCCTGTGCGATGTTTGCAGACGGAGCAGGTGAAGCGACGCATTAGCCCGCCTCATCATCATCAGCTAATGTCGCGTTTGTTCAGAGCAGATGGGCCGCGAGCGCTGGGGCCGCCGGCGCCGCAGGGCAGGTTCCGAAGCTCGTCCTCAACCGGGGGTCTCATTTATAAAAACAGGACTAAAAGAGAAGGTATAAAGGACGAAAGCCATGAGTTAACGTGGGTGTGAAAATGATTCAGATGTGTAAAATGCTCCGCGCGGACGCCGGCGGGTCGTTTCCTCCTCGTCCATCTCGTCGCCTCCGTTTCATCATAAAAAAGAGAATGCAAAGTGACTTCTTAACTTTACCGCGAGGGGCAATTTTTCCCAAAATGCCGGCCTGAAATGAGCCCCATTTCAAAGTGAAATTGAATTCTTGAACCCTTTGGAGCACAAACGATCGGCTGGGCTCTTCGAGAAGCTGTAGTTTTGCCCTCTGATTCTGATTTACTCTTTTCTTTTTCCATTTTCTTTTTCAAACATAAGGAGCGGTGAAGCTGGTGTCTGGAGGACACAGGTTTGGCATTTGTTGGGTTTTGACTATTCTTCTTTCAGAATTGAACCAAAAATAACGAACATTTGTAAAAAGACGTAATCCATATAAAAGTCGTATTATTATTCTTTTATTTAGGGTAATTTCCGAGGATTAACTGAGCCTGATTCATCCTAGAATTCTTGATTCGACTTTATATTTACCATATCCAGCAGCATGATAGTTTTCCTTTATCCGATTGTGGACAAAAAAAAGCACTGGTTTTGTCCGTAAACAGGAGATGTATATTTTAGAGCTGTTGCTGCACCAATTTTTAGTTGCGTTTGGCTTTTTCCACCGAGGAGATTTACCTGGAACACAAGATATTATTATTTTTTTTTTAGCTTTTAACCACAATGTAACATTGTTCCCTCCTCAAAAACACCTCTGGAGTTTCATTCTAGTTTGATGAATCCTGGTGAGAAAATCCGCTCCCCTCCGAGCGTCAAAAACACTCCATTCTGAATTTCCCTGATCTGTTTTCTCCATCTGTGACGAGGCTCAAATATGTAATTCCCTCTGATGCCAGTAGGTAGAGCCCCATGCCCAAAGTAGAGGTACTCCAGAGCAGGCTTAAAGGCCAATAATAATTCAAATAATGCATCATAAATGTCCTGTAATGCTCTTTTTATTAATGCACATTAAACTTTACATGAATTGCTAAAGATACCTGGACAAACTGCCATCCCTCCACAGATCTGACCTGTGACTTGGCCTGGTTCGGGCTTGTCTCCATGGAGATTCTGTGCAGTATTCAATCAGACAGCAGCAGGTGGAAGAAGCTCAAACAGAAAAGTTATTTAGTACAACTTAAAAATTGACATATTATGCATTCTTGTGGCTTTAATGACCTTTAAAACTGAATTTTGATCTGCTTTTTTCATATTTTTCAACTTAAGGCTACCCCAAATAAATTGTCTGTTTGCTGTAACCCGAGTCAACATTTTTTAAGTGGCTCGGATGGTAGGCAAATTCTTATTTTTTTTACTTTGAAGGCAAAAAAAAAAAGATCAGAATTTTGTCATTTTTGGAGTCGGAGTGACCACCAGGGGTCAGGCTTCAACAGTCAATGACGGAAAACGTCTCTCTCACCCGATCGGGAGACTAAATCTCACGATTTTAAGATATTTCAATCGACCTTTTGTACGCCGATATCGTTTATTTTGGTAGCTAAGGCGAGCGGGGGGAACATGGGGGGGACACGGGCGCCGCCATGTTTGTTGTGATGACGCTGCTGGGCGTGTTTCAATCCCAGAATGCATTTCATAGCGGGTCGGTCGGGTTATGGCAAACAGACATATTATTTTGCTCAGCCTAATGATCATGTTTTTGTTTCTACAAAATACTTTAAAAACTAGGCGACAGCTTAAAAAGACACATAATTAAGAAATAAAGCCGTTAGGTAGGTTTTTGGACTTACAAACCGCAGAGGAGACTTCCGGTTTAATTTTCTATCATAACTGTTTGACAAATTTGTGAAGACAACATCGTAAACCTTTATTATTACGAGAGACACATTCAGGAATGTTTTCAAGAGGAAACAGGAAAGAAAACACAGGAGAAGATTGAAACTCAATTCAAACTCATGACCTGAGTGCTGGACAGTTTGATATGTTATTTTTTTCTTCAAATGCCTTCTGAATCGGTCAAATAAAACGTCACCCTGTCTGAGTGAATCCAGTGCGGAAGTGAACAAATGAAACGCGCTGTAGGACGAACGCATTAGTATGATTGTTCTCGGTCAAAAATTGCACAAAAAAAGGAAAAAGTGTCATGGAATTTTAGCCTTTCGCTTCAACGTTTCATTGTTAAAATTCCCGCCGCGTGTCGTTTCCGGGCGGCGTCAGTTACAGAGGACAAAACGACCACGGCCTGTTTATTAAACGCTCACGTCGGTCTTTTAAAATCACGTCTTGTCCTTCGTTTTTAGTAATGTAATAAACCGGCTTTTTGGTTATTAAACTCGGGGCGACTCGCGCGCTAAAGACCCCAGATGTGATTTATGGCTGAGGGGATGCGTCCAGACAGGAGTCGGAGGCGGCGCGTTAGCTTTAGCTTTAGCCGCTGAATACTGATGCAGAGTCGGAGTGAATGAATGCTAATGCTGAGTTAGCTGGCGAGGGAGGGGGCGGGGTTCAGGGGTAAAGACTCTGAGCAGATGGTACAATAAGTGACACTGAGTCTGTTTTCTTCAGGCGAAAGAGGAAGGATCAACGAATCGATATCGGCACGTTCAGAAACAAGAGTCTAAACGGTAAAGATAAAAGTTCAAACACTCCGCGTCGTTTGTGTCTAACGTCAATGAATGAGGTGCAAATGTTACTAAGTCGGGTTTCAACGTTTTCCCCACAAACAGCGACATTGTGATCGCCGTAAACGCTATCACTTATATTTAAAACAGATTCAAATGCCGTATTTTCCGGACTATAAGTCGCACCAGCCAAAAAAATGCATAATAGAGAAGAAAAAAACATATATAAGTCGCACTGGAGTATGAAATGTGGTTGCAAGAGTGAAAATAACAAATAATATCACATAAAGTCGCTCCGGAGTATAAGTATATCAGTATAAATATAAGCATAAGTCGCACCCCGGCCAAAACTATGAAAGAAGGTGCGACTTATAGTCCGGAATCGATCCCGTCCTAACGTTTGCAGTGGAAGGTCACGCTCGCTTCGTTTTACACGACTACATTCTAAGCTCCTCCCACTACCACGGCTTTAACGTCCCGGCTGAGTGCGTGTTCTCCCTGTGTCTGCGTGGGTTTATACAACACGAGATCTGCAGATGGGATTCCAGCGTCGAGGTTCGAACGAGCGGCGGAATAAGAAACCATGAAAAAAGGCGGCGCTCCTTTTATCGTTATTGATGTTTTGCGCTTATGCGAAATCACATTTACATTTTTGACCCTGCGGTGCGCCCCTCGCGCTCGCTCTCCACGCTCGTCCTTCCGCGGCGTAAACAGGCTCATTACCCGACTCCCACCTCGCCGTCGATCTGCCGGAGTGTAATTAAAAAGTGGGCCTAGGGTGAGACCACGAGAGGTACCTGGCATCTGCACCGCCGCCTCCGGCAAAACAAGCGAATGCCGCCGCGCTTTTGATCGCTTTATCCGTCATGAAGGAGGTTAAGGTTAGAGGAGTCAAAGCAAGGCGCGGCGAGGTTTCGTGTGACGCAAGGCGGTCGCGCGGCGGTCGAGTAGTCGTCGCCGGCGTGCAAAGGGTATTTCTCCTCGTTGTGTGATTCTCCTGTACTTACGGATTACTTCAACAGCGAATATAAATGTGTTTGAGGAGCGGCGTGGGTTTCATTCACATCAAACTGTGATGTTTTCTTTATTCAGGAAGAGAAGAACTCGGAATAGGAATGGTAACGTTGCAGATGATATCAGATGTGTGTAGATGTAAAGGAGAGGGTCTGAAAGAGCAGAGGAAGGAGGAGAGAGGGTTAAACAGAAGAGGCAGCTGCAGAGGAGAAGGTCAAAAGGAGCAGAAGATGCAGAGGAGGAGGTCAAAAAGAGATGGAGAAGAAAGGGCCAAAAGGCGTAAAAGATGCAAATAAGATGTTTGAATGGAGCAGAAGATGAAGAGATGAGGGTCAAATGGAG
>NW_027315945.1:37468577-37511077 GCF_026437365.1 Eucyclogobius newberryi | reverse complement strand
TGGTGCTGGAGCTGGAGCTGGTGCTGGAGCTGAAGCTGGTGCTGGAGCTGGTGCTGGTGCTGGTGCTGGAGCTGGAGCTGGTGCTGGTGCTGGTGCTGAAGCTGGTGCTGGAGCTGGTGCTGGAGCTGAAGCTGGTGCTGGAGCTGGTGCTGGTGCTGGTGCTGGTGCTGAAGCTGGTGCTGGAGCTGAAGCTGGTGCTGGAGCTGGTGCTGGTGCTGGTGCTGGAGCTGGAGCTGGTGCTGGTGCTGGTGCTGAAGCTGGTGCTGGAGCTGGTGCTGGAGCTGAAGCTGGTGCTGGAGCTGGTGCTGGTGCTGGTGCTGGTGCTGAAGCTGGTGCTGGAGCTGGTGCTGGAGCTGGTGCTGGAACTGGAGCTGGAGCTGGAGCTGGTGCTGGTGCTGGTGCTGGAACTGGAGCTGGAGCTGGTGCTGGTGCTGGTGCTGGAGCTGGTGCTGGAGCTGAAGCTGGTGCTGGAGCTGGTGCTGGTGCTGGAGCTGGAGCTGGTGCTGAAGCTGGTGCTGGTGCTGGAGCTGGTGCTGGTGCTGGTGCTGGTGCTGGAGCTGGTGCTGGAGCTGGTGCTGGTGCTGGAGCTGGAGCTGGAGCTGGTGCTGGTGCTGAAGCTGGTGCTGGAGCTGGTGCTGGAGCTGAAGCTGGTGCTGGAGCTGGTGCTGGAGCTGGTGCTGGTGCTGGTGCTGAAGCTGGTGCTGGAGCTGGAGCTGGTGCTGGTGCTGGTGCTGAAGTTGGTGCTGGTGCTGGAGCTGGTGCTGGAGCTGGTGCTGGAGCTGGTGCTGGAGCTGGAGCTGGAGCTGGTGCTGGAGCTGGTGCTGGAGCTGGAGCTGGTGCTGGAGCTGGTGCTGGAGCTGGAGCTGGAGCTGGTGCTGGAGCTGGAGCTGGTGCTGGAGCTGGTGCTGGTGCTGGAGCTGGTGCTGGTGCTGGAGCTGGTGCTGGAGCTGGTGCTGGAGCTGGAGCTGGAGCTGGAGCTGGAGCTGGTGCTGGAGCTGGTGCTGGAGCTGGTGCTGGAGCTGGAGCTGGAGCTGGAGCTGGAGCTGGTGCTGGAGCTGGTGCTGGAGCTGGAGCTGGTGCTGGAGCTGGTGCTGGAGCTGGAGCAGAGGAGTCACTCTGGACCTTCTTTGCAGCGCAGTAAACTAAAGTGGCAGCTTATGTGTGTTTGCTGGAGCTGGAGCAGATCTGAGCTCAGCAGTAAACACTGGAGCGTCGAGGCCAAATCGATGTTTAGGATTCCCTCATGTGTTAAATTGGGAGAGTAATCAGACCTGGGATCTGCTGTCACTGACGTGTCAATACAAAACACAAAATAGAGCATTAATCACTTTGTGTATATCACATTCGACTCTGTTGGATGGACTGTGTTGGGCGACATATTGAACTTGGTAAACAAAACAGCATTGGAACTGGACACAGACTATTTGAGCCACTCCCCTCAGGCAGGAGGCCACTCCCCTCAGGCAGGAGGCCACTCCCACACAAACAGTTTCTTTCCCTTTGCAGTTGGACTCACGAACACTTCTTAAACACTGTCACTTTAACCATCATTTAATCACTCACTGTTCACTTTCAGCACCACATATGTAAACTCAACTGTACATTTGAACTGTAATGCACGCCCCTTTTTGATTCTATATATCTTGTTTTTATCATTGCCCATCGTTGTATGTTGCAAGTTCCTATGTTTGTGTATTTTGTTCATTGTCAATAAAGCTTTTCTGATTCAGATTGTGATTCTGCCCGGCAGCGAAGCCTCGGGGCTGGGGAAGAAGAGGCCGACCACCTGCCTGTCTGATCCGGAGCCAGCGCTGCAGACAGAACATAACACTGTTCAGACAGACCACTGCAGCATCAGGGAAGAGTTTGACTGCTTTAAAAGTGCTCAATGGAACTTTTCTTCAGAATGGCACTACGGCAAAATACTTTTTTAAAACGTTAGATAGATATATTTTTTGGATCTGTTTGCTCTCTCAATATATAAAGATTTCACGACAAAATAATCCAAGCTGCTCCTAAAAGTGGGACAGAGCGATACGTGCAGCACAGTGAACTTTAATCCTTTCTTCAGCTTTTAAATATAAAACAGAACAAACTGAGAAACAGAAAATCTAACAGAACACGACCGGAAAGAGCAGGAAAATAAAACCAACGCGTAAAGAACAAAGGCAGTGAAAGACGTCGTTGTTTTGTCTAAGATAATCGTCCCGTTGGGTCCAAATCGTCCCGTTGGGTCCAAAGTCCTACAAATGTTTCACTTTTTAAAATCAAATCCGATTGTGATGTTAGTGCAGTGCTCGGCGGTCGGTGCTTTTCTTTGCGATGGTCTTTTTCCCCTGTTCCAGACGTATCCATGTGTTGTGTCCATGGCAGGCGTTCTGAGGCCCCAATACCATGTCAAGAACAGTCCGGAGTCTAACTAAAAGAACCATAAAACAGTCCCAAAAACAGTGACTTTATTGACTGTAAAGTTGGATGGATTGAGTGTCGTGTCGATGGCGGAACCAAAGACACATTTCTACTACGGCGGTAATTTAAGGTTAAAGAAATGTGCAACTTCAAAGGCCGTAGAACAAACACAAAGATCAGCTCTTAAAGTACACACACCAAAGCTTTCATTAAAGGGGCTCGTTTTAAACTCGTTACAGCTCCACATGTGTCGTAGTCTTGTCCAACGCTAACATTAGCATGCTAACGGCACGCTTCCTGCTTCTCGGAGAATAAAAACACTTTATATTTAGACGCTTTTACAATATCTGCACTGAGGAAAACAGATTATACTTGAGTACATTCAAAAAACTAAGAAGAAAATCGGGTAAATCAGTTATAAAATCAGGTACAGCCCCTTTAATCCTGTAAACGAGGTCCTCTCCCTTTGGCCCTCACAAAACACTTCCCGGATCAGTGACGTCATTTTAATTTGATTTTGTTAATACTTATTTTTACGCATGCTTTATTTAAAATATTCTGTTATTATTACTCATTGTTTAATGTTGGACCGCGTCGCCGAAGTTCCTAATTGCGTTCATTACAACTGTGTGTTTACGTCAGCGCGTCGGGGCAAGCTAGCTTTTGTTTATCTCAAAATGGTAATTCCCTCCGCTGCCTGTAGATGGAGCGCTAACACCAAATCTTGATGAGGAAATGCCTGACCGGCGTGGTGTTCAGTACACACATTACTTTCTAAGATCTAAAACCTGAAGCTGTCACAGTAAAGAGCGTGTTCAAAGGAGAATAAAAAAATAATACAAATAACGTACAAAGCGGCTCCTTTATCGACCGCAACGTTTCGACTTTCATATTTTCTTCATACTTTGTGATTGACGTTTGATTTCCTCCGAGCGCTGGCCCGGGGCTGATATTAAACACACTTTGGAGCCATGAACACGGTGAGGCCTCTGACACGTGGAGAGGCGGGAGACCTTTCGGCTGTTCACCGTTGGACATGCACACGCACAAACGCTCGGGTCCAAACGCAGCGCTCGCACAGACGTTCACTTTGGCGCGGTGATGGACAGGCTGTCGAAACCAACGCGACGCCCCTCCCCCCACGCCGCCCCCGATGCATTGTGGGTATGTGAAGAGGGCATTAGGTGTTCAGCATAACATAACACATACATTACTTTTTTGATAGACTAATGGGATTTTATTTTATTTTATTTAATTGGATATTTTATTGTTACTTACGTATTGTCACTAATTGTGTCTCTTGGTGTAAAATCATTACTTAATTGTCCATCCATCCATTTTCTACCGCTTGTTCCCTTTTGGGGTCGCGGGTGAGTAGAGCCTATCCAAGTGACTTTGGGCCTTAGACGGGGCACACAGTGGCCAACACAGAGACATAGACATTACAGACAATCATTCACTCTCACATTCATTCACTAGGGCCAATTTAGAGTTGCCATTTTTACCTAACAAATGCATGTCTTTGGACGGTGGGAGGAGCCGGAGAACCCGGAGAGTACCCATGGTAACACGGGGAGAACATGCAGACCAGAGAGATCATGTGATGTGAGCGCTAACCGCCTTTGCCACCGTGCACCCTTAATTGTATTTTTTAAATTCCCTGACATCAAGTCATTAACTTTTTGCTTTTTATTAATGCTTATTATTATGCACTGTCCCTGAAATAAGAAAATAATAATTATAATAATAAATTAATACTTTTAATTGCATTTTTGTACTTGCTTACTTACTTACTTAATTAATTATTATTTATTTACTTAAGTAAGTAAAATAAAAATAAATACAATAAAAATAAATACAATATATATATTTTTAAAATACAATAAAAATAAATACAATAAAATAAATACAAAGAAATAATTACAATAAAATAAATTAAAATAAATACATGCATACGTAAAACATTATATGTCTTCTTTAAACTTATCACATCACGTGATATTGGTGTACTTTTGGACGATCTGAATAACATTCATTCACAGTCAGTTTCTTGGCTCGTGACCATTTTGCCTAATTCCCAATCATCCTGACTCACTTCTGAACAGTCTTAGCTCTAAAATATGACATTGTGTCGGAGAAGAACGGCCCCTCTTCACTGACAGTGATGAATAAGGCTTTTAATGTCCCGCTGCTCCATGTTAATTGCATCGGAGCGGAGAGAGGTGGCGCTCCACGCTGGGACGGGGGGGGGGGGGGGGGGACGGGGGGGGGGGACGGGGGGGGGGGGGGGGGGGGGTTGAGACGATTAGCCTAGAGACGAGGCGCCGTCCCCGGCTGCGAGAACAGGACGAGCGGTGGCGAGGCCGGGACCGCGCCGCACGTTAATGGATCAACGTTTTCAACAGAAGAGAAAAGTCTGCAGTTCTAATGTCCCCTGCAGATGAAGAAATGTCCCCTGCAGATGAAGAAATGTCCCCTGCAGATGAAGAAATGTCCCCTGTGTCTCCATGACGTCTTATTCTGCATAAAAGCTGCAAACGTACACAAAAAAATAATCCAAATTACATTTGTTTATCAATTTATTTCAGTCTAGAGTCCAGGGTTGTAGAAAAAATAATAATAAATAGATGAATAAATAAATGAATGAATTAATACATAAATACATACATAAATTAAAACAAAATAGATACATGAATGAATTAATGAATAAATAAAAAAATTAAAAATACATTAAAAATAATAATAATACAAATAAATAACTAATAAATCAAGAACAAAATAAAATAAATGGATGTATACATAATTAAATACCCATAGATTAGCCTAGAGTAGATGATTGAAGTATCAAAATTAGACATTCACAAATAAAAAGACATGTTAAAAACTTAAAGATTAAACATTAAAGACCCTCGCCCGGCGAGTGTCGAGTGTGCGGCTTAAAGAGTTCAGATCGAGCAGATTGAGCCCTGAATCTGCCAAATCTGGACGTCTGAGTCACTTTCCACCGGCTTAAAGTGAAGTTTGTGAGAAATACACGTTATTCTAAATCCCTGTGCACGCGTTTACTGACATTTACAATTCAAATGATGTGGTCGTGATAAATAGTTAATGAAGGTCATGAAGAGGTGAAAACACATCACATCTGTGTGGAAACGTACGGCCCGCACTGTACTTTGATTTTATTCCACAATCGGTTATGCAAATGCTGTTTTTAAAAGGTATTCGTGATCATTTATTAAAGTACAAATCACATGTTTAATGCCCTACTGTGGAACATTCTAGGCAACGGAATGAACAAAATCTCAAAATCTGTGGTCGGTTGGATTCCCGCCGCGCTAATGCAGTGTCGCCGTCGTCGTCGTCGTCGTCGTCGTCGTGTGGCATAAAAAATGTAAGAGAAAACTTTCCAAACTTCCACAGATGCAGATTCCACAGAAGAATAAATGTTCTGTTTTGTTCCTGTGATGAATCTGCTGTCGACTTTTCACACCCGTGCAGTTTGAGGGATGTTTTATATGAAGTAACATATGAGAGAGAGGGAGAGGGAGAGAGGGAGAGAGAAGAGGGAGAGAAGAGGGAGGGAGGAGAGGGAGAGAAGAGGGAGGGAGGAGAGGGAGAGAAGAGAGGGAGAAGAGGGAGGGAGGAGAGGGAAAGAAGAGCGGGAAGAGGGAGGGAAGAGAAGAGGGAGGGAGGAGAGGGAGAGGGAGAAGAGAGGGAGAGAAGAGAGGGAGAGAAGAGAGGAGAGGGAAGAGGGAGGGAGGAGAGGGAGAGAAGAGAGGGAGAAGAGGGAGGGAGGGAAGAGAGGGAGAGAAGAGAGGGAGAGAGGGAAGAGAAGTGTGGGAGGGAGAACAGAGGGAGAGAGGAGAGGGATGTTTTATAAAAAGTAACATGAGAGCGAGAGGGAAGAAGAGAGGGAGCGAAGGAGGAGAGGGAGGGAGGGAGGGAAGTTTTCTATAAAGTAATATATAAGGGAGAGGAGAGAGGGAGAAAGAGAGTTTGAGGAAAAGAGAAATGGAGAGAGGATAGAAGGAGGAGAGGACCATATGCTCCTCCGACACTCCATACATCCAGTACTTTCTGCTACAGGAAACACGCTTCTGTTCTTCTTCTGATTTATCCATGAGCTCCACATGTCCTGCACATGCACAAATAACACGTCTGAAGTACAAATCACTCGTCTAAAGTACAAATAACATGTATAAAGTATATGTCACATGTCTAAAGTACATGTCTGAAGTACAAGTCGGGCGAAACACTCCCATTACAATCACTCTTTCCAACACATCGGACTGCTTTACACGCAGAGGTTCCACACTGCAGGTTCCACACTGCAGGTTCCACACTGCAGGTTCCACACTGCAGCTTTACACGCAGAGGTTCCACACTGCAGGTTCCACACTGCAGGTTCCACACTCCTCTCCTTGAACCGACACCTTAACGTGGTGGAGGGGTTTGAGTGCCCGATTGATCCCGGGAGCTATGTTGTCGGGGGCTTCATGCCCCTGGTAGGGTCTACCAAGGCAAACAGGTCCAAGGTGACGGGTCAGACAAAGATCGGTTCAGAAGCCCCCTATGATCAAATCAAATCAAATCAATTTATTTTTGTAAGGCCCAAAATCACAACAACAGTTGCCTCTGAGGGCCACAGGGAGAAATGAATCAACAATGTCTGTGGTGGCGATGGAGTCAGACAATGTCTGTGGTGGCGAGGGACGATGTCCCAGGGTCCTCTGTCCTTAGACTCTCCTTCTAGGCCAGGAAAAACTACAAAAAAAACCTCTTTGGGAAAAAAGCGTAGAAACCTGGAGGAGTTCCAGTGAAGGAGAGATCCGACTCTCACAGACGGACAGACGGACACAAGGAGACTGGAGCTGGACCCACTCTTCAGGCAGAAGAGGGGCCGACTGAGTCGAGCTGGGCCCACTCTTCAGGCAGAAGAGGGACCGTCGGAGTCGAGCTGGGCCCACTCTTCAGGCAGATGAGGGACCGTCGGAGGCGAGCTGGACCCACTCTTCAGGCAGATGAGGGACCGACTGAGGCGAACTGGAGCCACTCTTCAGGCAGATGAGGGACCGTCCACACAGGGCAGGGACCACTTCACCAGGGGAGGGGCATCTGGGTCCACAGGTCCTCAGGAGTGAGAGAAAGAAAAGAAGGCGGTGAACAGTTTGCAAGTGGAATCAAAAAATAAATATTGTTTGATAGCATAAGTAGTCAGAAGAAGAAGAGGATAGTGCTCAAGCTGTCATACTTCCCCCAGCATAGTTACTCCTAGGGCAGCGTAGCTGAAGCTGTGGGTTTATGTTTCTGTTCCTAACTAGTCTGACCATAAGCGATTTCGAAGAGGAACGTTTTAAGCCTGGACTTAAATGAAGAGACTGTGTCAGCATATTTAACATGGGTCGGGAGCTGATTCCATAACACAGGAGCTTGGTAGCTAAACGCTCTACCTCCTACAGTACTTTTAGAGACTCTTGGCACCACCAGAAGGCCAGCATTCTGAGAGCGAAGAGCTCTGTTTGGATGATATGGTTCTATAGCATCTTTGAGGTAGGATGGGGCCATGTCATTTATGGCTTTGTAGGTCAAGAGTAGAATTTTGAATTTGATTCTAGACTCGACGGGGAGCCAGTGAAGAGACTTCAGCACCGGCGTAATGTGATCTCTTCTTTTTGTTCCTGTTAGTAATCTTGCTGCTGCATTTTGAACCAGTTGAAAGCTTTTTATGGAGCTTTTAGGACACGCTGCAAACAGGGAGTTACAGTAGTCTAATCTAGTCGTTACAAATGCATGGATAAGTTTTTCGGCATCACTTTTAGGCAGGATTCTTCTGATTTTGGCGATGTTGCGCAAATGGAAATAGGCTGTTTTACAAGCTTGATTTATATGAGCTTTAAATGAGAGCTCCTGGTCAAATAAGACTCCAAGGTTTCTTACAGTAGAACTGGAGGCTACACTGACATTGTCCAGTGTGACTATCTGCTCAGATAGAGCGTCTCGTAGATGCTTAGGGCCAAGCACAATGACCTCGGTTTTTTCAGGGTTAAGAAGCAGGTTGTTTAGTGTCATCCAGGTTTTTATCTCCTTCACACAAGTACTAAGTCTGTCTACTTGATCGCTCTGATCAGGTTTCATTGATAAATACAGCTGAGTGTCATCTGCAGAGCAGTGGAAGTTAATGCCATGCTTTCTGATAATGTTGCCTAATGGCAGCATATAAAGAGTAAACAGAATTGGACCGAGTACCGAACCCTGTGGCACACCGTAAATTACTTTAGAGCTTGGTGAGGAGCTCTGGTTTACATTAACAAATTGGAACCTATCAGATAGATAGGATTTAAACCAGCTGAGGGCTGTTCCTCCAACACCTACATCACATTCTAACCTCTGCAGTAGAATGTTGTGGTCAATGGTGTCAAACGCTGCGCTGAGGTCCAACAGAACCAGGATTGAGACCAGTCCATCGTCAGCGGCTAATAACAAATCATTTGTGACTTTAACTAGTGCAGTTTCAGTGCTGTGGTGGGCTCTGAACCCTGACTGGAAAACTTCAAATAAGTTATTGTCCTGCAGGTGGCGACAAAGCTGTTTTACTACAACTTTTTCAAGGATTTTAGAGACGAAGGGAAGATTTGAAATAGGTCTGTAGTTTACCAATAGGTCGGGATCTAGATTAGGCTTTTTCAGAAGAGGTTTAATGACTGCATGTTTGAAGGACTGTGGAACATAGCCACTTTGGAGTGAAGTATTTATTATATTAAGAATAGGGTCTATAATTAGGGGAAGAATGTCTTTGAGGAGTCTGCTTGGAATGGGGTCTAGGACACAAGTGGAGCTTTTAGAGGACATAATGGCTGAAGTTATCTCTGCTTGATCAACAGCTGTGAACCTTTCTAAGTTTACAGGTGGATTTATATGGGACGTTAGATTTACAGCTTGGGCTAGTTCAGGGCTAATAGCGGGGGTAATTTCATCTAATTTATCTCCGTTTTTATTTTATTATTAAAAAATAGGAGGAAATCATCAGAGCTGAGAGAAGCTGGGATTGAGGGCTCTACTGCACTGTGACAGTTTGTTAGCCTAGCTACAGTGCTGAAAAGTAATTTAGTGTTACTTTTGTTGACTTCTATTAGATTTGAATAATATCTGGTTTGGGCCTTACGCAGAGCCTGCTTATAGGACAGCAGGCAACTTTTCCATGCTTTTAGGGATTCTTCGGTGTGAGAGCGACGAAATAATCCCTCTAACTTTCTAACTCTTTGTTTATGTGAACGCAGTTCTTGGTTGTACCATGGGGAGGCGCGCTTTGGCCTAATGACCTTCTGTTTTAACGGCGCGACAACGTCAAGAGCAGACTTCAGAGAATTCATGGTCAAGTCGACACATTGATCACTTAAACTGGGACTAAAACTGTTCTCAGCAGGATCACATGACATGTCACTGAATATTGGCTCTATTATTTCTTTGAATTTTGAGATAGATTTTTCAGATATTGTCCTTTTCATTATAACTTTATTTTGTGGGACTGGATGATCTTTAAGAATAAACTGAAAGGTAATTAGGAAATGATCTGACAATATAGGGTTTTGAGGGAGGACAATGAGGTCACTAATCTCTGTTCCATACGTTAGGACAAGATCCAGAGTGTTCTTGTGAGTGTGAGTCGGTTTATTTACATTCTGAGTGAAACCAATGCTGTCTAACAAGGCGCTGAAGGCATTACTGAGAGAGTCATCACTCATGTTCACGTGGATATTAAAGTCTCCAACTATAACTATTTTATCCCAGGCTAACACTAAGTTTGATATAAAGTCAGAAAACTCTGTTAAAAACTCTGAATAGGGACCAGGAGGTCGGTAGATAACTATGAACAAAACTCCTTTTAGGTTTTTCATATTTGGACATTGGGTTAGGGTTAGTGATTGACAGCATAAGGCTTTCAAATGAGTGAAATGCATTGTTAGTTTTAGGGCTCATGAGTAGGCTTGAGTGGGAGATCACTGCCACACCACCACCTCGGCCTGTGCTCCTGGCAGTCTGAAAGTTAACATGGCTGGGTGGGGTGGACTCATTTAGTCTGACGTAGTCGTCTTGTTGAAGCCACGTTTCAGTTAGAGCTAGAAGATCTATGTTATAGTCACTAATTAATTCATTAACTAAGAGCGATTTGGAGGAAATTGCTCTAATGTTTAGCAGTCCACATTTTACGTGTTTATTCATTTGTGTATTTGTGTCATTTGTGATTGTTATTTTCCTTAAGTTATTTGGTCTGACGCCTGAAATATTTTTTCTGAGATGTGACTTTTTGGCATTATTTGTACGAGGGACACGAGGGACACGAGGGACACACACAGTCTCTATCTGTCTTGAATCTGAACACTTCACATGTAACAGAACGGGCGAGAGTTCGGCGACAGAGGAGCGTCTTGAACTGCTGCTCTGCACCTGGGGCTCATCCCTAGATGGTCACTTAACACGACTAAGACTATCGGTCAAATTCCGAACTAATAGGGATGTACCCTCCGAAGTCGGATGGATGCCATCCCTGCGTATGAGCCCGGGCTTTCCCCAAAACGCACTCCAGTTATCAATAAAGACTACGTTGTTTTGAGGGCACCATCTGGATAACCAGTTGTTGAATGCTGAGAGACGGCTGTACAATTCAGCATTGATCCGATTGGGCAGGGGACCAGAAAATATTACAGTGTCTGACATCGACTTCGCTAGGTCACACACCGCGGCTACTTGAACTTTGAGCACCTCTGATTGTCTCCGACGGGCGTCGTTACCGCCTGCGTGAACCACGACTCGCCGGAAACGGGTCCTGCTCCGCTTTAAGATCCTAAGGTTTCCTTCGATGTCACCCATTCTGGCCCCCGGGTAACACCTAACGCTAGCAGCTGGCAGCTTCACGTCTCTAACAATAGAACTCCCGATTACAAGAGTTTCTCTCGTGTGTTCAGCGGGCGTGTGATCGCTGAGGGGAGAAAACCTATTATAGACATGACGCTCACGGCGCTCTGAGGTTCGGCATTTAGCGCCTTGTCCCCTCCGAACTGTCACAAAATGGTCCCTATTCTGTTCCTGGTCTAGTCCCGGCTGCATGGGAGACGCTGAGGGGCTGAGCTCGGCCTTACTGCTACTGCTAATGCTACGCCCTGCAGCGCGGTCCGGTAGCCCTCGCGCTAAAACCGAACTATAACTGGACTTAAGCTCCTCTAAACAGCGGATCCGCGCTTCTAACTCCGTAACCCTGGCCTCCAAAACTACCACTACACTGCACTTCACGCACCTATCATCAGAGAAGGAGCCAGGGTTCTGACTCGACATATGACAGCTCAAACAGGTAAAGGTAGATCCAGCCATGACGCTAGCGGCTAGGCTACGCTAGGCTAGTTCAGGCTGGAGCTAGAAAGTGAGGAGGGCTTTTTAATCCACGAAATACTGAAAAGCGAGCGGCTTGAGGCTCCGGATTGTTTGCGGAGAAATCAAACGTTCACTTTCGTGTATATGATGCGTAAATAGTGTGTATAATTCGTGGATTAATCGGTAAAAGGCTCTAAGAACGAACAGCTCTGAAAACGCGACACACTCACCGGAAATGACGTCACCGTGATGACAACACGAACAAGGCAGTTTACGTCGCCCGGATCGGCGTCACCGGGGCCCCATCCTGGAGCCAGGCCTGGGATGGGTGCTCCATGGCGAGCGCCTGGTGGCCGGGTCTTACCCCACGGGGCCCGGCCGGGCACAGCCCGAAAGAGCGACGTGGGGCCGCCCTCCCGTGGGCCCACCACCCGCAGGAGGATCCATAAGGGGCCGGTGCAGAGAGATCTGGGCGGCAGTCGACGGCAGGGGCCTCGGCGAACAGATCTCCAGACACAGAGACTAACTCTGGGGACATGGAATGTCACCTCGCTGGGGGGGAAAGAGCCTGAGCTTGTGCGGGAGGTTGAGCGATACCGACTAGATATAGTCGGCCTCACCTCCACGCACAGTTTGGGCTCTGGAACCCATCTCCTCGAGAGGGGCTGGACGCTCCACTTATCTGGTGTTGCCCGCGGGGAGAGGCGGCGGGCTGGTGTGGGCTTGCTGATAGCCCCTCAGCTCAGCCGCCACGTGTTGGAGTTTACCCCGGAGAACGAGAGGGTCGCGTCCCTCCGCCTTCGGGTGGGGGACAGGTCTCTCACTGTTGTGGCGGCCTACGGGCCGAACAGCAGTGCAGAGTACCCGGCCTTCTTGGAGTCCTTGGGAGGGGTACTGGACAGTGCACCGACCGGGGACTCCGTTGTTCTACTGGGGGACTTCAACGCCCACGTGGGCAATGACAGTGACACCTGGAGAGGGGTGATCGGGAAGAACGGCTTCCCCGATCTGAACCCGAGCGGTGTTCAGTTATTGGACTTCTGTGCTGAAGGGTGTTGATCAGTGCACATGGCACCAGGACACCCTAGGCCGGAGGTCAATGATCGACTTTGTTGTCGTGTCATCAGACCTCCGGCCGCGTGTCTTGGACACTCGGGTGAAGAGAGGGGCAGAGTTGTCAACCGATCACCACCTGGTGGTGAGTTGGATCCGCTGGCAGAGGAGGAAGCCGGACAGACTTGGCAGACCCAAGCGCATTGTGAGGGTCTGTTGGGAACGTCTAGTGGAGCCCTCTGTCAGTAGGGTATTCAACTCGCACCTCCTGGAGAGCTTCTCCCATGTCCCGGGGGAGGTTGGGGACATTGAGTCCGAGTGGACCATGTTCTCCGCCTCCATTGTTGATGCGGCTGCTCGGAGCTGTGGTCGCAAGGTCTCCGGTGCCTGTCGTGGCGGCAACCCCCGAACCCGGTGGTGGACACCGGAAGTAAGGGATGCCGTCAGACTGAAGAAGGAGGCCTATCAGGCCACTCTGGCTTGTAGGTCTCCGGAGGTCATCGACGGGTATCGGCAGGCCAAGCGAGCCGCGGCTCGTGCTGTCGCAGAGGCAAAAACCCGGGCCTGGGAGGAGTTCGGGGAGGCCATGGAGGAGGACTATCGGTCGGCACCAAAGAAATTCTGGCAAACCGTCCAGCGCCTCAGGAGGGGGAAGCAGTGTCTCACCAACACCGTTTACGGTGCGGGTGGAGGCCTGCTGACCTCGACTGGGGATGTCGTCGGACGGTGGAAGGAATACTTTGAGGATCTCCTTAATCCCTCAGTCACGTCTTCCGAAGAGGAAGTAGAGACCGGGGACTCGGAGGCTGGCTCATCCATCACCCAAGCTGAAGTCACTGAGGTTGTCCGCAAACTCCTCGGTGGCAGGGCTCCGGGGGTGGATGAGATCCGCCCTGAGTACCTAAAGTATCTGGATGTTGTAGGACTGTCTTGGTTGACACGTCTCTGCAACATCGCGTGGCGTTCGGGGACCGTGCCTCTGGATTGGCAGACCGGGATGGTGGTCCCTCTGTTCAAGAAGGGGGACCGGAGGGTGTGTTCCAACTACAGAGGGATCACACTCCTCAGCCTCCCTGGTAAGGTCTATTCCAAGGTACTGGAGAGGAGAATCCGACCGATAGTCGAACCTCGGATTCAGGAGGAGCAGAGTGGTTTTCGTCCCGGTCGTGGAACACTGGACCAGCTCTATACCCTCCATCGGGTGCTCGAGGGCTCATGGGAGTTTGCCCAACCAGTCCACATGTGCTTTGTGGATCTGGAGAAGGCTTTCGACCGTGTCCCTCGGGGTGTCCTTTGGGGGGTGCTTCGGGAGTACGGGGTCCGGGGCCCTTTGCTCAGGGCTGTCCGGTCCCTGTATGACCGGAGCAGGAGCTGTGTTCGCATTGCCGGCAGTAAGTCAGACCTGTTCCCAGTGCATGTTGGACTCCGCCAGGGCTGCCCTTTGTCACCGGTTCTGTTCATAATTTTTATGGACAGAATTTCTAGGCGCAGTCGGGGGTCGGAGGGTGTCCGGTTTGGGGACCACAGGATCTCATCTCTGCTGTTTGCAGACGATGTTGTCCTGATGGCTCCATCAAACCCGGACCTGCAACATGCACTGGGACGGTTTGCAGCCGAGTGTGAAGCGGCTGGGATGAGAATCAGCACCTCCAAATCCGAGGCCATGGTTCTCGACCGGAAAAAGGTGGCTTGCCCTCTCCAGGTGGGTGGGGTGTCCTTGCCCCAAGTGGAGGAGTTCAAGTATCTCGGGGTCTTGTTCACGAGTGAGGGAAGGATGGAGCGTGAGATCGACAGGCGGATCGGTGCAGCGGCTGCAGTGATGCAGTCGCTGCATCGGACCGTTGTGGTGAAGAGGGAGCTGAGCCGAAAGGCAAAGCTCTCTATTTACCGGTTGGTCTACGTTCCTACCCTCACCTATGGTCATGAGCTTTGGGTAGTGACCGAAAGAACAAGATCGCGGATACAAGCGGTCGAAATGAGTTTCCTCCGCCGTGTGGCTGGGCGCTCCCTTAGAGATAAGGTGAGGAGCTCGGCCACACGGGGGGAGCTCGGAGTAGAGCCGCTGCTCCTCCACGTCGAGAGGAGCCAGCTGAGGTGGCTCGGGCATCTGTTCCGGATGCCTCCTGGGCGCCTCCCTCGGGAGGTGTTTCAGGCATGTCCCACCGGGAAGAGGCCCCGGGGAAGACCCAGGACACGCTGGAGAGACTATGTCTCTCGGCTGGCCTGGGAACGCCTCGGGATCCCCCCGGAGGAGTTAGAGGAAGTGTCTGGGGAGAAGGAAGTCTGGGAGTCCCTGCTCAGACTGCTGCCCCCGCAACCCGGCCCCGGATAAAGCGGCAGAAGATGGATGGATGGATGGATGGATGGAGGTTCCACACTGCACCTTTACACGCAGAGGTTCCACACTGCAGGTTCCACACTGCAGGTTCCACACTGCAGCTTTACACGCAAAGGTTCCACACTGCAGTTCCACACTGCAGGTTCCACACTGCAGCTTTACACGCAGAGGTTCCACACTGCAGCTTTACACACAGAGGTTCCACACTGCAGGTTAAGATAAGATAAGATATTCCTTTATTGTCCCACATGGGGAAATTTCATTGGTGCAACGCAGGTAGATACAGAGGTAGATACAGAAGAACAGATCACTTATAGGAAGTCTGAAAAACACTTTCAGTAGAAGATCTCCTATAAATAAATAAAAACTGCCATAGACAAATAAATAAATAAATACATAAATACCATTGCATGTGATCACGACAGTAATTGCACATGAATATGTGTCACGACAGCACATAGATTGCACATGAATTTCACAGTAATTGCACATATGACAGAATTGCACATCAGTATTAGGTTAGGTCAGTATTGCGACGGGATAACGTGACGATCTCCGGGTAAGACGACTGTTCTCCGCAGTTTCATCAGTTCCTCCTTTGTGGAAACGCGGTACGGCGCCGGCCGGGGGGCGGGGCCGGAGCGGGCGGGGCCGGAGCCGGGGGGCGGGGCCGGAGCCAAGACACATCGCAACGACACAACGAAAACACTCAATCCAGCCGAACAAAGTCAAAACAAGTTAATTTAAAGCGATTCCAGTGCGTGTCCCGATCGTTCATGAAGTTCCTCTTTCATATAAACGTGTATATAAACGTGTACCGACGACACGCCGTACTTTAGCGCGGCCGGAGGGCGCGGGGGGGGGGCTGGCGGGCTCGCTCGGAGCTAGCTCACGTCACAACAACACAACGAACGCAACGAAAAACTCTCAAATCCAGCCGAAAAAAAGTCAAAAACAGTTGAATTAAAAAACTATTCCAGCACGTGTCCCTATCGTACAGTAAAATAGAAAAAATATACTAACTATATTTACAAAATATAGGAGATAAAGCACAATAAGTGTGAGAAAGAAGAGAGAGCGTTTACACCGGGCTGCCAGCTGTACCAGCGCCTTATGACACAGAGGTTCCAAACTGCAGGTTCCACACAGCAGCTTTACACGCAGAGGTTCCACACTGCAGCTTTACACGCAGAGGTTCCACACTGCAGCTTTACACGCAGAGGTTCCACACTGCAGCTTTACACGCAGAGGTTCCACACTGCAGCTTTACACACAGAGGTTCCACACTGCAGCTTTACACGCAGAGGTTCCACACTGCAGCTTTACACGCAGAGGTTCCACACTGCAGCTTTACACACAGAGGTTCCACACTGCAGGTTTCACACAACAGCTTTACACGCAGAGGTTCCACACTGCAGGTTCCACACTGCAGCTTTACACGCAGAGGTTTCACACTGCAGGTTCCACACTGCAGCTTTACAGGCAGAGGTTCCACACTGTAGGTTCCACACTGCAGCTTTACACGCAGAGGTTCCACACTGCAGGTTCCACACTGCAGCTTTACACGCAGAGGTTTCACACTGCAGGTTCCACACTGCAGCTTTACAGGCAGAGGTTCCACACTGCAGGTTCCACGCTGCAGCTTTACACGCAGAGGTTCCACACTGCAGCTTTACAGGCAGAGGTTCCACACTGCAGCTTTACAGGCAGAGGTTCCAAACTGCAGCTTTACAGGCAGAGGTTCCACACTGCAGCTTTACATGCATAGGTTCCACGCTGCAGCTTTAAAGGCAGAGGTTACACGCTGCAGGTTCCACCCTGTAGGTTCCACACTGCAGGTTCCACACTGCAGCTTTACACGCAGAGGTTCCACACTGCAGCTTTAAAGGCAGAGGTTACACGCTGCAGGTTCCACCCTGCAGGTTCCACACTGCAGCTTTACACGCAGAGGTTCCACACTGCAGCTTTACAGGCAGAGGTTCCACACTGCAGCTTTACAGGCAGAGGTTCCACACTGCAGCTTTACATGCATAGGTTCCACGCTGCAGCTTTAAAGGCAGAGGTTACACGCTGCAGGTTCCACCCTGCAGGTTCCGCACTGCAGCTTTACACGCAGAGGTTCCACACTGCAGCTTTATACACAGAGGTTCCAAACTGCAGGTTCCACGCTGCAGCTTTACAGGCAGAGGTTCAACGCTGCAGCTTTACAGGCAGAGGTTCCACACTGCAGCTTTACATGCAGAGGTTCCACACTGCAGGTTCCACACTGCAGCTTTACAGGCAGAGGTTCCACACTGCAGCTTTACATGCAGAGGTTCCACACTGCAGGTTCCACACTGCAGCTTTACAGGCAGAGGTTCCACACTGCAGCTTTACATGCAGAGGTTCCACACTGCAGGTTCCACACTGCAGCTTTACAGGCAGAGGTTCCACACTGCAGCTTTACAGGCAGAAGTTCCACACTGCAGGTTCCACGCTGCAGGTTCCACGCTGCAGCTTTAACTACGTTTGACATTGATTTGTCTGGCTTTTCCAAATCCTGAAAATGTGTGAAATACATTTCAAATCTTCTTCAGTTCAGTTCATGCATCGTGTCAGAGCAAACTCCAGACACCAGGGGGCAGCGTCAGTCCTCCTGAAAACATTCAGAGAGAGGGAGGGAGGGAGGGAGGGAGGGAGGGAGGGAGAGAGGGAGGGAGGGAGGGAGGGAGGGAGAGAGGGAGGGAGAGAGGGAGGGAGAGAGGGAGGGAGAGGGAGGGAGAGAGGGAGGGAGGGAGAGAGGGAGGGAGAGGGAGGGAGAGAGGGAGAGAGGGAGGGAGGGAGAGAGGGAGGGAGGGAGGGAGGGAGGGAGAGAGGGAGGGAGAGAGAGAGGGAGGGAGGGAGAGAAGGAGGGAGAACAAATTAAAGGAGTTCAGAGACTTCTTTGTCTTCAGAGTCGTTTGTGAAAGTATTTATGTGTTTGGAAAGACAACACGGCAAAGAGGAGAAGAGAGTGGAGAGATGGAGAGGAGGAGAAGTAGAGAGTGGAGGTCAGGTGTGGGGTCAGGTGTGGGGTCAGGTGTGGGGCCAGGTGTGTGGTCAGGTGTGGGGTCCAGGTGTGGGGCCAGGTGTGGGGTCCAGGTGTGGGATCAGGTGTGGGGCCAGGTGTGTGGTCAGGTGTGGGGCCAGGTGTGGGGTCCAGGTGTGGGATCAGGTGTGGGGCCATGTGTGGGGTCAGGTGTGGGGCCAGGTGTGGGTCCAGGTGTGGGGTCCAGGTGTGGGATCAGGTGTGGGGCCATGTGTGGGGCCAGGTGTGGGGCCAGGTGTGGGGTCCAAGTGTGGGGTCCAGGTGTGGGGCCATGTGTGTGGTCAGGTGTGGGGCCAGGTGTGGGGTCCAGGTGTGGGGCCAGGTGTGGGGTCAGGTGTGGGGCCAGGTGTGGGGCCAGGTGTGTGGTCAGGTGTGGGGCCAGGTGTGGGGTCAGGTGTGGGGCCAGGTGTGGGATCAGGTGTGGGGCCAGGTGTGGGGCCAGGTGTGGGGTCCAGGTGTGGGGCCAGGCATGGGGCCAGGTGTGGGGTCCAGGTGTGGGGTCCAGGTGTGGGGCCAGGTGTGGGGCCATGTGTGGGGCCAGGTGTGGGGTCCAAGTGTGGGGTCCAGGTGTGGGGCCATGTGTGGGGTCAGGTGTGGGGTCAGGTGTGGGTCCAGGTGTGGGGTCCAGGTGTGGGGTCCAGGTGTGGGGCCAGGTGTGGGGTCCAGGTGTGGGATCAGGTGTGGGGCCAGGTGTGTGGTCTGGTGTGGGGCCAGGTGTGGGGTCCAGGTGTGGGATCAGGTGTGGGGCCATGTGTGGGGTCAGGTGTGGGATCAGGTGTGGGTCCAGGTGTGGGGTCCAGGTGTGGGATCAGGTGTGGGGCCATGTGTGGGGCCAGGTGTGGGGCCAGGTGTGGGGCCAGGTGTGGGGTCAGGTGTGGGGCCAGGTGTGGGGCCAGGTGTGGGATCAGGTGTGGGGCCAGATGTGGGGCCAGGTGTGGGGTCCAGGTGTGGGGCCAGGTGTGGGGCCAGGTGTTGGGTCCAGGTGTGGGGTCCAGGTGTGGGGCCAGGTGTGGGGCCAGGTGTGGGATCAGGTGTGGGATCAGGTGTGGGGCCAGGTGTGGGGCCAGGTGTGGGGTCCAGGTGTGGGGCCAGGTGTGGGGCCAGGTGTGGGGTCCAGGTGTGGGGCCAGGTGTGGGGTCCAGGTGTGGGGCCAGGTGTGGGGTCCAGGTGTGGGGCCAGGTGTGGGATCAGGTGTGGGGTCCAGGTGTGGGGCCAGGTGTGGGGTCAGGTGTGGGGCCAGGTGTGGGGCCAGGTGTGGGGTCAGGTGTGGGGCCAGGTGTGGGGTCAGGTGTGGGGCCAGGTGTGGGATCAGGTGTGGGGCCAGATGTGGGGCCAGGTGTGGGGTCCAGGTGTGGGGCCAGGTGTGGGGCCAGGTGTGGGGTCCAGGTGTGGGGCCAGGTGTGGGGCCAGGTGTGGGATCAGGTGTGGGGCCAGGTGTGGGGCCAGGTGTGGGATCAGGTGTGGGATCAGGTGTGGGGCCAGGTGTGGGGCCAGGTGTGTGGTCAGGTGTGGGATCAGGTGTGGGGCCAGGTGTGGGGCCAGGTGTGTGGTCAGGTGTGGGGCCAGGTGTGGGGTCTGGTGTGGGGTCCACAACACTTCGTTTATGTACATTTAATTTATGAACAATTTAACATTTGATTCATAAGTTTCAGTTTCGTCTTCATATATTTAAGTTTCATTTCATAGTTTGTTCATTTAATTTAATTTAATAGTTTCATATTCATTCATTCATTTTAGTTCATAAACACACATCTTTGAACACTGCTTCCAGTTGTTTGTCTATTATTAGTATTTTTCTCATTGGAGTCAGTTTCATATGAACTTGTTTGTTTGTAGAAATGTGCAAATATGTAATTATTATAAACCGTACGTGTCCTGCACGGCGCTATAAGCTCAAAATAAACCAATCAATCACAATCAAAACTTTATAACGCTCATGATTTATAAATAGATACATTTTACACTTCGATCGATCTGGTTAATTCAGTTTGTAAAGTCTAATGGCAGTAAAAGTGTCAGAATGGTCTGTAGAACTAAAGATGATACATGTGCACACTTTCCTCAATGTCTTTTAAGTAATTAAATCATTTCTGTAACATTTTCAGGTAGAGATTTATTATCACAGTGAAAACAGTAAGTATTTGAACAGCCTGCACTTTTGCAACTTCTCTCACTTAAAAATGATGGACTGGTCTAAACTTTTCATCGTAGGTGCATTTCCACCTTGAGAGACTAAAAAAAAAAACATCCAGAAATGAAGCCTGCGTAAATTCATTCTGGAAGACCTAACTCCACCATCTACACCAAGGCACCTACTCCCAGCTCAACCAACGACCCCAGTCCAGCCTGTCCGTCTGTGAGAGTTCAGATCTCTCCTTCACCACGGAGAAGGAGGGTCTAAGGACAGAAGGACGGTCTAAGGACAGAAGGAGGGTCTAAGGACAGAAGGAGGGTCTAAGGACAGAAGGAGGGTTAAGGACAGAAGGAGGGTCTAAGGACAGAAGGAGGGTCTAAGGACAGAAGGAGGGTCTAAGGACAGAAGGAGGGTTAAGGACAGAAGGAGGGTCTAAGGACAGAAGGAGGGTCTAAGGACAGAAGGAGGGTCACAGAAGGAGGGTCTAAGGACAAAAGGAGGGTCTAAGGACAGACTGGCTCACATCCTACCTCACCAACAGGCAAGAGTTAATTTTCCTCTCCGGTCACTCATCCACCCTCTCCCCAGTAACGCAGGGGTCCCCCAGGGCTCAGTCCTCGGCCCCCTCCTCTTCATCTGCTACATCTTCCCCCTTGGTCACATCCTCCGCCAACTCAACCTGGACTTTCACTGCTACGCTGACGACACCCAGATATACCTCACCACCAAATCCACCCAAAACCCTCCCCTTAGCCACATTGAAACCTGCATCTCTACAATAAAATCATGGCTCACTCTCAACTTCCTCAAACTGAACAGTGACAAAACAGAGCTCCTCCTCATTGGCACCAAATCCACTCTCAATAAAACTGGTCCCTTTTCACTCAGCATCGACACCTCGACCATCACCCCCTCTACCCTGGTACGCAATCTCGGTGTCATCATGGACCCCACCCTCTCCTTCACTCCCCATGTCAGCCACATCGTCAAGACCTCATACTTCCAGCTCTGCCGCATCGCCAAAATCCGACACTGCCTCACCCTCCCCGCTGCTGAATCCCTCATCCATGCCTTCATCTCCTCCCGCCTCGACTACTGCAACTCCCTCCTCACTGGCATCTCCTCCCATTCCCTCCATAGACTCCAAATGGTCCAAAACTCCGCTGCCCGACTCCTCACCCACACCCGGTCCCGTGATCACATCACTCCCGTTCTCCGCTCTCTCCATTGGCTCCCCATCAAGCAGCGCATAAACTTTAAAATACTCCTCCTCACCTTCAAAGCTCTTCACCACCTTGCCCCCCCCTACCTGTCTGACCTCCTCATCCCCCACCGCCCCACCCGAGCTCTCCGATCCTCCTCCTCTCTCACCCTGACTGCACCAACATCCCGACTCAAAAGTTTTGGCGACAGAGCATTCTCCCGAACAGCACCCCGACTCTGGAACTCCCTCCCCCAAGCTGTCCGCCACTCTCCCTCACTCACAACATTCAAATCCCGCCTAAAAACATACCTCTTCACCCAAGCCTATGACCTCCCCTACCCCTAGCCTCCTCTACCCCATTGCCTACTCTTCTACCCCCTGTTACATCCCCATCTTTTTCTCTCTACTTCTTCTGTCTTGTTCATTTTATCTTTATATTAATGTGTATTGTACGTGTTGTCCCCCCCTGTCTGTAAATACCCCCCCCCCCTTTTTTTTATTATGTTCAGCGTCTTTGGGTCACTGAAAAGCGCTATATAAATAAAAGTTATTATTATTATTATTATTAGAAGGAGGGTCACAGAAGGAGGGTCTAAGGACAGAAGGGAAGGAGGGTTAAGGACAGAAGGAGGGTCTAAGGACAGAAGGAGGGTCACAGAAGGAGGGTCTAAGGACAGAAGGAGGGTCTAAGGACAGAAGGAGGGTCTAAGGACAGGACATTGCCCCTCGCACCTGCTCCCCATCTTCAATCAACGCACCCAAGTCCCTCCTCCCCGTGGCACTTCGCACCTCTGCTCCCAGTCAGCGCACAGCCGGTCCGATTTTAACCCTCACTCAATCGGCTCGGCCGCTTCAGACCGTACTGCGAGCCACCACCTCCCCTCCTCCTCCTCTGCATCCCTCTCTTCCTAATCCTCTACCCTCTCACCACATGCTACCACCACCAGTCTCCAGGCCCTGGGGGAGAGACATCTAATACAAATAAGATCATGGAGTTCCCATGATCGCGATGTCTTCCGCCGGGGTCTGAGCGCCACATAACCACGTAATAAAGCTGCTAAACACTTTCTGTGTCGTCTCTGAGTCTCTCCAGGGTGAAATCCTATTGTATCATTTTTAAATTGTTTAATTGTATGTTATTGCTGTATATAAGTATTTGAACACCTGCCAATCGTCAAGAGTTCTGGCTCTCAAAGACCTGTTAGTCTGCCTTTAAAAAGTCCACCTCTGCTCCACTTATTCATCTCAATTAGTAGCACTTGTTTGAGCTTGTTTACTGCATAAAGCCCCACCCCACAATCAGTCGGACTCCGCCCACTGCCACGGACAAGACCAAAGAACTGTCAAAAAAACAATACACACATCGTTTAAGTAGTAAAACACTGGCACGGCAACGAGAATAACGATTCAAATAATGCCGAAAAATGTGTCCAATGCTGCGGAGGAATCGAACCCGCAACTTCCTCACCAACTCTGCCATTTAAGCATCGAGTTGCATCGATATCCGACAAATACTCTCGGGTTCGTGTGTGGAAACGGAGCGAAGCGGTGGCGTAATGAGAGAACAAAAGGTAGTTGAGCTGCCGAGGACGATTCATGGAGTCAATACGCTCGCTTTGTCCGGAGCAGTAACCGCGCCCATTTATCTCGGGGCGGAAAGAGGCAGCAAACAAGTCACAGGAGGCGCCCCGCAAACGCCCAAGACAGATGGCGCCGTAATCCGAAAGAGATATCCCACCTCCGACTTGTAAAGAGTGGACGGAGAGGAACCGGAGGGATGAGAGTGTAAAAACCGCCGGGCGAGATCCGACGAGGGCGAGAGTAGATTACTTTTCTCTCCCGCGGTCACTGCCGTTCTTCATTTTAAGCGGCGCGTTGACCTTTTGCGGTCCGTAGGTGGAATCTGCGCACGAGGGAAGAGGAAAGAGAAGAGAAAGTAAAAGTGTGCCGGGAGTTTTTGAACGTTGCGGGTCGGCGATGTTGAGGCGCGTTAACTTGTGAATCTGACGTTTCGCCGGCGTTTTTTTTTGTCGGCGAGTTGAGCGTCGCTGACGTCGTGTAAGTCAGGCGGAGGCGTGTGATGCCAGTTTTTCTCGTTTTTATAGTTGTACAGACGTGTAAACTGATAAAGGACATTTCCACTCATACTGTTATAATTTTGCCTCTTTTGCCTGTTTTAGCAGAAACATCATCTAACTGTCAAAGTCATCAACCTCCACATTTATAACTGTGTTTGACGACACATAGAAATGAAGAAATGAGCCTATTGAATTAGTTTACCTCTTATATTATTCATCTACGTTTGTTATATAACGTTACAGAATTTATGTAAAAATGTTGTCAAATGAGGTTATTCTGTCATCATTTATGTCCAAATATGTCCAATTTAATGAAGACTACAAGAGCATAAATTGATGGGAAAATATGGAATTAAACTGCCTTTTATTACAATATAGTTTTATTTACAACATGATATAGTATATAAGATTACTACAAAAGACAGTGTGTATTATGTTATGTCAGTGTCTAATATTGGATAAATGATGATAATCGCTGGCACCACAAAGCTACAAGAGTCTTTCTGAGCCACGTCAACTCAGCAGAAGAAGAAGTGACTTTGGATTGTGCTACATGAGGTCAAAACACACAGTTTGGATGTTCAGAACTCCATTTTAAACAACTTAAAAAATCATTTTAATACATCACAAAGCGTTTTTACTGAGGTGATCAAAGAAGGTCAAATCCAGGAGAAGGAAACAGCGATTCACTCCAGAAAAATACGAGTTTCTGGATCGTGATCAGGCTTTTTTCAGCTCAGAATTTCAGAATTAAGACTTGGTTGTCCTTAAAAAGAAATGTAAGATAAGATAAGATATTCCTTTATTGTCCCACATGGGGAAATTTCATTGGTGCAACACAGGAAGATACAGAGATAGATACAGAAGAACAGATCACTTATAGGAAGTCTGAAAAACACTTTCAGTAGAAGATCTCCTATAAATAAATAAAAACTCCCATAGACAAATAAATAAATAAATACCATTGCATGTGATCCCGACAGTAATTGCACATGAATATGTGTCACGACAGCACATAGATTGCACATGAATTTCACAGTAATTGCACATGGATTGCACATGAATTTCACAGTAATTGCACATATGACAGAATTGCACATCAGTATTAGGTTAGGTCAGTATTGCGAGTGTTCAGTACTAACAGTTTTTGTTATAAAGTCTGACAGCAGCAGGAAGGAAAGACCTACGGAACCTTTCCTTCACACATCGAGGGTGGATCAGTCTCTCACTGAAGCTGCTCTCCAGAGTGGACAGAGTGTCCTGCAGGGGGCGACACTCATGGTCCAGCATAGATGTGAATGTGTCCCCTTCATTTGACCCAGTCTTCATAACGTTGGGGCCAAACCTGTCAGGAGCAGTGATCTTAGTTCAACATCAGCTGTAGGTTCAAACGATTGTGACTGTTCAAAGCTGCAGTCTTCAGTAAATTAACTTCTACTTCTTAAATTACGTTTTCTGGTTCGCTTTCCATGTACGCAAGTCCCTAGTGTTGCCTAAAAATCAATAGCCAGTCACTAATCGATACGAGACTCGATGGAACAGCATCGAGACTGAAAAAAAAAACAATGAAATAGAAAAAAGTAGATCTAATTAGGGTCAAAATAATGCAAACATCTCGACTCTTTCACAGTCTTTCCCGCTCGCTGTCAGTGACCCCCGCTAACATTCCCGATGACATTTTTATGGGCTTCTCATCGGAGTCATGCTTTACCGATTCATTGGGCCCATTTCTCCTCCGCTGTCTCCACAAACCATCGGGGGGGCGGGCAATGTTCGGGTGATTGACGGAAGAAGAGTGGGGAGGCGGGGCTGGAGGGGGGGGGCTGAGCGCTTTTGAATGGTCGTCGCTTTGAACCTGAAGTGATGCACGAGCCGGGGTTTGCGGTGTATTTACAAGGCCTGGAGGGTAGAGGGAGCCACTGGGGCTTTAGAGCGTCTGATGTGTGTGAGGAAAAGTGTATATATTTATGTATTTATGCAGCATTTTATACATATTAAAGAACATGTTTGTATTGTTGTGTTTAAACTAGCTCTTGTATCTTTACTTTGGCGTCTCGTGGTAAGGATTAAGAATGAGGATTTGTGTCAGCGGGCCATCTACTGGCAGCAGAGGGAATTGCCATGGGGAAATGAACAAAAGCTAGCTTGCCCGACATGCTAATGTGAGCATGCAGATGTAATGAACGTGAGTTGAGGCAGAAATGCTCATAACGAGTCTGATCGTGATTTATGGACTTGGAAAAACAGCACAGGAGACTTCCGGATTTCTACATTTTAAGTCACAAATCTGGGAAATTTGAAACCGAGTGTTTTTGTGAAGCTCAGAGAAGGAAATCAAGACAATCTCGTAAACAGTATCTATCAGAGAAGCGCGGATGAGGTAAATACAACTCCATGTTTGAGCGAACAATGTTAAAAAACCTCAAAAAAGTCATTTTTACATTATATTTGTCAACCAGATGGAAATTTAAATCTGTTTGTCTGTCTGAATATAGTATATATGGTGTTAGCTACAATGTTCCATATTTGGACATTAAATCCCCAAATGACACGCTTTCATAGTGAGCAGAGTCGCCTCTCCACCGATCTGACCTGTAACAGAAACCAGTAGAATCACGTGCTTGCCATCCTGACTCTCACAAAGACAGTTAAATGGCAGGACATTCCAGGGAATCCAATAATATCTCCATGGAGACAAGCAGACGTCATGGCCTCCTCTAGAAATGTTACATAGTGCAACATTGATGAAAAAAAAAAAATAAATAAGATTTATTAATGTACTTTTTTTTTAGCTTTGACCACAATCCAAAGTAGTTCCTTCATCTAAAACATATTTGTTCAGTGTTTTGCGTCATCGATTCGTAAAAATACACTTAATTGTAGCAGTCTCAGTGTTTTCAGCCTTCTTCTGTTGAGTCCTTTAGGTCCACAGCCTCGGTGGAGTGAGCAGTGACAGTTATCGACGTCTCATCATTGACTCTGGTCCCTGTGTGTCCACACGGGGCACCACACTCCGGTGCCTTAAAGATTCCCTCGTCAGTCTCTAAACGCCCGACCGCCTCGCGCTGTCGCCGCTCCCGAACTCCGGGCGACGCACACTTTCGAAGAAGCGCTGTTTGGCCTTCGAGTTCGCCCGACCCGAAGCAGATCCAGTGCCAGCGCAGTGACCGGTGGTCATCGTGTGGTCGAACCGCCGCGCCCGTGTCGGAATGTGCCGGACAGTAGCAAAAAAGCATAAACTGACCATGCGTAATATAAAAACTTACTTCAGCATTTGTACTTCAGCCCAAGCCAAATTTGCCTCTGGGACAATAAAGTAAATCCTGGTTCTGATGAGCTAAAAAGCAGTTAAAAACGTCTTTTGTCTGGTTCCATGTAACAAAACCGAGATTCACCTGCCTTTTTAACTTTTGCCTAAGTAACTTTTTTATATTAAAAGTGCTGTCTTTGTCACTGTTCGTTAGCTTCGAGCCTCGTCCTTGAAGACGAGTTTAATGAGCTTTAGAAACTTGCTACAACAGTGTTTCCTCATCGTCCGTTGATTGATTCTCGCGTGCTTGAGTAATCCTGTTTTGTCCTGCAGGTAAGGCTCGAGTGCTCCGAAAAAAGCCTGTGTTCACCTTCCCCCTAACCCCGCCCACTTCTCTGTGATTGTAAAATGAAGACTCTGAGTGATACATGTTCATTAAATGACAATGAAAACATGTAAATGACTTAAACATAAAAAGGGAACATGTCCTTTGAAGAACAGCTGAATCGGATGCACTCACTCTGTTTTTAATACTGTTGTTTGTGTTTAATGAGACTCTGCACGGCCCCTTTGTACAGACCATTCTACACCCTCGTCACTGACTCCAAGTACATTACATTACACCAGGAACTATTTACATGTTCAGTTGTATTTGTATCTAAATAGTCGTGTTAGAAGTGCACCCCACAGGTCACCCTCGACCCCTGACCCCTCATTCACTCCACAGTCGTGCACTATTTAGCAGACTTTATAGTGCACTCAGTCACAGAGTGAGTCGTACGCTGAGATCACTGCTTTCTCCTCGCCGCAGCGTCCGAGTGTATATTTATAGTCTAATGATCACCACACAAGTCATGGATCTCACATTAAACAAGAACTGGACTGGATTGTTCAACTCACCTGTGATGGTAGGTGGCTAATGCTAGCAACTTTGCGGCAAAACAATTGATTTAGTGTTTTGTTCATATTCTTGAGTCAACAGTGCGTTTAAACAGCTCTTCAGCTTCATTCAGTCTGTTGTGTCCAGTTAAAGACCTGTCGCTGTTTTCCTGACGCTCGCAATGCATTGTGGTCTGTAGTGACCATTGCTGGACACTTGTTCTTATGGTGCATTGTGGGAAATTGTGGGAGTGCACTAGTTTTTCACCTGCTGGACATTCGGACAGCACTAAAAATAGCGTGAGCCCCTAAATAGCGCCCTCTGTAGGGAACACTGTGAACATTCGGACGCAGCCACGAGAGTCACGACGCTAGGCTAGCTGTGATGCTAACTCACTCTGCTGTGTGAGTCCGCTTTTTCCACCAAGTACAAAAAGAATGTGATGTCATGAGAATGGTCTGTGATTAATTGGGTAAAGTCATAATGATGTCTACGTTTTACCTTCACAACAAATCTCTGACCAATTAGTACGTTTGTCCTCGTTTGTCCTCTCCATCTCTGCCCGTGTCTTCGTCCATGGCCCCACACATCTGCATCATCATTCTGCATTTCCCCTACGCCGCGGACCCTTTTCAGCCCTTTCTCTCGCGCATCGTCGCGTGAAAAGACCGCATTTCTCCGCGGCGAGAGCTCTTGAATCGGGAACAGCTGTTCTGCCCTCCCTGTGAAACGACCGGCTCCGTGCGGCGACACAGGGTGGCTGCCCCGGCATTATTACCCACATAAAACCCACTTAAACGGCAGCATTCAGTTGCAAATATAGGCACGGCGCTGCTCGTCCTTTCAATGCGGGGCCAAGTGCTATAGAAATAATTATGAATGGGCCCGCGGCGGAGCAGTGGTGAGTGAAGATCCATTTCGCTAACAATGTTAAAGCTAAACGGCCGCAGGTAGAAGCCGGCGTGCGCTGAATTCTAACAGGGCCGGCTATGTAAATGCCGCTGTCAGAGGAGACAGGCGGACGAGCTGAACAAAGTCAGCTTTATGTCAAAGAGGAGCACAAGAGAAATGTACATTATAAATCAGTCGTGCGTCACGCGGGGTATTTGCTAATACAAGGCGCTCTCTGGTATTCAGCGGTAATTGTAGCCGCGGCGCCGGTGAAAACTGCCGAGGGAGCATCAGTTAAAGGGCCCGGCGCTCATGTATTCTAGATCGTTCCTCTGTACATCGCGCAAAAGCAGATGAATAAGAAAAAAGAAACGAGATTATGATGTGTACTCACGCGTATTTCACAGAGCGTTTTGTTGGGTGTGAACAAACGCAGACGGGTCACGATTTCATCCAATCGGGTGCATCGTTTACTCGTTTCTGACACTTGTAATGGTAAAATGTCACGTCATTCTTTCTATGCTGTTATTGTTTGCAGACAATATGACGATATGGGCTCCGGATAAAGAAGGTCGTGCGTCAGGACGTGGATGGAGGGTCAGGCCACCTCCGGATGATGCTTGTTCTTTCTCTTTTGGAGCTGGTTTGATTGTGATGATGTGTCAGTTTGTGTCACTGACTTTAAAAGCATTTGTGTGTCGTCATTGTTCTGGAGGATGAGGGACGGAGACCTTTGTCAGGGAAAGTGAGTATTCACCGCGCACGAGTAAATAAAGACCCACCTCTGTTCAATTTCATTATTTCTTGCTAGTTGTTGGCGTCGATCACATCAATCACATTATCAAGAGTGAGAAAAAAGCAACATGTGCAGATGGAGAACTTGATGCAATCTGAGGTCGTGGTTCTCGACCGGCTCGCCCCCTTCAGGTGGGTTGAGTTCAAGTATCTCGAAGTCTTGTTCCTGTCCATGTCCCACCGGGAAGAGACCCAAGGCACGCTGGAGGAAGTGTCTGGGTTGAGGGAAGTACCCACAAACACACGTAACATCGCCTGCTTTAATTGCCTTTGGCTTAAGTAGATGGTGGTTTGATCAATTTTAGCTTTAAATTGAGCTATAAAATGCTGCTAAAATTGCATTAAAAAGTAGTTAATGTTTTACATGGAAGTTGCACCAGCCAAAAAATGCATAATAGAGAAGAAAAAAACATATATAAGTCGCACTGGAGTATGAAATGCGGTTGAAAGTGTGAAAATAACAAAAAACATCACACATTAGTCGCTCCGGAGTATAAGTATAAGTATAAGTCGCACCCCGGCCAAAACTATGAAAAAAGTGTACTTTTGACTTTTTTTCATTCATTTTCTACTGCCTGTTCCCGTTGGGGTTCGCGGGGAACTGGAGCCTTTTATTCAATCAAATGTTCTCTAGACAAGCAGTACTTGAGCTCATTTTCTAACCTTTTACTTTTACTCGAGTACACTCTCAGTACTCGCCGGTGACTAAATGACTGACTAAAAAGCAAAACTCTGCGTCGACAAGAGCTAAAAAAAACGTGGCGATCGGACCCGCGTTGCGAGGCTGCCGACGGCGTATGGAAATATCTCGGGCGTCGCTCTCATTAAATCAGTCCTGCGTGGGAAAATGAGTCGCAGCAGAGTCCAAAGTTCGTCTTCTGAATATGTTAATTTGACTCCAGTCGGTGTCGGTTTTCAAATGGCGGCCGCATCACATCAAACCGAGCGTCGGGATGACTGCGAGCTTTCTCCCCCTGCAGAAACATTATTCATTTTAAACTGAAAAGAAAGAACAAAAAAACACTGTCCTCCAAAACATTTTATATTACTTTCGCTCTGCACATCAATCACAGGATATCACGGCGACTTTTCTCTCTTCTGTCTGGACTCGAGCATTGTTTAATCAATGGCGCGGCGGCGCAGGGTTCAGCTGTGGGAACGTGCCATATGTCATTTCAATATGCGACTTTTCAACGAGGCAAAGTGACGCCGCGGAGTCCCAAAAGACGGGTTTACGGCTTTTACAGCGGGACCCAAGAAAGTGTGTACGGAAACCAGGACTGGACGAGGTGTAATATCGTCTGCGGCACGGTGGCTAGCACGAGTGGCTAGCACGCACGCATTTCCTTAAACAATGGAAAAAAATATCGTGTCCTTTTACCGTGTTTTCCGGAGTAGAAGTCGCACTGGAGTATAGGTCGCAAAATATGCCCAAAAAATGCATAATAGCGAAGAAAAAACATATATAAGTTGCACTGGAGTATGAAATGCAGTTGCAAGTGTGAAAATAACAAATAATATCACATATAAGTCGCTCCAGAGTATAAGTATATAAGTATAAATATAAGTATAAGTTGCACCCCGGCCAAAACTATGAAAAAAGGTGCAACTTATAGTCCGGAAAATACAGTATTCCCGAAAAGTACGGTAATACGATATTGCGATTACTACTTCTGAATGATGAATGCAGGATTAATGTTTTGGTTATGAAATGCACACCAGAAATATATAAACACAATGTAAACCAGCCACGTTTAGATGTTTTCAATCAAAGTTTTCTGACATCGCTTCCACTGCTGGGGTGATATATTATACAGTGAAAAATGTATCTTAAAAGGACAAATATGATGCATTATTTGTCTTGCTATCGGTCTTTAAACTCGCTCTTGAATACCTGTAGTTTGGCATCTCAAAAAAATGAAATATGAATTTTAAAAATCACATCTGCATCTCTGCCGTTTCTCCCTGGACTGACTGAGTTTCCGCGCCATCTACCGGCTGCAGAGGGAACTACAACAGGCTCATTAAAAAAAAGTTCTCATGTAGATAAAAAGGACACAGATGCAGCGATGAGGACGGAGAACTTCACAAATCGAATCTAGAGATGATTTATGGAGATAAAAAGAGCAGAAGAGTCTCACAGATGGAGGAGATTCAGAATGGAGTGTTTCTGACGGTCGGAGGGGAGAGGACTTTCTCACCAGGATTCATCAAATGTGTGAATGAAGCTTAATGCTACTGCAGGTGTGTTTGAGATAAGAAACAATGTTAGAACAGGGTTAAAAGAGAGTCCTTTGAGTTGATTTATTCACTGTGACGAAAGCTTTATGTGGACAGTATGAAAATGACTTGAACATTTGTGTTTCTTGTTCTGCTCCTTCTAAAATACCACATTTCGTGCAATATTTAAGGTTTTCCTCATTGCTCTGCAAAATTGCCAGAAAAGGAGAAAAGGAATAAACCAGGACTATTACCGTATTTTCCGGACTATAAGTCGCACCTTTTTCATAGTTTTGGCCGGAGTGCAACTTATACTTATATTTATACTTATATACTTATACTCCGGAGCGACTTATATGTGATATTATTTGTTATTTTCACACTTGCGACTGCTTTTCATACTCCAGTGCGACTTATATGTTTTTTCTTCTCTATTTTGCATTTTTTGGCTGGTGCGACTTATACTCTGGAAAATACGGTATTTGGAAGATGATGGGCTTGATAAAGGTTTATTGACAATTGCAATAAACCTTTTCTGATTCTGCTTGACTACTTTCTACTACTTTGTACTTTTACTCAATATTTCGGCTACTCTGACTGGGCCTTGAACCTGTACCAAAACCGGTCGAAAACACATAAATAGCCTTAACTCAGACTCAGATGAAACCAGGACTAACGTTAAATACTTACATTTGTTTCACGTCCTCAAAATCTCCATCGGTTCAACATTTGGCTGAGCGAAAGTAAGACATTTTTAAGGATAAAAGACAATTACGTTCGAACGTTCCCGTTGCAGTCCACCCGCCGTGATGTGCGGAACGGGCCGACACGTGGCTGAGGCTCGGAGACGTCTCGGTTCATTTGAAAAAAGGCAGCGCTGGAAAAACAAACAGCGCGTGATTGCCACTTACTGGTATTTGAGGGGCCGGAGCAGATTTTCACAGCCAAACGGTCGGCTCATTAGCATAGAAATGAATATGATGATAGATAATGAATATATGCCTCTTGATGCTTCACAACCCGGGCCCGGAATGATCAAGCGAGGAGGCAGGAGACGTGGGGGGGAGAGAGAGGGGAGAGATTGCGTTCCTTCAGCGGTGGAGAGGGATATTAGCATACGACAGGAGCAGAGCGAGTGCCGGAGAGATAGGCCCAGTGAGATATTGAATTTGAAGAAAATTAAAAGATCCTTCCTCCGTCTATTGTCTTTACGTCGGGCGTTCGGTCTTGGGTTTCGCCGTGTATTTTCTGAAAGGACAAGCACTGAGAAAAATGCACTCGTCGGCGCTTGAAGTCCATTGTTCCATCATCAAGAATGTAGAGTTCACGAGCTTGGTCCAGTTTTGAGTCCAGTTTTGTCCAGATGTAAACCTGGTTTAGTCCTGGTTAGTCCTGGTTTAGTCCTGGTTTAGTTCTGGTTTAGTCCTGGTTTAGTCTTGGTTTAGTCCCTGGTTTAGTCCTGGTTTAGTCCTGGTTTAGTCTTGGTTTAGTCCCTGGTTTAGTCCTGGTTTAGTCCCTGGTGTAGTCCTGGTTTAGTCACTGGTGTAGTCCTGGTTTAGTCCTGGTTTAGTCCTGGTTTAGTCCTGGTTTAGTCCTGGTTAGTCCTGGTTTAGTCTTGGTTTAGTCCCTGGTTTAGTCCTGGTTTAGTCCCTGGTTTAGTCCTGGTTTAGTCCTGGTTTAGTCTTGGTTTAGTCCCTGGTTTAGTCCTGGTTTAGTCTTGGTTTAGTCTTGATTTAGTCCTGGTTTAGTCCTGGTTTAGTCTTGGTTTAGTCCCTGGTTTAGTCCTGGTTTAGTCCCTGGTGTAGTCCTGGTTTAGTCCTGGTTTAGTCCTGGTTAGTCCTGGTTTAGTCTTGGTTTAGTCCCTGGTTTAGTCCTGGTTTAGTCCTGGTTTAGTCTTGGTTTAGTCTCTGGTTTAGTCCTGGTTTAGTCTTAGTTTAGTCCCTGGTGTAGTCCTGGTTTAGTCCTGGTTTAGACCTGGTTTAGTTCTGGTTTAATCCAGGTCTAGTCTTGGTTTATCCCAGGTTTAGTTCTGGTTTAGTCACAGGTTTAGTTCTGGTTTAGTCCCAGGTTTAGTTCTGGTTTAGTCCCAGGTTTAATCCTGGTTTAGTCCCAGGTTTAGTTCTGGTTTAGTCCCAGGTTTAGTTCTGGTTTAGTTCCAGGTCTAGTCTTGGTTTATCCCAGGTTTAGTTCTGGTTTAGTCCCAGGTTTAGTTCTGGTTTAGTCCCAGGTTTAGTTCTGGTTTAGTCCCAGGTTTAGTCCTGGTTTAGTCCCAGGTTTAGTTCTGGTTTAGTCCCAGGTTTAGTTCTGGTTTAATCCAGGTCTAGTCTTGGTTTATCCCAGGTTTAGTTCTGGTTTAGTCCCAGGTTTAGTCCTGGTTTAGTCTTGATTTAGTCCTGGTTTAGTCCTGGTTTAGTCTTGGTTTAGTCCCTGGTTTAGTCCTGGTTTAGTCCCTGGTGTAGTCCTGGTTTAGTCCTGGTTTAGTCCTGGTTAGTCCTGGTTTAGTCTTGGTTTAGTCCCTGGTTTAGTCCTGGTTTAGTCCTGGTTTAGTCTTGGTTTAGTCTCTGGTTTAGTCCTGGTTTAGTCTTAGTTTAGTCCCTGGTGTAGTCCTGGTTTAGTCCTGGTTTAGACCTGGTTTAGTTCTGGTTTAATCCAGGTCTAGTCTTGGTTTATCCCAGGTTTAGTTCTGGTTTAGTCACAGGTTTAGTTCTGGTTTAGTCCCAGGTTTAGTTCTGGTTTAGTCCCAGGTTTAATCCTGGTTTAGTCCCAGGTTTAGTTCTGGTTTAGTCCCAGGTTTAGTTCTGGTTTAGTCCCAGGTCTAGTCTTGGTTTATCCCAGGTTTAGTTCTGGTTTAGTCCCAGGTTTAGTTCTGGTTTAGTCCCAGGTTTAGTTCTGGTTTAATCCAGGTCTAGTCTTGGTTTATCCCAGGTTTAGTTCTGGTTTAGTCCCAGGTTTAGTCTTGGTTTAGTCCCAGGTTTAGTTCTGGTTTAGTCCCAGGTTTAGTCCTGGTTTATCCCAGGTTTAGTTCTGGTTTAGTCCCAGGTTTAGTCCTGGTTTAGTCCCAGGTTTAGTTCTGGTTTAGTCCCAGGTTTAGTTCTGGTTTAGTCCCAGGTTTAGTCCTGGTTTAGTCCCAGGTTTAGTTCTGGTTTAGTCCCAGGTTTAGTCCTGGTTTAGTCCCAGGTTTAGTTCTGGTTTAGTCCCAGGTTTAGTCCTGGTTTAGTCCCAGGTTTAGTTCTGGTTTAGTCCCAGGTTTAGTTCTGGTTTAGTCCCAGGTCTAGTCTTGGTTTATCCCAGGTTTAGTTCTGGTTTAGTCCCAGGTTTAGTCCTGGTTTAGTCCCAGGTCTAGTCTTGGTTTATCCCAGGTTTAGTTCTGGTTTAGTCCCAGGTTTAGTCCTGGTTTAGTCCCAGGTCTAGTCTTGGTTTATCCCAGGTTTAGTTCTGGTTTAGTCCCAGGTTTAGTTCTGGTTTAGTCCCAGGTTTAATCCTGGTTTAGTCCCAGGTTTAGTTCTGGTTTAGTCCCAGGTTTAGTTCTGGTTTAGTCCCAGGTCTAGTCTTGGTTTATCCCAGGTTTAGTTCTGGTTTAGTCCCAGGTTTAGTTCTGGTTTAGTCCCAGGTTTAGTTCTGGTTTAATCCAGGTCTAGTCTTGGTTTATCCCAGGTTTAGTTCTGGTTTAGTCCCAGGTTTAGTCTTGGTTTAGTCCCAGGTTTAGTTCTGGTTTAGTCCCAGGTTTAGTCCTGGTTTATCCCAGGTTTAGTTCTGGTTTAGTCCCAGGTTTAGTCCTGGTTTAGTCCCAGGTTTAGTTCTGGTTTAGTCCCAGGTTTAGTTCTGGTTTAGTCCCAGGTTTAGTCCTGGTTTAGTCCCAGGTTTAGTTCTGGTTTAGTCCCAGGTTTAGTCCTGGTTTAGTCCCAGGTTTAGTTCTGGTTTAGTCCCAGGTTTAGTCCTGGTTTAGTCCCAGGTTTAGTTCTGGTTTAGTCCCAGGTTTAGTTCTGGTTTAGTCCCAGGTCTAGTCTTGGTTTATCCCAGGTTTAGTTCTGGTTTAGTCCCAGGTTTAGTCCTGGTTTAGTCCCAGGTCTAGTCTTGGTTTATCCCAGGTTTAGTTCTGGTTTAGTCCCAGGTTTAGTCCTGGTTTAGTCCCAGGTCTAGTCTTGGTTTATCCCAGGTTTAGTTCTGGTTTAGTCCCAGGTTTAGTCCTGGTTTAGTCCCAGGTTTAGTTCTGGTTTAGTCCCAGGTTTAGTCCTGGTTTAGTCCCAGGTTTAGTTCTGGTTTAGTCCCAGGTTTAGTCCTGGTTTAGTCCCAGGTTTAGTTCTGGTTTAGTCCCAGGTTTAGTTCTGGTTTAGTCCCAGGTCTAGTCTTGGTTTATCCCAGGTTTAGTTCTGGTTTAGTCCCAGGTTTAGTCCTGGTTTAGTCCCAGGTCTAGTCTTGGTTTATCCCAGGTTTAGTTCTGGTTTAGTCCCAGGTTTAGTCCTGGTTTAGTCCCAGGTCTAGTCTTGGTTTATCCCAGGTTTAGTCCTGGTTTAGTCCCAGGTTTAGTTCTGGTTTAGTCCCAGGTTTAGTCCTGGTTTAGTCCCAGGTTTAGTTCTGGTTTAGTCCCAGGTTTAGTCCCTGGTCGAGCAGGAGGAGAAGAAGAGCAGTGGAGGAGAAGTCAAGGTCAGCGTCAGATCGACCACAGCGAACGCTCCTGTCACAGATCTGACACGTCACCAACGCTCAGGCACGAGGAGATAAGCTCGTTATTACAGTGAGTGTGTGGACAAATGTGGAAGGAGGAGAGGAGAGAGGGAGGAGAGAGAGAGGAGAGAGAGGGAGGAGAGGGAGAGGAAGAGGAGGAGAGGGAGGAGATGAAGAGGAGAGAGAGAGGAGAGAGAGGGAGGAGAGGAGAGAGGGAGGAGATGAAGAGGAGAGAGAGAGGAGAGAGAGGGAGGAGAGGAGAGAGGGAGGAGAGAGGAGAGAGAGGGAGAGGAGAGAGAGGGAGGAGAGGAGAGAGGGAGGAGAGAGGAGAGAGAGGGAGAGGAGAGAGAGGGAGGAGAGGAGAGAGGGAGGAGAGAGGAGAGAGAGGGAGGAGAGAGAGAGGAAGAGGAGGAGAGGGAGGAGATGAAGAGGAGAGAGAGAGGAGAGGAGAGAGAGGGAGGAGAGGAGAGAGGGAGGAGAGAGGAGAGAGAGGGAGGAGAGAGAGAGGGAGGAGAGGAAGAGGAGAGAGGGAGGAGATGAAGAAGAGAGAGAGAGGAGAGAGAGGGAGGAGAGGGAGAGGAAGAGGAGGAGAGGGAGGAGATGAAGAGGAGAGAGAGAGGAGAGAGAGGGAGGAGAGGAGAGAGGGAGGAGAGAGGAGAGAGAGGGAGAGGAGAGAGAGGGAGGAGAGGAGAGAGGGAGGAGAGAGGAGAGAGAGGGAGGAGAGGGAGAGGAAGAGGAGGAGAGGGAGGAGATGAAGAAGAGAGAGAGAGGAGAGAGAGGGAGGAGAGGAGAGAGGGAGGAGAGAGGAGAGAGAGGGAGAGGAGAGAGAGGGAGGAGAGGAGAGAGGGAGGAGAGAGAGAGGAGAGAGAGGGAGGAGAGGGAGAGGAAGAGGAGGAGAGGGAGGAGATGAAGAGGAGAGAGAGAGGAGAGAGAGGGAGGAGAGGAGAGAGGGAGGAGAGAGGAGAGAGAGGGAGAGGAGAGAGAGGGAGGAGAGGAGAGAGGGAGGAGAGAGGAGAGAGAGGGAGGAGAGAGAGAGGGAGGAGAGGAAGAGGAGAGAGGGAAGAGAGAGAGAGGGAGGAGAGGAAGAGGAAAGAGAGAGGGAGGAGAGGAGAGGTAGAGGAGAGAGAGAGGGAGGAGAGGGAGGAGAGGAAGAGGAGAGGGAGGAGATGAAGAGGAGAGGCGAGAAAGAGGGAGGGAGGAGAGAGAGGAGAGGGAGGGAGGAGAAGAGAGAGAGAGAGGAGAGGAAGAGGGAGGGGAGGAGAGGAAGAGGAGAGGAAGAGGAGAGAAGAGAGAGAGGAGAGGAAGAGGAGAGAAGAGAGGGAGGAGAGGAAGAGGAGAGAAGAGAGGGAGGAGAGAGGAGAGGTGAGGGAGGAGAGAGAGAGGAGAGGAAGAGGAGAGGGAGGAAAGGAGAGAGGGAGGAGAGGGAGGTGAGAGAGGGAGGAGAAGAAGGAGAGAGAGGAGAGGAAGAGGAGAGAGAGAGGAGAGGAAGAGGAGAGAGAGAGGAGAGAAGGAGGAGAGGGAGGAGAGGAGAGAGAGGGAGGAGAGGAAGAGGAGAGAAGAAAGGGAGGAGAGGAAGAGGAGAGAAGAGAGGGAGGAGAGGGAGGAGAGAGGAGAGGTGAGGGAGGAGAGAGAGAGGAGAGGAAGAGGAGAGGAGAGAGGAGAGAGAGGGAGGAGAGGAAGAGGAGAGAGAGAGGAGAGGGAGGAGAGAGAGAGAGAGAGGAGAGGGAGGAGAGAGAGAGGAGAGGGAGGAAGGAGAGGAAAAGTTCATGCACTCTATCACTTTAGTCTGGCTCTGGCTCTGAAAATGAATGAAATAAATAAATAAAATAAACAAAATTAATAAAATAAATAATGTGGTGGCATGTCCTCCCTTCTCTCATCCCCCATTTCACTCGGTACTTTCCTGTCAATAAAGCCTACGTGCCACAATTTGTATTTTATCTTTTTACCTTTTTTTTTAACTAAAATAAAATAGAACTAAATAAAATGTGCCACTGTACGTGTTAAATTCACTGCAGAAAAATAAAAAAAACACATCTAATTGAACCTCGACCACCTTTAGTATTTTACCTTGTTATTGCTTCACAAAGTAATAAACTGCAACAACAGTCTTTTCCGTGACATTTGAAGAAGACGCCACATTCAAACCGACGCACAACAGAAACGACGAGCGCACGCGCCGCTGCCTGACGACCCGCTCGGCCTCGGCGCTCACGGTGGGACAGAAGGAGCCGTTTGTACCTCACATATGTCACCGCGGCAACACAACGCTTAATTAGAGCGCCGCGTTTACCTGCTTTAAACGGGTCACTGCCTCAGAACACGGGCGCAGTCTGCTCCGCTGGCACCGGGGTCTCTGCGCAGAGGCTGGTGGCCAATTAGCACAAGCGCGTCGGATTGGCCACGATTACAAGTCACGGATTTTGCAAAAACATCATCTTTTTTTTCGGTGTTTTTGACCCAGAGACAAAAGAGGGCGACGCTTTATTCACTCGATTCATTCACACGTCAGAACTGATGTTTAATGAATGTGAAATCTGCTTTAACGACAAGGTAAAAGTGCAATTATTAGCTTTTTTATGGTTTATTTGAGCCAAGCAAAGGTGTAAATCTGGTTTTAGTTTCGGTTTTATGCGGCGTCTGCAAATGTCAACGTACAAAAAGTGGCAACGCAAGTTTATTAGATTAGATTTGTCTTTATTGTCCGCGTAAGGATATTTGTCCTTTGCGTTTGACCCGTCCTTCAACGCCACTGGAGTTAAACCGTTCAGGAGCGAAAATATGCATTAAAAAAAACACAAACACATGAAATCCTCCTCATGAAATGTACTTTTAAAGACAAGAATGGAGATTAAAGGGAAGAGAAAAGGTGCTGACTCTGGCACCAGCAGGAGGTCGGTCCATGTTTAGTCCTGACTCTGGCACCAGCAGGAGGTCGGTCCATGTTTAGTCCTGACTCTGGCACCAGCAAGAGGCCGGTCCATGTTTAGTCCTGACTCTGGCACCAGCAAGAGGCCGGTCCATGTTTAGTCCTGACTCTGGCACCAGCAGGAGGCCGGTCCAGACTCTGGAGGTGACACTAACACTTTCTCTTTGTTTCTGTGGGACAAAGACGGTGATTTCAGTCTCGTCTGAGTTCAGACACTATAAGGATTCAAAACAACTACTTTAACCATTTGCTTGAATTTAGACATCATGGAATAACTTTTGGACGTAACTTTGGCGTCGCAGACTTGAGCACCGTCTTGTAACCTTCACTTCTTCCTCTGTCAGTCACCGTCTCGTCGCCGCTGAAGCCGCACACCCAAAGCCAACAGAATAAATTGCATTATGTTTTCCTGATACTATCACCTCTTAAGTCTCTACATTTTTAATTGACTTTGGTTGACACAGATCCCTATCTCTCCATCACTTGCTTCTCATCGGACGCCTGATAAAATGTCGTTTGGGTGAAGGACTTTCAGGTGAAACTTTAGGTCTTACGTGCCTTATCTGTCGTCCCCGAGGACTTAATGCAGACATATTATGCAAAATAGACTTTTGTGAGCTTTTATTCTCACAATTCCCCCTGAAAGGTTTTTGGCTAATTTCTTTATTATCATTATTTTATCCCCATAACACGGGATTTATTTGGTGAGGGAATATCTTTATAACCCAGTGAAAGGTGTATTCTGCTAAATCTATACGTACTATTCTAATGTTCTGGTCCTTTGGAAAACAATGACATGTTTGGGTCAAATGATGGCAGCAGTTTCTGAAGCCATTGTTAAAAAAGGCTCTATTTGTGCTGCCGAAGAAGACGAAGACGGTTGTTTTATTTCATGTGGCCGAATGACAGCAATAGTAACCATAGTAACCAGGTCAAAGCCCTCCAGACGTGTTCTCCAGCTCAATATTAAACTATAGAGATTATTGGATGTTTTGATGTCACGTGAACACAATAAACAAAATGCCGTTTCCCATGACAGGAATTGACTTTTGGCTCCATCTTCTGGCAGCAGAGGGAAATACATAAGGGAGGTAAACAAAGCTAGCTTGCTTCCGACATGCTAACACATGTGGGACTTTCAGAATGGGCTGTTTTTGACTTTCTAAAGCTTCATTCACACATCATTCCCAGTGATTTCCAGCTCTGACCCTCATTCACATGGTCTTCTGTCCCAGAACATTGCCGGGTTTGTTCTGTTCACACTTAAGGCTGTATTTTGCTCCCAGTCCTAGCGTTTACCTGGGCGCTGCAGAGCTCATTTCCTGACATATTGCATCGGTGGAATTCTAATTCTAAGAGGTGTGATTATGCTGAAATGAGGCCGCAACTTGAGGGCGTGGTCTGGTGCATGACCCGAATCGTTACTAATGCACTTCAAATCTAGTGCTCTGGAGACGTGTTACTGCCCCCACATGGAGGAGAGTTGTAATGAAACAACCTTCATGGGCATAAATAACACACAATATAAGTTATAGAAGAATGAATACAGTCATATCATTGTTACAGTTTTCTCCCACTCACATAAACAGAGCAGCGCCGTCACACACTCTTAAAGCTCTTAAAGCTCTTTGCTGGACACCTCCACCTCCAGCGTTGGACACCTCCACCTCCAGCGTTGGATAACCTCCACCTCCAGCGTTGGACACCTCCACCTCCAGCGTTGGATAACCTCCACCTCCAGCGTTGGACACCTCCACCTCCAGCGTTGGACACCTCCACCTCCAGCGTTGGACACCTCCACCTCCAGCGTTGGATAACCTCCACCTCCAGCGTTGGACACCTCCACCTCCAGCGTTGGACACCTCCACCTCCAGCGTTGGACACCTCCACCTCCAGCGTTGGATAACCTCCACCTCCAGCGTTGGACACCTCCACCTCCAGCGTTGGACACCTCCACCTCCAGCGTTGGATAACCTCCACCTCCAGCGTTGGACACCTCCACCTCCAGCGTTGGACACCTCCACCTCCAGCATTGGACACCTGGTACTGCCCGGTCCCAGTCTGGCAACACAACGTGAGAGCTACACAACTTTTGGCTCCGGAACTGACCACAGTGTATGGTTCTGTCTCCGTGCCCTCTGCCCTTTAGTTTGGCTTTAGTCTGGGTTTAGTCTGGATTTAGTCCGGAGTTAGTCTGGTTTTAGTCTCAGGTTAGTCTGGGTTTAGTCTGGGTTTAGTCTGGGGTTAGTTTGGGTTTAGTCTGGGTTTAGTCTGGGTTTGGGTCTGGGTTTAGCCTGGGTTTAGTCTGGGTTTATTCTGGAGTTTAGCCTGGGTTTAGTCTGGGGTTAGTTTGGGTTTAGTCTGGGTTTAGTCTGGGGTTAGTTTGGGTTTAGTCTGGGTTGAGTCTGGGGTTTAGCCTGGGTTTAGTCTGGGGTTTAGCCTGGGTTTAGTCTGGGGTTAGTTTGGGTTTAGTCTGGGTTTAGTCTGGGGTTAGTTTGGGTTTAGTCTGGGTTTAGTCTGGGGTTAGTTTGGCTTTAGTCTGGGATTAGTCTGGGTTTAGTCTGGGTTTAGTCTGGGTTTGGGTCTGGGTTTAGTCTGGGTTTGGGTTTGGGTTTAGTCTGGGTTTAGACACTCCGAGGCTATATTTTAACTTACTTTAATATTATTGTTAGAGATGGCAAAACATTGTACAAATCACAAGTTTGTACATGAAACGCAGATGCAAAAGCATTGAAAAGAGGCAAAAATCCCTTCCTCCTGCCTTCATCTCATCCCCGAGTGTCTCTCCTTCCACAGACTCGTGACCTCCAGACTGGACTGATTTGTGTTGTTTATCCCCAAAAAGCGCTAAACGTCTGCAGCGCTGCTCGAACGAAAGAAATGTGGTCGCAGAGTCCTGGAAATGGCAACGTTTTTGCATAAAGCAGGTTATAATCGCGCCGCGGTTTGGACGGTGGATCATCACTATTGGTGTAAACTGCCTCCATAAAACAAACAGACCAGACAAAGGATTGGAGAGAGTCACCTTTGTCATAAATATCGCTAAGTGTTTTGGCCAACGTTTGTTCATAAACAGAGCGAAGAACGGCATCTTCAACATTTGCTGACGGTACAACAGTAATTTTGTTTTCTGCTGCTGATTGTTGCTCAATTTATTGTTAAAAAAGTGCCCTCTTTCAGCAAACAGAGCAAGTTAGCAACGTTAGCACAGATATCGCGGG